>NC_054404.1:7763581-8088831 GCF_017976425.1 Toxotes jaculatrix | reverse complement strand
AAATGTTTTAAAAATCCTTTAACTGTCTCAAAAACTTCAGGTCCAATTGCTCTGTCAATAAATACAATGAAACAGACAGGCCTCTAAAAAATGTGAACTGTACCTTTAAGGTTCGAAATGATAGGGAGGAAGCTGGTCCCTACAGTCACTACTGACGGATAATCTCACCACAGAGCTAGAGTTCATACAGAGTGCAAAGAAAACCAGGGAGTGAAAAGGGAAAGAGTGTTTCTGAAAACCACCCGACAACCTTAAGAACATGCTATCTGTCACAGCCATGCTAATACTGTCCAGGGGCTGACGTTGACCCAAACAATCTCTGGGCTCAGAGCACAACAGCTAGGAAAAACAGGAGTGTCTGTAGAGAGAGAGTGAGCCATTTGGACCTCATGTATCCATATGTATCATCTGTTGATCTGCAGCAGTTTTCTTTAGTCACAGGGAAGGGGGGAGAAGGGCAGGGAGGTGATGAGGAGGTTTCATTTTCCATCATTCAGTTTCACTTAGGCCACAAGGTCGCCTCCACTCCTGGCCTCGTTCATGGATCCATTTGTTTGATACTAATGACAGAAAAAAAATAAAATAAATAATGTTAATATAGTAATATATAATATACTGTTGATTACTGTAGACACAATACAAATGTTTATCCTGTGTGTCTTATAAACTCAAGACCACATCTGATGCTGCTTTTAAAATAAACTTTCTGTTCACAGCAAATACTATGGTCTCATAGGAGATATTTATTTAGGTCTTATAGATGGTTTAATAGGGAACCAGACAAAGAGGAGCTCACCCCACTTGTTGCCCACCAACACTGGGCAAGCTGCGTGTCGGGTGCTGTAGTCTCCCTCCCCGCTAGCAAACAAATTGTACCAGAACACTGCACTTCCCTGGAATACACACAAGCAACAGAAATTAGCAGTAGTGCAAACCCTTCAGGAGAAGAAAAGAATCTCAAGAGTGTCAGTCTTAGTCTCCTAAACTAATTCCCAGAGACATTTGACAAGTGAAATAATAATCAGAAAGTAAAATGTAAATATATATTTGTGTGCATTAGCTAGTGTGCGATTGTTATAGTGTATGGAAACTTTCTTTCTCTGACAGGATTAAACAAATAGCCAATTACTTATACCACAAGATCCTTTTTTTACATGGAATTGTTATAGTATTATAGGATTTTGTTGTGTGTGTGAGAGAGATAGTGTGTGAAAGAGTGTACTGAATGTGCTGACTAATTGGTCCTGTTCCTCACTGAGTCGCAAAAACAACAGGCACAGCATTTTGCACAATTTAATTTCGTTAATGTTATTTTATTTGTGTACTCTACTTCAAAACAAACAAAAACACAATTCATGACACTGAGTTAGCATTTAATTAACCTCTTCAGACACACACAGACACAGTCAGTAATCATGGATGTTAACAAGGGGTGTAGCATGAGGGGTTAGTTACCTTCTGGGGCCAAACTGCTGCACCAACATCTGGGAATACTGTGGCTCCACCTGCTGATACATCACTCATCTACAACAGAGACAGAGAGGCAGAGTTCAGGGTTTACCTGTCAAATCAAATAATTCTGAAGTCCTAATAAATTAAACTGTTGTAAGGTCAGGGTTTATGGGATTTCAGTAGTTGCATGTATTTCAACATAATAATAATTTTAATGTTTATATTGATTCAACATCGGAAAACACTTCGCTTTCTGTATAGATATGATCAATTTAATATTTACACCGGCTAAAATGAATTCTGATTTTTTCTCCTCATCTCCTTCCTAGTATCAGCAAATGAAACTTCCTCCTTACTGAATCTCTATAGTAGGACCTATTTCAACTTAGATGTTGCTTTGGTGATAGCAAAGACTTTCCACACTAGCAAAGGCCATAATCAGAGATGGCAGACAGTCCTTGATGTATAATACCAGGGTGTCACTCTGAACAAAACCAAATACAAAATTTATAGTGAGCTTTGCTATTTCACTGGCAAGAATGGGACTGCTCGGTTTATACACAGCTTTTCTAATCACAGAAACTAAACTTTACACCATATGGGGTGAAAGAGTTCACTGCCCTGACTGGTTAAGGTCTTCTTTTACCAAATCTACCCTGTACTTTGTCCCGTTAAAACCTTAAGAGATTCCTTCAGTTTAGTTCTAATTTGGTATTAACTGCAACAGCCCACTGCTTTTTTATATGTCATGGCTGTAAACTACTGCAGAATATTGATATAGTATTAGGATAGAACCCTTACATGAGTGAAGATGGACCCATCAGCGTTTCTGACACAGCTGAGGAGTTTAAGACACTTTGGTCACAATACTCATTGAATTAAAAATTAACAACACTCGTCTTTGAGTGTGTTTAGGAGGAGTTCACTCACATAGAAAAGCCATGTTGCTATGCGGTTCCCAGTGCCCAGCTCTTTAAAGGCATCAGGCTCATCTTTCTGTGGAGAGGAATCAACATCAGGTTTAACGTCCTGCTATAATGTCCTGCTGTATGTTCAGAGAAATTAAAATTACAAAAGGTCTTACCCTTCCAAAGTCAAAGTGAGGTTCGTATTGACCTCCAACTCCATAATTTGCAACCTACAAAAATCAATGAAAATATGATTTAGGTCTCACAACTGTACAAATCAGGTTTCCAACAGAAAGACATATACAAACAGAAGCTTCCTGAGAACCAGGGAGACTGTTAGAATTTATTTTTCATGTAAATAAGAACTCTGTTGATTCAGATTTTGTCTTATAAAAAACAGAATTAAAACCAAAGAAGAAGAATTAAAAGGGTTGAATGTCCACAACTTTCACCTAATTAACTTCATTTTTACCTGCAACTCTTCTGCAGTGTCCATTTCCAGGCCTGTGAGATCTTCGATTCTCTGGTTGATCCTTTCAATCATGCTGTCATCATAGCCAGTGAGCCAAGCACTGGAATATAGGAGGGAAAGCAGACCAGTTGAGAAAGAAGGGGAACATAATTCATTGTAATGTCAGTGGAGCACACATTTGACCACTAGATGGTAGTAAAGATTTCGTCTGAATCGGGCAACCGAGAGAGATCATGCTGAAATGTGCCATGAAAAGCTCAAAAAGAAAGTGAAGCTGAGCATCACAATCAGGTGATAGAAAGGGGCAGTGGAGAAGAAAATGTAAAACAGGAAAATTGCCCAAGATACAGAATCTCCAATCAGCTCAGGGTACAGGGTTGTTCTGATTTTAGACTGCATGCCCTTGAATCTGTGGACATTTTACACAGGAGCCTGGTTGAGTACTAAGGCAAAATATTTTCACAGATTTAACTTTCCTGACACTACCTGCCTTTCATACTCACTCCCACACCACAGCCTGGGAGAAGGCCCCTGATAAAATAAGCTCTTGACTGAGCATGACAATGAAATCTTTTCTATTTCCCTGTGTGTGTTCTGCAGACCACATAATAAAGTTTAAATTGTCCGTTTCTCTGGCTCTGGCGTTGTCTCTGGCTGGGACAACTCCCACCCCCACTGTCTCGTAGGGGTATTATGTGGAATTTCTGCATATTTATGTTGAGATGTTTGCATGTGTGTGTGAGAGAGAGAGTGAGAGTGAGAGAGAGAGAGAGAGAGAGAGAGAGAGAGAGAGAGAAAGAGAGAGAAACTGTGAGATGAGTCATCTTCTTTTATTCAGAGATTGTGTTGATAATGAGTTATATTTCTGATGGGATGTTGGACCACATGTGAGCCAACAGATTCTTTCCTTATGTGTCTTACAGCCAGTTCAGAAACAGGTCAAACTCTTCTAAGTGCATTCATTGCTCCATCTGTTCCATCTATCAATAGATGTTCACTGAATTTGGAAACTTAGGGGCTTTGGTGGGCTGCCAAAACTGCTATTTTTAGCATGGGATGCAAGTTCAACTAAAAGTGAGCAATGTATCTGTAAAAGTTATACATTCATTTAGTCACTAAAGGTACATTTGCAGTTTAAATCTGGACATTTCAGTATGTCCATCCAGACTCAGGCCTTGGAAGTTTCTGGCTGATATGGAAGTTGAAGAAGCATAGTAGAACCACAGCAGCTGTAATGAGCTGAGAATGTGCTACAGACTCATTCCTGGAAAGAGCAACCGGGAATAGAGATTCAGTGTTCTGGATCTCAAATAACCTGGGAAGGATGAATGGGGGAAAGAAAAAAGCTTGTCACAACTATGCAGTTCTATTGAAATACCTAAATCACATGGTAAAATGAAAGAAAATTTTAGCTACATCAAAAAAACAACAGAGGACTGTTAAGCTTGGCTTAAATGATGTATTAGCTCAGTTTGGTGTTAAGCTTTCACTTAAAACACATTCAAACCTCCTCTGTTAGTTTTCCAGTTGTAGCTAAACATTTTGATTGTTTTTGAATGGTTTGCTTGGTGCAGAGCTGAATAAGGGCGCAGAGATAAAGATGAAGTTGGATGAGGAGGAGGTGAAGGCGTTGTGGCCCTCCTGGTGACCTGTGACCCCTTACCTCTTGGAGACTCTGTATTGGGCCGTAGTGAGTTTCCCAGTTTGGGGGTCATGCACCGTGGCTCGCCTTAACTACAGTAGTTCCCGCAGCAGAAGGACACGGAGGATGAGTAAAAGAAGATAACAAGAGGCAGGAAAAAAAGATAATAGAATTCACACAGGAAGATGAGTGGAAAGTAGGACGAGGAAAGAGAGAGAGAGAGAAAAGAAAGGCAGATCTGGTCACTAGTTGTCACTGTTATTCTTCAGAGGGGCCAAGAGAATGTTCCACGAGGCAATGCTAGACACCAAATTTTCACTTCAAAATAATAAAATTTACCAGCAGGGAATTCACGACTGCCTCTGATACATCTCCTGGCTCAAAAAAAGCAACTATGTTAATGTCAACTAGAAGAAAAAGTAACACATATTCCCCTCCTCTATCTTCCCGTGTTACTTTTCTATGGCAGACTCTTGAGCAGAAACATATCCATAACAGATCCTCAAGGAACAGCAGCATATTCCAAACATTTTTTTTCTAAGAACCAAATATTCAGTGGCTCCAAGAATGCATTCTTTTCTTTCATTTATGTGCCATTTGTGAAAGGACCATGAGATAATACATTTGGATATTTTGAAACATGCTTTATAAATCAAACAAATCCCCACAAATGTTTCTCTGCTGTAGAAAGCTCTGATCATTCTCAGCTGGATCGTGTGCTTCAGCTCAACAGCCTTTAAGCTTCAGAAGGGCAGAGAAACGGTGTTATGGACGGACAGGAATACAGGAGGAGGAGGAATGAATCAGTCATTGAGGGAAAAAGAAAGAGAAAACTTCACATTCTCCCTCTCAGCTCTCTCCTCTATCTTCTGTTCTTGGTGGCTCCTTGTTCTGCCTTACCTTTTGCTGATCCGGTATGAAGCTGTCTCCAGCACTCCTGTGATGGGGTTGGAGATGGTGGCCCTGCGTAGCTGTGAAGCCAGGGACACGATTTACCCACACACAGGCACACACAAAGTTGTGTGGGCCTGTCTGCTTGCCTAACAAGTAGCATCACATCAACCAGCCTCACGGCTTTTACCTCCCACCCTTCATAATAATAGACCCCATCACAGAAACTGAAAAAGCCTAACAAATCAGTCACTAGGTCCCAATAAACTGTTATGACCAACATGGTTTTATATTTCATCTGGCAGCACAGAACACTACTGCAAATCACTTACTCTTGGCTTCGCCAGCTGCTTGACCTTCTCAATTTCTTCGTCTGAAATGATGTCAAGGTAGCGGACAATGTAAGGGCGGTCCCACTCATCTTGCTGTTTGACAGGTGCTAGCACATACATGGGGTTGCGATTGTTGTCATAGTAACGACAGAACAGTCGGCTCTGCCTTCGGGGGGTCTGAATGACAAAAGAAAAGCAGGAAACAAGGGAGTTGAAGCAGAGGTGTATTCTGTTTGTTAGAAATTGTGTTTATGTGCATCTTTTTGTCTTGCTCACCATTCTGATGCCCTCCCCACGACAAAGCATCTCATACTTCTTCCTCTCGGGGACCACCTGATGGGAGGCCTTCTTCTTGGGCTCCTTCTTCTTTTCACTTGTTTCTCTTTTCCCTCGCTCCTTCCGTTTTTCAGCCTCATCCTCCGCAGCCTTTTTCTGCTTCTCCAACTGGAACTCAAAGTACTTCAGGTTGCCGTTGGCGCGCTGGTGCTCTGGGTCTGAAACAGGAAAATTCAAGGCCGACAGAAATAATACTGGTGGTCATAAATAGTGTTGACTGCAGCAATGTCACCTAAGAATAACACACTGCCTGCAATCAAAATAACTGAGCTTCCAACATGACATAATGACATGCTATTTGTTCAGTCTGACTTTATTCAGTTCTGAGAATCAAGATGTAAAAACAGGACAAATCAGTCCATGGATGCAAATGTAGGACAACAAGGTCACCACCAAGGCTTCATCAGTATATTGTTTGTAATTCAAGTTTCCAAAACAACACAGTGTTGTTAAATATACTGCAGTGTTCATTAACAAGTGTATCAATCAAGAGCAAATGCAACAGAAGGACTTTTTAGAAATTAAATGTGGCTCAGAAAGTGCCAAGTCTTGATTAGACGGTATTTAGCACCAATAGGTTGCGGATATCCTTTTACTCGTATAACACTAGGTTGAATTTCATTTCACCAACTTATCAAACTATTCCACCACTCTTGTTAATCACAACCTTTCCTATCCTTGCTGTATCAGAGTGTTTACCTATGTAGTCTAGCCCTCTGGATAAATCCCCCTCTACTTACATTCAAACAATCTCATTTCAAGATTAACCTCACCTGTGCACCAAATCCCACAACCTTAAAGAAAAAATAATGCTGCGCAATCTCTTCACTCCTGATCCAGATAAGACAAACAATATTGTAATCTAATCCAACCTGCTGCAGGTTGAAATTGAAAATAACAAACCAAGTCCTCTCTAATTACTATTAAATTTAGATTGTTAAATCTCTGTCAGTAAATAGTACAAAAAAAGTACACAAGTCTCTATAAGCATCAGTAACTGGTCCTTTCTATGAAGCTTTATCCACATCTCTGAACGGTGCTGCAGAGCAAACTGTTTTGTTTAATGCCAAATCTACAAACATCCAAACAACATCCAATGATATTTTATCTCACTGTAGGAGGTTTTTAGATAAAACTCAAAGAATCTGTAAAATTACTGTGTAGTGTGGAGAGACTCACCCAGCTCAAGCAGCCTCTTGGTGTACTCCAGGGCTCGCTCCATCTCCCCCTGCTGGTAGATGGCATAGCTGAGGTAGTCAAGCACCGTCACCTTATCTAAAGTGGACTCCTCTCCCTGATCGAGCTGTTTTAGGGCCTGGGCCATCCACAGCTCTGTGTGGTAGTAATCCACTTCAGAGTAGGCGATTTTCCCCAGCTCGTAACAGTCCTCCACAGTCATATGGCTCTTGTGTTTCACTCCTAATATGCAGAAGATACAAAAGGGAACCACTGACAAAACAGAATCATCTCATTTATGATGCAGACCACAAGGAAACCAAGAAAAACCTTCTATCCCCACATACTCCATGGTTGACTTTCATGTTACTTAGTCTGCTTATGTCTGCTCATTTGAATGTTTCCGGGAAAAAAATGGTCTTTAGATAAGCACACTTCGTGCCAGGTAGATATGGTATGTTCTGATTTAAGGCCATTACCAGGTAGGTCTCCTGTAGAGATGGTGTTGGCATCCAGTCTGTATGTGTCTTGTAACCGGAGGAGAGCTTTAGCAGCCCCAGTCTGGTCCTCATCTGTGGGGAAGTATTGTCTCTGGATGGTCAGGTTGGAAATAAATCCTGAGAGAGACGGACAGGGAAGGAGAGAAAAGGTGTAGTAGGATGATTCTGTATGGGATACATAACAACTCAACATGCAGACAATAAGTACTTTATGCTATTTGCCAGGGAGACTGTCTGATGTGACTTTGATCTTGGGCGAAATAGTTACATTTAGCAAGATGTGGGTATAACTAATGAGTAATGCTCCCAGACCAGTGTCAAATAATGATGGGGATCATTCTGTGAGATTCAGTGCAAAGGCTTAGCTCACTGCAGAAATATAAACTAACTATGCTCTAGTACTTTCCGGTGAAGTTTTGGCACTCGATGTAGCATCTGGCAAACACCAACCCATGAGACAGTATCAGCACACTGAATTATTGCCGAGTTAATATTTGAAACAGGTTTTTAGCTTTCTTTGTTCGTACCATCGGTGGTGTCACTGAGGACAAGGCTCTCCAGGTCTCCCCACTCAGTGTTCAGCCTCTTCATCAGTTTGAAGGCATTCACAGGGTGCCCCAGGAAGCCCTCGGGATCTTGTGTGGCTGTGGCTGTCAATGAATCCAACTTATCAGCCCACCTATCACAAAGAAGGTAAAACAAAGTTAGATGCATTGCTCACAACTGAATCCACAAGCAATAATAAATTATTAATTGTAAATGTCAAGAACTGTGTTCATTAACTTATGTGCATCATATTTTATGATTATGTACATATATGCGTATCAGTCCATCAATCCATGTGTGTAACTTTGTGTCCTCAAACGCACCTTTTGACCTGCTCAAGCTTGTTCTCCTCTGCTCTGATGTAGTCCTTTAGAGAGGTGACAAGGTCTTTTTCTGTGTACAACAGATCCGTCATCTGGCCTGAGGAACACACAAACACAAGGAAACACAAGCACTTCACCATCAATACTGCACTGAAAAATTACACAGGGTATCACTAATAAGATCGTTACAGTACAGTCATGACATTTATTTTTTCTTCCATATGTGTGATAAAACATGAAACATTTGAAAATGTGAAGTCAGCAGAGGGACTGATTAATTATGACACGAGTACCATTATGTTGCTTAATTGTTTTACCTATGGAGGTGAAGAAGTCATTGTGGGCTGAGAGCGACTGCAGGCAGCTTAGCAACAGTAAGCACAAACACGGGAGCTCCATCCTGATGAAAGAGTGAGAGGATCAGATATTTTATTCAATACATGTGAACAATACTTGAAAACTGAATCACGCATGTTAAAAAATGTCATCACGGTTAGTCACAAAGTTGACAACTGACTGTCATGTCAGACCCACATTATAACCACCACTTAATGCCGCAAGCTGTCACACCCTAACATCAAGCTAGTCATCTACTGTCTGGATTACTTGATTTTACTCCCAGTGAGCCACATCAAACATTGCAGAGTTTACAACTCATCCAGAGTACTGCTTCCCCCGTTGTCCTAAACGTCCCTGATTTCTCATTATGTTGCCTTCCTTTACTAAGTCCAGTGCTGCTCCTACTGATTTCAAAACCTGGTTGTTAGTTCAATTTAAGACCGGATAATCCACAGACCTACTGTGGACAGTTTAGCTTCTTTTTTTTTTTTTTTCCAACTAGAAAATAGCTGTCAGTGAAAATTGTTGGCAACACAGTCTGTGGATTGTCCAGAGCAACTGGGGCATTATTTCAGGAAAGGCATGTTGCTGTTGCGTAAGTAGAAGTCTCAGAAGCAGTTACCTGGAAAAATTAAACCAAAACTATCTGCATGGATAAAAAAAAAGGGTTTAGTGATTTGAGTGAACTGACCATTAAGGAAACACAGAGATAGTAATGAAAATATACATTCGGATTGAACAAAGGATAAAACAAGAAGAGTAATCAAAGCCTTGAACTAAAAAACTTGGGGAATCGCCTTGATCCGCCACACAGAGCCAAATATAAGTCTGTGGTTGCCGTCACTGTGTCCGGTCTGGCTTTGCAATTGGCACAGCCATAACCACCACTGGGCCTCTCGCCTGTGAGGACTGGCACTGTGATCTTTCAGCCCATACAGACAGAAATTAGAAGAGAACAGACAGACAGCAAGGGAGAATTGTCTAAACTGCATACACATGGAAAGGTACACACAGCATCTTAATATACGTGCATATGTTTATGTACTGTTGCTGAAACTGGGCAGCTGCAGAGGACTTACTTAGGAAGTAATATATGGATCTGGATCTGCCTCAGTAACCATGTAGAAACAGACACTCGTGGGATACATTTGTACATTTTTTATGATTCTGTAAGTAATTCATTAGTAAGGGGTAAAAATGTTGTGTCATGCCATGTTCTGAAATCACTCCTGGATCTACACATGTATCTTGCTCAACACCCAAAACAAATCACCAAACTTTACTTAAACGTGTTAATGTTTTTGATGTATCCTACTAACGAACAAACGAAATATATGAGACTGAGAATATAGCCAAAGCCGAAGCTTTCTGAACTTCTGTGCAGCACATTGTGATAAAAATGAAGCAGACTTGGAGGAATTTGGTGGAAACAAAAGATTCCAACAATTTCCCAAAATTATACAAGTCTGAAGCAGAGCATACAGACCTTGGTATTTATTCTCTCTCAGAGGGATGTTAAACAAGTGGGAATACTGGGTTTGTTACCAATTCAGCAGTGATTAGTAATGTAAGACCTCTGGATGTTTTCATGGATTATGTAGTTTATATACAACACAAGTAAGATAACTAGCCAAGCATCACTCTGCTTCACTAGAGACAGGACAGAGAGTGTTGTTTGTGAACCTAAGGAAGACTATTTCTAGGTCAGACATAACAGAGACATAAGACACTTATGTAGAAGTCCTTAACAGAAAAATTCTCATACTACCAAGGCGAAGTGAGTGCACCAAGGATGACCAATATAGATTTATTGGCTTGTAAGTATTACAGTGATGTCTATTTAGCAGTAAATGGCAGAACAAAACATTCTGAAAATCCAGTCCTTGGTTCTGTAGTTTCTACATCCATGAGTAAGCTTATGTTCAAAATACTGAATGGACCCCTCATTTCGTAAAGAGGTGTGTTGAATATAGCATGAAATATATATTTAGTATAGTAGATATAAAAATGAGTGGTTACACACAAAAGTGCAGGTACAGTCACTGAAACAAATATCACTGTAAGGACTTGTCACATATGCACATATGTTCACAGAAACCTCTGCAAACACCCATATATACATTCATGCTTGCTACACACACACACACACACACACACACACACACACACACACACACACACACACACACACACGTGTACACACATGCACCTGGTAGCAAAGTAGAGGTCATGCATGAACCATGCATCAATGCAGATGCACGGTTCACGGTTGTAATGCCTTTTAGTGGAAGCAGACAACAGGCTCAGGCAGGTTCCCATTCTGCCACAACGGCAAGCCTTGAATGAAAATAAAATAATGACTTCATATGTGATTTCAAGTTAGGTCAGCAGCAGGCAGCATGAAGGCAGGAAAATAAATCTGTCGGAACTCAACCTGTTCCATTAAAGCGAAATTAAATAGAATTCAAATCTAAGTGTATTTAGCTAGAAATAGGCAAAATGCAATTTACCATTATGCTTAACTGCTGTTTTTGTATTTCTAGAATCTGAGGTGCCACTCAGTCCAGATTACTATAAATGTGCCTTTGCCATTTTGATTTCCACCAGGATGAAACCTCAGTAGAATGCAATTATTGTAATGACAGGGTGACAGCTACAGTGTCTCTCTTGTTATAATGCTACAGAAGTGTAATGTCAAGATTAAAGCTGTAAGGATAACAGTTACAATTTAGATCCATGTATCATGCGAGAGAGAGTGGTAGTGAAAGTGTCTGTGAGGATACATGTTTGTATGTGACGTGTGAAAACATTCCTGATGGCCCATAAACTATTTAACATTTAATCTGCTAGACATATGTGGAGCCACTTGTTTAGACTGAACAAAGAACACTCTTAAAAATTTGCCTTTTTTTTCTGGCCTTTCAAACTATGTGTAAACTGAGCAGCAATCTGTTCAAACATGTTCATTAGGAGACTCCCCCTACTTCACAGCTTCATGTTAATTGAGGGCAAACAGGATAAATGACAGCATTAACAGTTACTCCCAGTGCTCACAGTTGTGGATTTTAAATATAAAAGTGAGAAATAGCAAAAGCACTGGTATCACTTTACCTTAAATCCTCTTATTTAGCATTTATAACAAGTATAAAACTTCAATAAATGTGACAAGGTACGAACAAAGGGAACTAAAAACCTCTATGAGGATGATATTAAAAAATCTAGAGGCTGAGGCAGCCATTGGTGCACAAATGGTACACAAACTGGTACTTCTACCACCACTGCAATAGATTTATCCCTGTATGCTTATTTTAAAAACTCACTCGCACAAACTGTTGAGCACCATTCACACACTAAGGAACATTTCAAATATTCCAGGGGTATTATCCTGAAATGTCAAATTCTGAATACACTTTGTCAGCCTCGCTGCAGTCACTGTACTTTTGAACACTAAGCCTGCATTGTATTACAGTACCTTCGCTGAGAAACTTACTTCATCACAACTACCTTCTCCAAGTTTCACTGGGAGTGAAGCTGTGGAGTCAGATAACACAGGATATGGATGGAAGAGGACTGCCACGTCTTCGCCCCTCCCCGCCGGGGAAACTCATGTGAGAAATGCACACTGCACTATGGAGTCTGACTGAGACATTTTACCTGCAATAACCCCCGTCAATAACCCCAGCAATGCAAAATGAGTTAAAGCAGGGTGGCTTTTCATTTCTGGAAGGCAGTCAGTGCTGTTTGTTTAATCCCAAGCTAGTTTGGAAGAAGCCTTGTAGTTACTAGCCTACAAATCCCCCAACTGCTGTGTGTAATATGGTACACTGTATGAGCGTTAGTGTACAAAATGTTGGCTGTTAACAAATAAAATCAGTATATACTGTTAAATTTATGCATACAACGCAGTTAGAGTAATGGCAGCAGCATCCCACGCTGCACTGCATAGGAATGCCGTAACGAGAAACGCTAGTTTCATAGGGGAAAAAATCCAAGCTTGGTTTTCTTTTCACACCATATTTGCATTGCTCTACTCAGTTTTTGCTCCTCTTAGTCCCTTTAATCGCTTCAACCTTACCATATCACTAGCTGCTGTCGAGACACATCACAAATGCCAGAGTTTCATCAAAGTTTAGCTAGTTTTCAGCTAGCTAGCTAACCTAACGTCAATATCCATGGATACAAAACAGAAGTTGGTCGTGACTAACGGTCGCTGCTGAAAACAGAAAATGTGGTGAAAAAGACAGTCCACGACTACACGGATGACACGATAACTGCTTTAAAAAGCAGCAGAGTTTTTGTACAGGTTAGCTCCAGTCATCTTATCCACATCGGGGGTCGATATTTACCTAAACGACAGCATCCTTGTGAGTTAGCAGAAACGCGTCTGTCGGCCGTTGGGTCCTCTGAGGTCTCAGCTCGCACCGACGGTAAACGATGAGTGGATGAACACGGAGTGAGTGAATCCGGTGGTTCGTCCTATTTGTGATGATTCGGTGCACTGTTGGCCATCTGGTGGTTAGGGCTGGATTTCTGCAAGTCTGAGTCTGAATGCTACGTGCAGATCCTCACATGCATCCAGAACCCTGCTACTAGTTTTTTGGGGGCTGTCGTTTGTAAATTGCTAGGGGAGGTTCCTGTGGTTGTCCTGACTCGTGGTGTGGCAGCCTTTCATGAGTATTTATGGTTTTAATGTAAAATAAAAATAAATAAGTAAAATGTATGTGTACCAGAGACCTCCACCCTTTTGCCACGTGTTGAAACTGTAATGCAAAAATCAGATGTGCTTTCCTCTTTTTCTCGGAATTAACAATCACTGTATACAAATATATTTTTGTGACAAGGTATGTGGAACCCAATCTCAGTGTTCAAGGTGATGGTTTGTGAGGTTTTATCGTGCTTAACTTCACCAAGCAAACTAATATTTTTCCCACCTGCAGCCTTTTCTTTTCAAATTTGTCTCACATTCCAGAAAATTCCTTGCTCCCAACCCAAAAGTGTGAGTGGAGGGACGGAATTCCTGCTGCAGGGTGGAGTTAAAAGTGGGAGTGACAGAGAGAGAGAGAGAGAGGAGCAAGCTGTTAAACTGACTCCAATATTTCCAGATGCCAAAATCTCAAGCAGCTAAATCTCTTATGAAAACACTGCAGAATCTGTATATATGTGTATGTGATAAACACTGGGTATTTGCAAGCCTTGAAAAGTTTGCGTGACTCAGGCTCAAACTAAAGAAAAAAAAAAAGAAACCCTTTTGATGAGAAACGTAATAAATACACTTTATTAATGTACATGATCTATCAGCTATCACCAAGCAAAACATGTCATGACAGGGATTATTATATTATACTGAGTCATACAGAGGTCGCAGAATTAAACATCTGTATGATTACTGTTGTTATTGAGGCATAGCACAAGAAACACTGTGTGACGCTTGATGGTGAAGCAAGATTAATGTCAAACTCGTGGGGAAAATACTCCTATCCAGTCTTTGAGAGTCTTTCTTGCAGTAGAAAATCCACCTCTGTTTGCTCAGTCTCAGCTTGCTTTACACTTTCTCTCATTGTGAACCGCAGAAGAAAAAAAAAACATCCAGTGTATCCTCGTTTCCATTCCCATTCTTACTTCCAGTCATCGGCGGATGTCGTCCAGCGAGGTGAGTCTGCTCCCAAACAGCTGCTCCTCATAGGTCAGCAGCTGACGCAGGAAGTTCACGTTGGGTGCCGTGCATGCCCTCCTCTCCTTCAGCCAGCGCAGGGCATGAAGCAGTGACCAGCGCCGGTGCTCCATGAGGAAGGCCAGCGTGAGTGCTGAGCTGCGACTCCTGCCCATACTACAGTGGACCAGAACGCGACCAGCTGGCTCAGCCTTCAGAGCGGTGTTGATGAACCTGGATGCCAGCGGCAGTGCCTCCACCAGGTCCTGCTGGGCGTCATCGCTCAGGCGCAGCCGCAGGTAGCACAGCGTGTTGGGGAAAGCGTCAGGGCAGTTGGCAGTGGCGTTGACCACGTGTGTGATGTGGAGATTCTTGATGATGCGGTAGTCAGAGGCCTGGGAGGCAGAGCCCTGGTAGAGAGATCCCTCCAGGATCTCGGAGGGGTAGATGGTGAGGGTGTGCCGCTCAGGTTCAAGCAGGACCATGCGTGGTGTGCACAGGAAAGGATAGAGTGCATGGAAAGCTGAGAACCCCCCCAGCAGGATGACAGGGTCCATTCCCAGAGCGCTGAGCTGGAAGAAACAGCGCTGGAGGTCTGGGGAGTCTGCCCTGGCCTTCACACTGCCCACTGAAATTTGCACAGAAACAGTCCCAGGGACAGAGCGGTGAAGAAATCAACACAATCAGACAGCCAGATAGATTTCAACAGGACAAGCCTGCAGCCATGTTAGCAGTGCTGTGAGGCACACACAGCTAATATAAGTACGCTAACATGCTCATGCTCATTGCTGAGCACACATAGTGTTTACCATGCTCACCACCATAGTTTAGCACAGAGGTGTCCAAACTGTTCCACAAAGGGCCGTGTGGCTGCAGGTTTTTGTTCCAACCAAGCAGCAGCACACCAGACTTGACTCATTTAATCAACTGATCTCAGTCTTCAGACAGTTGACTGGTCAAACCATGTGCTCTTCATTGGTTGGAACAAAAACCTGCAGCCACACGGCCCTTTGTGGAACAGTTTGGACACCACTGGTTTAGCATGTTAGTCATTAAATTTAAATTCATTCAGGTCTGTAAAAACCTAAAACTCAGCCTGTTTGAGGAAGAGTCAGGGATCGAGTCAGTAGGATTCATCCTCTGGGGATCATGGAATTCTGTAGAACATTTCTTTGCCATCCATCTAATAGCTGTTGAAATATTTCAGTAGTAAACTGACTGACCAACAGACTGACATTCTCATCCACAAAGGCATGCCGCTAGCATACTTGTGGTTATGCTGGATTAGTGATAACTCATCTTGCTTGTTCAGTACGTTCTTCTGCATGTATGCGTGTCTGTTTGTGAGAGTACATGAATGTGGATTTCTGACCTGGGCTGCATCCTTCCTCTGCATACAGCAGTATTATAGAATACTTCTGCAGCTCTATACAGCTGATTAGACACCCCAGCTGAGGGTGGATCACTGTCACAGCGGCCCGTGCTGTCACCACGTGGCTGTCCTTGTACCTAAGACATATTCATTCATTATATGCACACATATGTAATGTATCATATATCACATTCTAAGTGTAAACAAATGGCTCCAGACAAATAAGTTGTAACATATCAGGTTTTGGATAGACAGACAGTATTTGTTGGTAGGACCACTTCATTGTTTGTTTTCACATTTCATGGGATTTGTTGACAATAAAAAACATAAACAACATATGGAAAAAATATATGGAAGAATAATCACAATTAAAAATCATAATTAAAATAGGTAAATTGTCCCACCTGTGCCTCGGGTAACTGTTCCTACGTGACTTTTGACGCATCCTTATGGCTAATAAGTAAACAAACTTTACAGTCTTTGTACATGTAATGCTATCTTTGTGAAGTTTATAATGTTGTTTTTGTTGAAATAGGTAAATTTTGAGGCCAGATTGTACTTTTTATGGATTGCATTTCACTGTACAGGTGTAGCTTTTCTTGTGTCTACACATATGTACAGTATAGTATATTTGTTTATGACAGAGCTTGTGCATCTGAATAGCTCTGGTGTCTCCATGCAGCACCCACCTCTCTGCGCTGCGACAGTCCAGGATGAGAATATAGTATGGATCATACAAGGCGGGCTGGCCTTCCTCTGCGTTCAGCAGGTTGTACACTTGCTGTGAGGTGATATAGCCTCGTTCTACACAAGCTGTTTCTGGAAGAGAGGGAACTAGCACCTCCTCTGGCTCACACACTGCTTGTAGGCAGAAGAAATACAAAGAGTACAGTGTGTCCGCATGTGTGTAGTTGTGTGTTCATGCATTCTTTGTGTGTAAAAACAGAGAGCATTAGGAGTAAAATTACACCCTTTACCTTTGTTCCGGTTAGGTATGATGGAGGAATGGTCACTGTCTGTACTGTTGACTTCTCTGTCAGAGATGCTGCTCACTGTTTGGAATGTGTTGACAGGCTCTCTGGAGGCCGCTCTACAACTGTTATTCACTCTGACACATAAAAAGAGGCACATACACACAGAGAAGTGCAATCTCAAGACAGATCATAGGAGACTAAACACAAAGCCAGTTTATGATGATTTAACAATACACCATTTTAGTTTTTTAAGAGTAAAAAAAAAACAGCAGAACTCTTTACCTGGACAGTACAACGCCCATCTCGTTTAAGTCATTTGGCAGATGCATCAGCTGTTCCCACCAGCCCTTCATTAGAAGAACATGCTACACCAAGAAACAAATAAGCAATGTTACAAACACTGAAAAATGTTCTCTCAAAATGCCAACAGGAAGTAACAAGGCAAAAAGATGTGAAAAAACCCACTATCCACTATTTGTTGTTGCTGTGATTCTTACTCAGCCCTGCTTCAGCCTTGCCCTTAATTTAGCTGGTGGTCTTGGAAACACAGTAACGGTTAAGTGCTCTAGAGGGCCACATGGTAGCTGGCTGTGACAGGTGACGGAGGAGAGACCTGGATAGGAGTCCCACTTCACCCAAATTAACTCCCAGTAGTTGCAGTGTACATGATAATTTGGTCAGGACAAGGTTTAAAGTTGATCTTAAAACCATACAGAGATTAGGGCAATATTTGGATAACAGACAGAAACTATTTACTTTGAGACAAAACTGCATTTAGGGTAAATATTTATGGTTAATTAACCTTTCCACGAGCAAAAGTATTTTTTAAGCTGCCATATGAAAACACTGAATTGACAAATATTTTTCTTTGTTTCCCACCATAACTTGCTTTTTGTTTTTAGCCAACTATTAATCAGAAAGCATCAGTACAGAACGGTGAAAAAAGACAATACAAGCTTACATTAGCAGAGAATATAGTGAAGGGATCCCTCAGTTAAATGTAGCTCAACAGATGACACAGCCAGAACTTACTACTGAGAAACAAAATAAACAATGTCTTAATTAACCTCTTACTGACATCTTAAAAATCCTATATAACTCTGCTCAGCATCCACCATGTGTCCTCCTCACTGATGCCAAAGATTTTAACCTCCTCCTAGTTGCCTCATTGAACTATTTAAGTTTTGAATCTTACTGTATGTGCTGCTGTGCCCGTCAGTTGTCACTCTCAGCCATGTCATCACCTCTCTTCCACCTTCACGTCACTTATTCTTCGCTTTCCCTCAGTAACAGCCTCTCCATCCCTTACCCCGCTGCCCTCCCCACAAACCACCACCTACCCTGCTACCCCCATCTTCCTCACAGCACCTTTCATGATGCTCTGTGCTCAACATGCTGCTCTCTCTCAAGCACCCACCACCATCATACACTGTCGAACCAGACTACAGTCTGTTTATTGAATTGGTTTCACTTCTCGTCAGTTGTGGGTGCTTGACTCCAGCCTGTGAGTCAACAGTCTTTCATCTGTTGTGTCTGTGTCAACCAAGCACACTTAATTAAACTCAGCAGCTGGTCTGGTGCATTATGGCACACTGTTCCCGCTAATGCCTTTTTCAGTGACACAGACTGCATGTCTATTGTTCGTGCTCTGTTTTGCTTTAGGTATTTCTGTTTCACTTTTCCACTCTGTGCTTTTTTCATTTTCTATTGTTAAGTGTCAGAATTGGCGCACTGCAACGCAGTTTCCCTTAAAGACAATACATGTACTACTACTGTCATCACTGCAAATAACTAATAAAATTCGGATACTGAAATGTTTGCTCAAGTAAAAGTCCAAAGTATTATCATCAAACAAACTTGAAGCACTGAAACTAAAAGTACTCATTATGCAGAATGTTCCCTTACTGAGTTCACTATGATTATATATATATTTTTGAATTATTATTACTGATGCAGCTACATGAAAGCAACATTTTAATGTTGTAGATAGTGCAGGTAGAGCTAATTTTTCCTTTAATACGGCTAGGTATTTTAATCTGTAGTGATGCTATATTTTTTTATGAAGTGATCATATGTAATGCCTGTAAGATCTGAAAAGTAACAAGTGACCCCAGCTGTTAAATAAATGTAATGGAGATAAATACAATATTATGTAGAGGAGCAGCAGTGTTAAGTAGCAGAAAATAAAAACATTCAAGTACAAGTTAATCAAGACTGTACTTACTTTCCACCACTAGTATTGAAGAAAAAATATATCAAACTTTTTTTATTTTTTTATTTTCTTAGTAGTTGTTATTCCTACAAATGTATCCAAAGCTTCAGAGTGAGAGAAGGAGGCTCTGAGGCTGCCAACATCAAGTCAGAGACTGCCCCCTGTTGTGCTCCTGAGTGAGTTTATAGAAGGATTCAAAGGATTCAAAGGCTTTTTATTGTCAATTTCACCATATGTCAGACATACAGGGGAATCGAAATGTTGTTTCTCTCTCTCTGCACTGTGCATTTTACAATAATAAATAAATTAAACAATCTAAACAAAACCAGCTAAATAAATGTTTTCTACAATATAAAACTGACCTGGTCTACACTTTGTGAAAGGTCAGTGAAGAATATGTACACACACATTTGTGCACACATGTGATATGTGCACACAAATGACAAATGACACACAGAGCCCTGACTGAAAGCCCTCTGAAGCTTACAGGCTTGTCGCTATAGTGTTCTGGCTCTGTCAGGGCCATCACGCTGCTGCTGTGTTTGTCTGAGCTCCACAGTGCACAGACCTCCGTTCTCTCAGTGTCATGAGTCTGTTTACTCAAACAGACCCTCACTCATGCAGCCATGTGGCTGATGGACTCCATGTTCCCATGATGGGCTATGCAGTCAGAGGGGAGGTAGGGAGGGTAAAGCTGGGGAAGGACTGTCAGGAATGTCACAAACAGGTGTCAGAAGCTGGAAAGAAACAGAGCCAGGGTTTACTCTCTCCTCAAGAGAAGCTGTATCAATTACGTTTAAACTCTATAATCCATTTTAGATATATATCATGATAACGTAGGAAATCACATTCCTGTCATGATGCAGGAAGAGACTTCTGTCTCTCAGTCTCACGCATCCTGTGCAATAAAATGTGTCAGCAAACAGATCTTAATGGATTCCACAGATGTTTGCTCTGTTTCTGTGTGACAGCACGACTCTTACTAAGTGTCCATCCAATTTACATGTTTAATTGGGATGACGAACAGACCGAGACCAAAGTCCGACTGAACACAGTGAGATAATAAATGGTTAGGAGGTGAATGCCCGCAGCGCATAGAGCAGGCGGACGGAGGCACATTCAGCAGAATGGTAGAAAGAGAGATGGTAAATTATTAATATTATTATAACCGTATTTGTATCAGTAGTGGTAGGACTGAATGGCACTGACAGCTACTTGGAGGGAATAACTGGAGTCTGAAGATGAAAAATGGCTTTGTGAGGAATTCCAGATGGTGAGCGGAATTTATGATTCGCGTTTTTTTTTTTTCATGTTTGCTTGTTTCTATCCGAAAAAGCTGCTCAATTTAGCACGTTTAAGTATGTGTTGTTGTTTTCAGTAAATAGCTGTATTTCTTTTTTAAGCGGTTAACCTAATAATATATAGACCCACGTTATGTTTTTTCGCCGTTATTAATTTTTAAAGAAAAAAGTATAAAAAAGAATAACGTACCGCAGATTAAGTGATTCTACCAGCCTTTGCATCTTTTAAGTATGTGTCCTTCTGCTGGTGAATTGTGTTCAATTAATAAATAATGTTTAATTTCTAAATAAAATGAAAATAAAATGGAATTTTCAGTTTACCAATAAACAATCGTAGGTCTGCACATCTTTAATTCGTGTAAATTTCAGTAAAGTTGACACGAGACTAATTTATGTAGACAGTGATTTTTAAAAATAACACCTTAAATTTCCTGACTCATAATTAACGAGGTTTAGTTCATGCCTGGGAAATTTGGCTTGCTGCTTGGCAAAAACAGACTCGTCCGTCAATAAAACAGAATAGAATAAAAACAAGAAAAGAACAAGAAACGGGTCGTTGTCATGTTAACGATGGTGCAGATTAATTGCTGGAGTATAAATTAAGTCACATTTGTGTCAAAAACCTTTGCAGAATTCACCTGTAAAATATAGCCAAGCAATAGAAAGTGAGGTTATTGTGACAGCTACTGGTTAAGCCTCTGTGTTGTTCTTTTGGCTTATTGATTTCTTTGCTGATGATTGTTGTTATAGTCATGTGAATTGCTCTTCTCTTCCAGACATGAGATCCTTGGGTCCCAGCAGTAACTTCTGCACAGAATGGCAGTATGTCTTTTATGTAAAAGGTAACATCCAGCTTTGACAAATTATATATGATTTCTGTTACTCTGGAAAGTTGTATGAACACCTACATTTCAGTGGCATTGTTATGCTTCATGTCTGTTCCTGTGTGCAGCTCAGGGAGGTGGAGGACGGGATGGTGTGTCTCAGCGGTCAAGAGTCTTTCTGCTAATCATGCACTGAAGCCCCTGCTTCCCCCCCTCTGCCTGGTGGTTGTGGTGATCTATAGCCTGGCAGACAAACTCAGAAACTTTGTGGCCGGCATCTTCATCCCTCAGTACCATTACCCGTATGCTGTGGCTCTCTGCTTTGCCCAGGTTAGTGGCTTGTATCTACTCTGATTAAAATCAAGCAAAAAATATAATTCTTTACTTTATACTGGCAAGTGTGACCACAGTGTACACCCATAACTTACCTGCTTACGCTTTACGCAGTGTGTCGTGATAGAAGGGTCTTTGCTTATGCTGCAGAGGCCCTATATTATATTTGTGCAGTATAGTGATCTAAGGTACCATAAATATTAACAAAAAAACCTCACACATACTGTGGGAACATTTATGTGGAAAATACTGACTTACTGAAATTACTGAATACTGAAAAATAGTATTAAGTAATAGTATGTCAGTGTAGAAGAAAGGGGTTCATTTACAGCTGTTAATCATTTGTCAGTGAACTGTTAATC
The DNA here is from genome assembly GCF_017976425.1 of Toxotes jaculatrix. NCBI lineage: Eukaryota > Metazoa > Chordata > Actinopteri > Toxotidae > Toxotes > Toxotes jaculatrix. The sequence continues at coordinate 8,066,886 of NC_054404.1, read as the reverse complement.
ATTGCAATGGTTAACCTCATACCTGTACAATGTCAGCTACTGACCATTGTAACTTGGACAGTATTTGCTGTGTGTGTGTGTGTGTGTGTGTGCTAGTTTGAAGGACAGGGCATGTGGTGTTGGGGAGTGACAGAAGGGCATAGTGTTGATGAATACTTGTGCTTGATAGATGTTTTACCAAGTGGCTGACCTGTAGTCCCTGCAGAGGACTGACATGCAAATGTGACCTCATCTAAAGGATGAAACTGTTATGACTAAAGAGTGGCCTCAAGTGTTAACATACATTAATTGTGGTTGTAATGTAAAAGTTTGGAAAATGTAGGCTTTTTTAATTTCAGGCACAACATATTTTTTACATTGCACCATGGTAATCACAACATTCAAATGGTTTCACGCAACAAGGCAACACACACACGGACTCAGGTTCAAGTTCAGTACAAAATGAATCCATCGTTCACAGTCCCTAGGTTAACACCTGTACTACATATACAGCTACATACTTCATATACAGTATCCTGTATTTAAGTCCTCACAGTCAATTTAATGGACTAATCATTTCAGCAAAATAGATGAATGGGCACAGAATCAGCACATTATTGTATGTCAGGAATTAAAAACCAGAGTCAAAAGTTCTTTTTGTACCTACCACTGAATTCTGTTATCTACATAGCAGCTGGTATAGTTTGTTAAGATAATCTGAACTTTCTACTTGAGACTTTTTATATGTACTATCTGATCTTTTTCAGGTTCTGATCTCCTTGTTAGTCTTAAATCTCCTCCATGTCCTGGGTCTGGTGCCTCTGAAGCATTATTCCAGTTCACTGGGTGAGAGGGTGCTGGTCCCTGCTATCTGTAACAGCATCCACGCTGTGCTGGCCATGTGGGCCAAAGCCAACAGTTTGTATGGTGGCCTCTTATCCCTCACCCTGCCTCTGCTTCCTCTGTTAACTGTTGGCTTTAGTTTTGCCCTAAAGCTGGCATCGCCGCCATCTACCCACATCTCTGTTCTGATTTCCATCCTGAGTGGGACATCTCTTGTCATCACAGGTAAACCTTTAGGTGTCATTTAGAAGTGGAACTGATCGTTCTTCACCTCAAAACAAATTAACTTCTACTGAACCCCCCCCCCCCCCCCCCCCCCCCCTCTCTCTCTCACTTGGCAGCCTTCAAGGGTTTGTCAAGTGTTGAACCTCTGGAGTACCTGTATGCACCTCTGGCTTTAATCCTCCATAGTCTCTCTCTGACCTGGCTGGCTAAAGTTACTGAGGCTGAGCGCTGCCGCTCCCCTGATGCCCAGGCCTCCATTTTTGACATCTACTACACCCAGCTGGTCAACCAGAGCTGGGTGCTGGGTCTCCTGTGGCTGCTGCACCCAGACAGTCCCTGGCATGTGTTGAGTCAAGGCAGCTGGCACAGCCTGCTCTTCCATGGATACCTGCTCGCTATTCTCCTGCTGGGGATGGTACTGAACTTCCTAGTTGGTATATCAGCTCTGTGTATCTCACCGCTTTCTGCTGCACTGCTCCACTCAGCAAGGCAGGTGGCACAGCTGTTCTTCCAGCTTCTGTAGCTACACTTTAACTGTATCAGTGAGACATATGCAACACACATCATTGATGAATGTTTTTTTTTTTATTCTGTGGAGAATGACAAGTTACCTTTTGACTTTTATCTCACAGTCTCATGACCTGTGTTTACTGAGGCAAACACAAAATATGTTCAGCTAAGTTAAAATACAGAATGTCAGCAGGGAAACAGCATGCAGTAGGTAATTGGAACCATGACAGCATACTGTAAACATGTAACAGGTTAATGATGTATAACCAAAACAGCTGAAGACTAAACCACCTAAACAAAGACTACACTCTCCAAGTTGGGTAAAGGACATTAGTTTTAGACTGTGGCCTTCATGGGACAGCAGCAGTTTCAAAACAAGCTCTTTAGCAATGGAACAAGTACAAATAAGCAGCACCGTTCAAACAATTTAAGTTTTCTATCAGAGCTGAAGGTGATACAGTGGTATCAAGCATATAACAACAAGCACATTGCTTCTAATTTCATGGAAAACTGAGTACATCTGAGGAGAATTGTGGATAATCTGATGAACAAACCCAAGAATTCTTGATAGTCAACACAGACTTTTGGGCCCTGTTGTATACATGACATAGTTCACCTAACATTATTTAAGAGACTTAAACTCTGTGAATTAATTTTCAAACACAGCTTTGTGGAGGTTGTCCTTGCATGGCTCTGACAGCTTTTTCAAATGAGAAGGGAAAACAGCGAGGTCCAGGTTCTTTGAACTGGACACAGACAGTTGAACCCTCTTTATTGCGTTTACTTAACAGTGTTAAAAAAAATATTTAAACTCAGATCACTGACTGAATGAATTTTTAACCAGCGGAAGTTGCCCTTGAATGAATCTGACTGCTCTGTTAGATGGGAAGGGGTCACCATGAAGAAAGAGTTAAATGGTGCTGACACCAGTTTCATTGAGTCTGTTGTAAGTTATTACAAGAAGCTAAATGATGCCTTAATGTAAGAATAAGCTATTAATATTCAACTTTTTCTACATATGCACTGTACATGTATTACATTTAGAAAACTTTTTACCATTTCACATGCTTAGAAAAATAATGTGGATAATCTTGAGCCTGTGGAGAATCTGTGTACATTCAATAAACTGAAATAACTTTATTCACAAAAACATTTATTCTGTTTCAACCAAAGGTAAGTGCTGATTTTAAAAAACCCCCACCATCAATACATCTATTCCACCATTAGCAGCATGTATTAAAAATCCTCTATAAACATGATGTTGTACATTTATGGAACTAGAAGAAGAAAATCCAGTAAAATCACCTTTCATGCTGAGGTTAAGCCTGCCAAATGCAGCCCAAATCATTAAGTTACTTCCTGTTCATTATGAGGTATCAGAGTTGGGGGGTAAGTGAAAGCCCAGGCTCTGCAGCAGGTTGGAGGCCGGTCCGGCCAGCCCGTCCTGGCAGCTGAGGGACTCCAGCAGGTTGGTGACCAGGTTTAAGTCCACATCAAGAGGCTGGATCTCCTCCTCCTTCTCTTCCACCCCTTCCTCCCTTGGGACACCGCCTGTGGCAGAGGGATGAGGGGAGCCGCTGTCCAAGCCTGCCTTGTTGTAATTCTGCAAAAAGGACAAATATAGTAAAACAAACTTTTTCATACCAACATTCAGCATGAAAGGTGCATTATTTCACTTATTTTTTGTGCAGATTTTATGGAAATTAAAAATATCTTAAGGTTGAGGCTGAGCACAGTGAAGCATATGATATGTAAAGGATGCAATCTCAATCATAATCTTACGCTTTGATGGAAACTTTTCCCTATATTAGTGCTCATCAGCTCCTGATCCATTTGGTCCATGTATCTTCTCAGACTGTCCAAAGTATCTGTCCCGTTCATCTCTACATGACCAGAGGACCCCTCTTCTTTCTCTTCCTCCTCTTCTTCCTCATCATCATCATCATCTTCGTCATCATCTAGATCGTCGGAATCTAATTCTTCTTCTTCTTTACTTCCTATAGAAATGAACAGACAGATTCATTAAAGAGAGAAAGACGTGTCAGGTTTCTGTAAGTTATTTTTACTCTCACACATCCTTCATAACCTCCACATACCCAGCAGTCTGTCCAGTGCGTTGGCCATGGAGTCAGGCTCAAAACTAAATGGCTGAGTTGAGCTGCTCCTGGAATATTAAGAAAAACCATGTGAAACCTCAAATGTTGGTGGGGCAATGGACATCTACATAAATTAGCTAGATCTAGATCTAAAACCATTTTCTTCATTAACCCAAATGTCCCTTTGATGAGTTGAACTAAATATTGTCAAAATCAATCAGATCTATTGGCCAGACAGCCAGTCTGTCTGTCTGTCTGTCTGTCTGTCTCACCAGGGCAGTTCAGCACCCTCATGTGATGACATGGCGTTGAGGAAGTTCTTCATCCCCTGACTGAGTGCGACCAGGCTGTAACCGGCCTCCTCTTCCTCCTTGTCGTCCTCTGTCTCCTTTCTCCTCTCCTCTGTACTCCTGACATGCTGTGTTTGTTTGGTCGAACTAGAGTTTTGGCTGCCAGCACCAGACCTCCCCCCACTCCTCTCCTGCAACATGCGCTCCAAATCCTGAGCTGTGATATCCAGCCAGCTGTCACCTGGAGATAGACACAAAGAAAAATTAATTATGGGAAATGGTTGAAAGAGAGAAGGGTAGAGAATGGAGGATGTATACCAAGAGGACAGAAAATGAAAGGAATTGGCAGGAAGCAGAATATCCCAGGTGGCAGAGACAGACAAAGGCAATGTTTACTTTCTAGCAAAGTCATTTAAACCTTGAAATACATACTTTATAGTAAGTAGGTATAATACACATTTCAACAGAGATGTTACTCAGTAGTAGGACAAATGAAGGTCAACCAGGTCGAACTAAGTAATTTACACTGAAGTGAGGTCCACAATCTCCAAACCATGCTGACCATGCTGCAGTTTCAAACCTCTTCTATGCAGTGTACTAACAGTGTACACACAAACATTTGTCGTAACTGATGCTGCAGGTATGGTTAAGTCTCTAAATTTAGACATTTTAATACTTTATTTCTGCTGTCAAGACTGGTCATCATTCTGTACTGTAACTGATACAAATTCCAGAGGCCCTCTTAAAGGATGAATCTGAAAACTTCACACAAATGCCTTTCAAGTCTGCAAATACTGAGTGTTACATAGTAGAAAGATACATTTTCACTCACTGTCCTCTTGGGGGAGCTGTGACTCTTGTTTCTTCAGCTCCTCCAAGTTGAAGGAGTCGCAGCTGTGCAGCAGCTGGAGAACTTCCTCACCTGGGGATAAAGCACTGACAACACAAAAAATATCTATATTCAGACACACACACAACTGGATGTTAGAGACATGCATAATCATACACACACACACACACACACACACACACACACACACACACACACACACACACACACACACACACACACACACACACACACAGTTACATATGCACACACACAACCACAGTCCTCACCTTGATTTTGAGGCGACAGACTGTTTGAAGAAGTTTTCTGCAGATCTTGTCAGCTCTCTGAAACGAGCCGACCCTTCCAGTTCTCCCTGTATTTGGTAACAATGAAATTAAAAACCTTAACTTTCCACTGTAGAGAAATCCTGAATATATTGCATATTCATTAATATTCCAGGTGTCTCTCCATTCAAAAGTTTGACTAACCCGGTAGTAGTCGTTCCTTTTCAGACTGTCCATGAAACCTTTCCACTGAGGATTACAACTGACAGGGGCATCGGGCTCTGAGGAGGGGAGCCTACACTTAGAACACAGGATCTCAAAGCCATGCGCCTGGAGGCAGGGTTACACACAGACAGAGACAGACATTGAATCAATAACAAAACTAAAAAACTCCTCGTGACCGGCTGTTTTGCATCATACTTTATGCAAAACAAAAGCATCATTTTATTCATCAAAAAGACAGACAAAAGACAGTCCACAATGAAGAGGAAACACTAATGGTGGCTCACCAGTTTCATGCCAAGCTCATGGGCTTTGTAACGAGGATGAGAGCGAGGAGGCAGGGTGAAGCCACTTCTCCTGTCTGGAGTGAACTGTTGCTGCTGCAGCTGGGCATACAGGCAGCGGGTGAATGTCACCTGGAAATACAGACAGAAGTACAAGGTTATGGTTTGCATAAAGGTTTTTAAGACACTTCACAAAAACTGAAACATACATGTAAACAAACTAAAGCACAAACAGTGATTACAGCGTTGTGCATGACACACAACACAGATGTAATATTTTCTTTTAGAGGAGGCCAGCTTTTTCTCTTTGCCTACACCACTACAATCATGAATCTTTAAGTGTGTTTACCGAGGCAAGGACTCTTGTGTCAGGAGGAAAGGTCTTGAAGCTTCGACACGCCTGCAGATCTACTGGATCTCGCAGGTAGAAAGCTGACACTGCGGGAGCAACCAAGTCTGGTCGCTGTGCCAACACCTTGGCAATACCTGCAGGTATGAAGCAGTGGGCACGGTGGAGACCTGTTTTTATCTTCTCTGGGTACCTAAGTGGAAAGTACAGATTGATATGATTTTTTATTTCTAATACATTCACAGTTCCCGCAGATACCAGTCAGCTACTCTTACATACAATATTTATGACACACACTGTGAATTTTTGTTTTTCAACTTTATACTTTTCAATATTCTAATCGATTCAGTCCATTCAATAGCATCCCTAGTGGGAAGTATATAAATTTGTCAATGAAATTGAATTTGCCACAGATTTGTGTATCAAAAGTAGACTTTTCTTGCAAAAAGACATCCCTCACCCCTCTAGTCGTTTCCTCAGAGCTGAACAAATCTTGGGACTTGCTCGACAGGCGTCTGGGTGGGTGGCGAGCAGTGCTAGAGCTTGTGGCACACTGGGTACCATATCCTTTGAGATGCCTACTGGACTGGATTTGGAGGGGCAGGGCAGGATATGCAATTCTCCCTTATAGAGGAAGACCTGCAAAAGGGATTGTGTGGAACAATGAAGGCCTACCCTTACGGTAAATACAGACAATGTCAAGAGGAAGATATTTGAAAGGGTTTTGCATGCAAATTTATGGTATACTTTGGGGAACAGTCTGCAGTACACTGAAGTAGTATGTGATTTGAATTTAAAGGCCTAGCACATGCAAACCTTCCAGTATAGTCCTTTAAACAGATACGCTGATGTAGATTTGCGGTTAAATCCATTGAATATAAAAGACCAGCATTGCTTCTGCCATCTCATCTGGAAGTCTCACCCTGTGTTCACTGGTGTCTGGATTCAACCACTTGGGAAGATAATCTGCTGCTTCAATCAGAATAAACTCCCCATCATTGTCCTCAACTCTGCAAACACAAACATGAAATGAGACAGAAGAACAAGACTGTCAAACCAATGAAATGGGTCCATGTTTAAGTTTAAAAATTTTGAATTCAGACCACTTTCTGTCTCACCTGGCCACGAGCTCTGGGAAGTCCTCTGTGATTTGCTTTAGGAGGTAAACGATAAACCACTCATCCTCCACATTGTCCCCAAACTGAGTGCTCCCTCCAATGTGAGCAGGCACACCTCCTGTCAATAAAAAAAAACACATATCAGTCTTTAGTGTGAGTAACATTACCAAGAATTGCACCAATATTTAAATCAATTTATCTCTGGGATGTTGACAAGACTATACCTTTCTCAGGATGATACTTGAGTTTAAATGGCTGATTCTGCCAGATGTATTGGATCAAGTGTGGGGCAACCTTTGCCAAAACCTCCTCTATAAGTTGAGAGAGAAGTTCTTCAGTTTGCTGTGAAGATGAACCGTCTGTCTGGATCAAGAAGAGTTTGTACTGGACCATGTCCTCCTGAATCACTTTCTTCTGCAGGGCGTCCATTGTAGAAAAAGAACTTATAAAAAAGACAGCAGACCCGTGATATACATACGTATATGTAAAGTAGTCATTGTGGTCAATTCGTGTATTATGTCTCTAGAATCAATTAGAGTAAAGCATCAGTGAAATATTGGTTAAAGGAAACACAGTTGACCAGGTTATAGTTATTAATTTCTATACGAGATGATCTGATAGTAATATCAGTCAGCCTTACCTTGACTTGTTTTTAAATGTTACGTTATGTCAATGTGAACTTTCAATGGGAGAAAATAACGAAACTTTCCTCATTTCTACATACGCTGCTATCACGCCATTTGTCACTATGTAGGTCCTACTGCGAATTCTACTCGACTACCCCAGTAGTGCGTCAAATACGAGTTCCTACGCTTTCTGTTAACGACGTTTCACCGTTCTACAGAGAAAATAACCTGACTAACACTGTCGAAAATAAAACGAAAATTTAATAAGAATCAAATAATTTAGCACATAAAGCGCTTTTTTTCGGTTTAATCCACGACAACGATGAGCGGATGCATTTCAGAAACACAAACACGTTGTTGCAATGAATGCTGGGAGTTGTAGGGCGATATCCAATGGCATGGCAGCTATTTTGTGGTGGCCCGAAATCTATTTCCCATGAGACCGCGGGAGAACGAAGCTGCGTATCCATGACAGCCGTGTTATTGTTGTTGACGGTGCTAACATTAGCAAAGAAACTCCTCTGAGGTGACGGTAACTAGCACCATTAACGTGGTACTCTCCTTTACTTTAAGATGAAAACCTAATCGATGGGTAACTTATGCACCACATAAGGTGCTAATAAAGTGTAGCAAGATTAATCTTAGTTGAAATGTGTTTTGAGCAATTATACAACGCTGTTCGTGCCTTGTTGATGTTTTATCTGTCCGTACATGTAACGTTAGCTGGCGTCTTTTTAGACGTAGCTTCGTCCCAACAGTAGCTGCAACAATTCAGTTAACAGCGTTAGCATCTGTAGCCAGAGCCCTGTCCATCTTTCTTGCGCTAGGTGTATTTATCTGCGGACTAGAGGAAATGTCAGCCCTCCCTCCAAACTGTTCCCAGCGAGTCCTGGAAACGGAGGCAAGAATGAGAGACGAGGGCTTGAGCCTATAAAACGGAGATAAAGGAGGATGATTTCACGATACAACAGAAGACCTGTATCGCACAAACTTGAGATGTGAGTGCCAAATATGAAGTGTTACTGCTCTCCAATGAGTTGGATTTCTTACTGTACCAGCTGAGCGCTGTAAATGAGTTTTCCTTTCAGCTGTCGGAGGCTGAACACTGTTATTCTATACAAGGGAAAGTGAAATGAGTGACTGACTTGTCCATCACTATCCAGGGAATCTGCAGGTCTTGAAAGTCTTAAAAAAAACATTGATCTTTTATTCACAGAGGTCTTAAATATTTTTTCCAACCAGCTAAATATGAGCCAAATAAGAATGTGATATAAATGTTAATACATTCATGCACTTGATGAATAATAATTCAGTATATAATGATGTCCAGCAATTCAGGTGGAAAACAGGTTTATTTTTTTTAATTACCAAGCCAGTCTACTGTTTGAAGGAACAGCACTTCCTCGTTTTCATGATGCCAAGCTTTATAAAATGGTTGGCAGGAAAGTGATGTATACAGTATTTGTATTTAGAAAGCTATGGCTTGCAAAACCAGCAGTAAAGTCTTTTGAACAGATATACCAATAAGACCAGATGCAGGTAGAATATCATCATCATATCTTTTATGTCATTGGGACATCTCACTGTTTTCACAGTCTTCTTTCAGGAAAAAACTTTCAGGAAGAAATGCCACTGGTGTCCGCCCCAAACTGTGATTACAGTTTCTGAATGTTGAATGTTTTTGATCTGTCTCTTGTGCAGTCGTGGGTTGTCTCGTAGCAGCCTTGACCACCACCCTCTCCCAGAAGAAGCAGACGATAACCAAACCCCTCAGCGCTACCTCCATGACCTCCAGGAAGCTGTTTCCACTCATAACAGGTAACTGAGTCCTGGTCACAGCCAGACAGGACTGGGTTATTCTGTAGGAACACAAACCTTGGCAAACCAAATATCAAGATAAAACTGCTTGCAACTGGTGTACATGCACACTCTTGCCTCTGTATTTTGTAATGTTACACCATCTTGAGTGGACAGCTGATTCTCCAAAGGTCTTGCAATGTGAAACAAGACACCTAGAAGCAGTGGATTAATTGATATCAAGTTGCCTTCTTTAGATGTGCAATTAAAAGAATAAATAATGAGGCAAGCTGTTAGAATATTCAATTACTGTGACATTTACCCTTTACTTTCCACTTTGAAATGTTGCCTATGATTATGTCAGCAACTACCACCAGTAAGATTTCCTCAGCCACTTAACAGAAACCTAGTTTATATTGTGACGTAGAGAGTCAAGGTGTTTGACTTGTTAAATTCACTGGTGTGGGAGGGGTTAGTGTTGGAAACAGATTGTGAACTGTATCCCTGACATGAAACGTGGTGAAACATTACTTCTCGGACTGTACATAAACCTCACAACTTTCTTCTTCTGTCTTTGTAGCCCAGAGACGTCTGCTGCCTCAGGCCACTCTGACTGTCCCACTGTCATCTCAGTAGACTCCAACCAGTCCTGGTCAGGTATCCACAGCTCCACAGGCACTGGAATATCCACAGAGAGGAGCTCTGTTTTCTCCTGGGGCTACGATGTAAGTCTACTCCGGAGAAAATAATTTTAATGTGAAGTAATGATTCCAGCCTGGCTCAGTCTGTCATACAATAAACACACTCAAGCACGCACACACACACGAACAACATTGTTTTGTCCTCTAGCATTTCTCCATCCTCTTTGTTATTCTGTTGCAAATATGAAAAGACTCCACAAACATACTTTCATGCAGGGTTTAATGTCAGAATTTGATTTATTTACCAACATTTGTGCCCTTTTGGCAAACCAGTGGAAAATCATAGAACAACGTACAACCAGTTACTGTATCATGTGGTAGATGCCTTGATTGTCTGCTTTTTCTTTGTATATGCAAAGCCTGATTCCACAGGGTATTGGTTTGTTATTATGCTGTGCTGTCTAGCCTCAGCTGGTCCTACAAAACTTTTCCAGGACTCAATGATTTATTTAGTTTGTTGTCCTCAAACAGTTTCTGAGGAAAAAAAACTCTTGCTTGTTACGCAAACTAACTCACTCCTAACTCAGCTCTTTCTTTCTGTCTCTCTTTTGTTTTTTTTATGTTGCATATGAACAATCCAGCTTGACCACAAACACATACACAAATCCCACTGGGCTGTGGGAGCTAATTATTATGCATCTTGAATGTTGCTGTGAGATTAAAGAAAAAAAAAAAAAAGAACAGAATGGCGGTGTGTTTCCAGTGTGTGATGAACAGACTGAAAAGCAGCAGCTTTCAATCATAGAGCTGGCGTATGAGAACAGAGGAATAACTACCTTTACTTCCTATGTCTCTGTCTCTCTTTTTTTCTGTCCCATAGGAGTTCGACAAGGCAGCGTCACGACAGGTGCAGCAAATGTTTGAGGAGATTGACAAAGAGCTGTATGAGGGGAGAGGCAGTGGAGGCGGGATACTCCAGGGGCTGCAGGATGAATGTCAGCAGTGGGCATCACGTTTCCCGCATCTTCGGTATGTTATCCACCGTTTCCTACCATCCTTGTGACCTTTTAGTAAAACAGGGCAACGGTGGGATCAAAGACCGAAGTTGAATGTGGAGACTAACATAAAAAAAAACATTGCACTTTTGCATGAAAACATAATTATTTTACTTATTTATTCATCATTGTATGTGTATATGTGTCACTAAGGATCCTGGGGACCCAGCTGGTATATCCCAGTGATGAGGGCTACCAGTGGTATGCTACATCAGGGAAAAGCAGCTCTGCCAGCAACCCATCAGCAGGCAAAGAGAGCAGTGTGAAGTCCCAGGAGAAAAATAAGGGTGGCACAGAGTAAGTCTTAACTACACTGACTGGCACAAGGTAAAGGTACAGGGCCCTTAATTTTAAAAACCTATGGTATTGCTTAAATGAGTCTAGGTCTGAAAATATCATTTGGTTGTGATGTAATACCTTTGTTAAGGAGATACAAAGGCAGAATGAAACTGTGGTCTATAAGAGCTAGTGTATGTTGCTTTATTATTCAAAGAAATTTGTAAGAAATATTATGCCTCTCCATACTGAGTTGGCTGTTGGCTAGATTTCCAGATGACTGGTGTTGGTGCATCAATTATAGAGGAGTCCTGGCCGACTCTGTGGTTTTGTGACCTAGATTCTCTGGCTTGTTAATCAAGTTTGTGGGCCAGAGTCATGTTGGTTAGCTGTTAGTAGTTGCTACAGCTGCCACCTTTAATGAAAGTGTGTTTGTAGCAAGACAGTGCCACTGTCTTATCACTTAAAACTGAGCTGGCATAGTTAGCGTGGAGTTAATGGAAAAGTAAAGCTGTATGTGTCTGCCACTTTGTTAATGTCACCATGCACTTAGTGTGGGTTTCTGTATGCGTGTTTGTAGGTAAGGGTCTGTGTTTCAGCCTGTTGTTCTCAACTTGTTTCTAGTTCATTTATTATTTATTGAAAACATACGTTATGTGTAGGCCTGTGTCTGTGAGCGTACAATTTTGTGTACATAATAAGCTGCTTAACTATGTGTGTTCTTGTCTTGGCTGAAAGGTTGAATGTGCAGGGCAGGAGAGCAGCACTGATCAAGTCCTCCTCAGCAGAGCTAGATGGGCCTCCTGGCACCTCCAGTGGCTCCAGCATCCATTACAAACCAAGAGTGATTGAAATGGAGGGTCTGATGGAGGAGTACCTGGCTTTTGATAGCAGGGACTTGTGAGTTATTTATGCCCCTCCTGCTGCACAGTATTGCTTGCCGTTTGTGTATTGTTCAGTTTGGTAATAATGATTGATTATATCTGTGTTCAACAGGGAAGACGAGTGGGAGCAGGATTGTTCAGAGCTGGGTTGGAGGCATCACTCTCTGCCCCCTGTCTCTCCATACCGGTGTCGCCGCCAAGCCGTTCTGGACCTGCTGTTTGATGATGTGTGGCGGCAGCTGGTTGGCTGGATGAAAGAGCTAGTTCAACGCCACTGGGAATGCTGCACCTCAAGTAGCATTGAATTTTACTATGTTTCATGCATTAGACCGAACTTACGTTAACAAATGTCCATTCTCATGCATTTGGATGTGATTATACACGTGTTATTGACAGATGATGAAAATATTTCTGGGAACTTGAGCCCTGTGCAGCAAGACTCCCAGAATCCCTTCATGCTGCTGTCCACACTGCCCACGATGCTGCCCAAACTTGGCCAGAGCAGGGTGCCCCCGCTCACAGCTGGCTTGCAGTTCCAGGTCAGTGGTCTGAAGGGGGCTGAGGTTGTGTCTGGGGTAGTAGACTTGGGGCTCCATTTCACTTTCATCACTGTCAGTGGTTCAGGAGGTCAATTCCAAATTCAAAATCATTTTTTTTCTTTTTAACATATACAATCTAACATATTTAGTAATGATGATAATAGAGACATTTTACATATAACAAACAATGACAACAGCACATTTGAGGAAAATGTTTACATCTCACCTTGAGTTTTCTGCACTGGCTGAAATATACAAACATGAAAAGAATTTCTGAAAAAAATGATTCAAATAGACTATAAAACCAAGTTGGCACATAGTGTTAAATACAATATCAGATCAATACTTCAGGTTAATCTGTGCTGATTGTAAACCTGGAGGAGGTGTCAAATTGACCTTCCAGGTGAATCATTTTAGGCCTTGGAAGAGTATATAACATTTCTCAGCATCTATAACTGAAGTCTTTACAGACTTTAGAGTCACGTTTGTGTTCCACAGTCCACTCCTGATAATCACCTGTTTTTCACTCCTGCCTGTTGCTCTTTCAGTCTTTCAGTGCTTCCAGTTCATTAACTTGTATCACTGTTTTCTTCCTTCCCTCTTTACTCTCTGCCCTTCACCTTGCCAATGTGTTCTGTGTACCTTTTTGTCTCTTTTGTCCGTTTTCCCTTCTTTCTTTTTGTTCATTTGTCTTTGTTCTTTCTCTGTTGTTATTTATGTCTTTATTTCCCTTCATGTTTCCTTCATTTCATCTATACCCACTCTCTTCCTTTGGTCATGCCTTTTTCCCCTTTAAAGAACACAAAGTCAAGGGGCTCAAAGCACAAGTCCAGACGGAAATCCAAAAAGCAGAAAAGGCCGCCCACTGTATGTAACTCACTCACTTAGAGCCAAAATGGTGGCGTGTTGTGTGCATGCCGTCCATGGCGGCTCCTTATTTATATCTCTAGAATAAATGCGCTTGTGCCTGTTGATTAACACAAAAGCATCACCATCGTTTATCCTTTTAATTAACTGCCACTTATTTTCAACACAAACTACTTTGATTTTCTTTAGAGTTTTCTTTTCTGTCATAATGAGAATGTTGGAATGCTTTGTTTTGCTAGTTATTGCCTTTGTTGCATTTTAAGTGTTGTGAATGTTATTTTTGGTTGGTGACGTAGCAGATATGGGGTCCTCCTGACACCACTGCATGATAAATAACCATTTCTTGAAGATTTTACTGAATTGTACATATGGAAATAACTAACCATACGCCTCTGGGCTTTATAAGGTAATTTTTTTGTATCTAACCTGCCTTTCCTCCTATATTATGTCCCTTGTCTCCTCTTACCTCTCTCCTTGACCTTGTCTTTTTGCATCTTCTACCATTCATTACCCTCCCTTACCCTTCTGTCACATTACTTTCTCCCCTTCATCTCACACCATTTCCCCAGGCTGGCAGGGTCCCAGTCGGAGCAGTGGCGACCCAGCACAACCTGAACGACCTCATCGTGATCCAAAGCATCCCCCTGCAGCAGAGGAACCTGGGTGTGCTGGATAAAAACCAGTATGGACATACTTAACTCATGCCATGTTTTTGTCCCTGATGTTAACACCTTGTTTGGCAGAGTACGCAGCCAACTGGCAGCAGGGGGAAATGCAGCATTCATCAATTGTTTTCCACTCTCTCCTTCCCACACAGGGAGCCAGAAGAGCGGGCATCCCACAGACCAGGCTCCAGCGTGGTCCCATCAAGCAAACCTCGCCCTCGCCGAACCCTGGAGCAGAGCTCTTCCTCGCTGTCCCGTCCGGCACAGTCAGCTCGACGCAGAAACCCTCCTCCCCGGACTCTCCTGCCATTGGTTCCCAGCTCGAGTCAGTCCAGCACAGCGGGATCCATGGATGAGGTCATCCGCGGGACACGTCTGTGAGTTTTAGCATCACAGGAACCCTGCCAACTCCACTCGAATTCCTATCTCGCTTTTTACTCCCTCCTCACTCTGAAGTTGTGCAGAGGCAGAGAGAGATTACTTTGAAAACAGACTCCCTTTAAACTTGTGCCTTATGGCTCTGTGTGGTATAATAATGGGCGTGGGAGATGACAGAAGTGCCATGTGTGATACCAACCCTAACAGATGAACTCTTTGTGAACCTCAGGTGAAAGAATAATCGTGGAATGATTGTATCTAAAAGTATTTTACAAAGTAACTTTGATTTTCATCCTTACACCCAAGATGTGAATTTTCACTTCCTAGACTCAACTCTTCAGAAATAATAAAATACTTTTTATAAATTTTATTTACTTGTGTCTTCCCCCTCAGACCCACGGCCAGTGACCGTCTGACGTCTCCTCTGTTGCCTCTGAGCAGAAACACACTCCTTCCCCCCATCAGCACCGGGGACCCCGATTCATCTCACTCAGGGCAGCAGTCCAAACCTGCACAGGTATAACGCCACTGAAACATGACTGTATTGACAATGAAGAACAGTTAAATGAAGGTTTTCTAAATAGATCTTCCAGTAACCCCAAAATGTAAAAAATGTTTGTATGTAGTCTAAAAAACAATTGTACAGTAGCAATTATTAAATGTATTGGCCCATTATTTCACCCGTCCAGCGCCAGAAAGGCCCATCCAGCCGCGCCCACAGTGCTATAAATGACGAAGCTGGCAGTTCATTACCAAGGGATCGTCACCACCTGCTGGACGTCTTCTCTCGCCCCAACACCACGCACACATACAGGGTAAGGTGCTCTTTATCATCACACAGTACAACATGGATACACAGCATACTATCACAGGTGGAGCAAGTTGCCGGCTGGTATGGATAGTGTTTTAATTTGTACCATCAGGATGTTTGACCTTTGGCTTTCTTTTCAGTCAGACACTCCGTACCGTCGTTCTTTCACAGTATTGGACAATATTGGGCAGGGGCGGCCAGGAAGAGCCTCTGTGGGCACAGGTCAGAAATTCAGCTTGAATACAAAATAAATGAACAGCTGGATGTTTCAACAATTTATCCATTACCTTTAGCTAACCATTCACCTGTTTTTCCATTAGTTTTCACTATTTCAATCATTTACTCAGACATTACTTTTAGCTAAATATTTAAATTAAACATTTATTTTAGCTTAGCTTAAC
Source organism: Toxotes jaculatrix (assembly GCF_017976425.1). NCBI lineage: Eukaryota > Metazoa > Chordata > Actinopteri > Toxotidae > Toxotes > Toxotes jaculatrix. Next base: position 8,050,914 of record NC_054404.1, on the reverse strand, counting down.
TGTTTATCCATTAGTTTTTAGCTTCTTGCTTTAGATGTTTATCTCTGACTTTTAGCGATCTATGGTAACCTTTCATCCATTTCTCTACTTTAAGATAAATGTCTCAATGCGTTTATTTATTTGCTCATTCGACCAGACTCTCTTGGAATTGGTGTGACCGGGGTCAGTCTTGGCATCAGCAGCTCATCTTTCTTGGACTCGTTTTCCCACCACCCCTTGGGGCACTCGCCCATCAAAGATGAAGAGGAGCCAGACCCACAAGCCCCCGTCCCAGGTCAGTAGATTAAAGTGGCAGATTAATTTTTTCCAGTTTTAGGCCTCAGATAAACTATGGATGTGAGAGGTTACAACCGCTGGCTTCAAGTATGATTTACCTACTGGCTACATGTTTTAAGGCCAGGGTGTTTATTTACTTTAGATATATTTTTTCTATCCTTCCTCTTTCCCATAGCTCCACTGGTGCCTGTGTCATTCCCACCTCGCTCTTACACCCGGGGAGGCATCTCATCCAGAGCCAGCAGGCCCGGCATGTAGTTTGCCTCCGACCCCCAGACCCTTCAGCCATTCATCTTTATACAGCACAGCGAAGTGCAACACTCTGCAGCATCTGTGCCCACTAAACAAGTAGCATAATTTTTTCATAGTATGCTGCTTTGGTGAAGTTTTTGTTAGAAGCCTATTTTTGTATTTCAGAAATCAGCTTATGTGGCTGCCAAACACAAATAACAGTAACTCCATCTTCACGTACAGCATGAGCTGTATGTGTAGACATTTGTACAATGTATGTATAATCTGATTTGTGTATATATCTATTTATATGTGAATGTACTGTATATTATCCTCTGTGGTGTGTTGTTGTACTGGTAAATGACTATGCAGGGAATAACACATCCATCCAAACAGGGATAGAGGATAAAAAGCACTTTTTTCCCTCTCTGATGCTGCATCAGAGAGTTCGGTACTGTATCTTTTATAAGGACACAAGTTTCAACCACCCTGTTTAAAAATCAACCCAGAGCCTCTTACTGCATATCATTGCACACAGGAAAGAGAACAAGAGAAGACACCTTGAAAGTTCTTGGTTGCCTTTCTCTCCATTAAAGCTCAGTTCCAATCATAAATCAGAAAGAGGGAATGTGGTGGATGTATAAGTGCTGTCAAACATCTCAGCAGCCCACGTACTTCTACGACTACACCTCAAGATAGTGTAGGAATACGAGGCAGGGAAGGTTACAGGGAACCAGTAAAGTTATTGTAAATAACTGCGGGAATTCATTTCCTGTGTCTGTACAAAATACTGTATTTGATATAAACGTATCCTTATTACCTGAGTAAAGCCAAGAGGGGATGCTTTGACAGGTAACATCAGGGTTACTGCACAAAGGGTAGTGTTCCCTTCTTTCATTATTAGAACAATATATATTGGACAGCCATGCTTCAAAGGTGACAAAGCTTGAAAATCGAAGTTTCTCTTCAATGCATTTGATTCCATTTTATACAGAAGAATAAAAAGCTGTGTACAAATTATGTATATAAATATGAATTTATTTGTGTTTATGAACACTGACAACAAAAGAACAAAAAATGACTACAAATTAAGTGCTGCATAAATAAGCTACTGTGGCCAAATAAAGAACAGTTTTATGAAGGAGGAACACGGAAGGAAGCAGCTGCTCATACATGTACACAAACGCTCTCATTAATCAAAAAAAGCTGTTTTTTGAACAAATTAAAATATCTGCTACGATTTACAGACATTTTATCTGCTATAACCAGAGCCCGTTAGCTTTTCACTTTTTTCCTCTTTTGCCTCTTTGAGATTTCCCACTTTTTTTGGAGTACTTTGCTTCTAGATCAGACAGGAAACTGTTAAAATTCTGCTCTCTGGAAGCCTGTCTTTGCTGGAAAATAAGAAACAAGAGAAGGTTACGGAGAGGAAAACAAACAACCCCCTGCCAACTGCATACATGTGTATATGGATTTGTTACCTTGAGCATCATCGCAAGACTTTCATCCTGATCACCGAGCCCCATCTCTTTCTGCATTTCTTCTGCTTCTTGTCGCTCTCTGTCAGCCTGGAAGTTCAAATGCACTCACATAAGAATTAAGATAATAGAGCCAAGTGGTGTGTGCATGTAGGTACCGTGTGTGAGCATATGCTTGACTTGTGCATGTATATCTCATTACCGTCTCACGCTGTATTTACATTTGTTGCAACTAGCAAGTACTCATAAGTACAGAGTAAGGTACAACACATCAATAGAGTTATCTTGATTTAACATATAACTGAGCATTATAAGCAGAAAAGTGTTAAGGTTTCAGGGGCATCTTTTGGCCATCTAGTAATAATAATAATAATAATAATAATCCCGAGAGAAAATCAATAAAAATAAAATGAAATAAATAAATAAAAACGTGACCTATGTGGATGTTGTGGCTTTCACACCAACATATTTCTCACCCTCTTCCTACGAGCCCTCTTCTTCTTTTTACTCTCCTGAGTAAACGCTGGGAACGATGTCACTTCCCCGCTGTCGATGGCAGCCTGGATGATGCTGCAGAGCCTGGGTTCGTCTTCCTGGGAGCAGCACAGAGCTGAGGCGGTGATGGCATCCATATCTCCCTGGTGCTGCACATACAGCTTGATTACATCCTCCCGCTCCTCATCAGAGCCCTTATATTTCTTCTCAAACTCAAGGATGTCCTGCACTGTAATCTAGGAGATGGATACAGAGGAATAAAAATGTGTGATTTTCTGGCTAAGGCTATAAAATGTCATTTATGTCTAATATTATGACACTACACAACACTCCACAGCAAATAAAGTAGTAGAAAAATATTATGTTTGAATTAATCCTGGTATACCTGGGAACATTTCACATTTGTTTCATCAGTGATATTTTAACCTTGATTCCAATTTACTGTATATTATCTCACATAAAATCATGGAATACAAACAGCAAATACAAGCCAGTGGTGTGTGACTCATTAGAGAATCACATTAATAAAAAAAAAATAGAAAAAGAAAAAGAAAACCCTGCAGTGATCCAATACCTTAGGAAACAGCAGTCTCCAGTAGTCTTCCCAGCAGCGGTCCTGACTCAGGACGTCAGACTCTTCATCCACCACTCCCTGCTCATCATAAATAGCCCTCTGCTCCTTATCGCTTAGCACTGCATAAAGCTTCCCCAACACCTGGAGAGGGGAAAGAATCATGTGAGAATCAATTTTACACACACCTGAAGCCCTTTCTGACATTGAATAATGATATACTGAGGCTATTAGTTAGTATCAGCTTTAAAAAGCCATACATGGTGTGTTAGGTGTAGGTGATATGGCAATATACACTGTGGTATGTTACAAATGTGTTAATGGTCAGATTTTGCCATTTGTTTTATACTATGGAAGCTATACCTTATTTATAGTTGTGTTAACACATTATGAGCAGTGCTGTCAATACTGTGAAGTGATCTATCAGGTATTTAATTCACTGGACAGGCCAAAAAGACACAGACACTTCCATCTGGTTATTTGATCTACACATGGTTTCTCAGTTGAGTTTTAAGAAAATGTAGCATATGATATTATACAGTATAATATATTAATATTACGATATGAAATTACATATAACAAGATAAAAGGTTTTACATAGTCCCCCCTTTCTCAGCACTTTGATCAAGGAGAGATTTTCCTTTTAAACTTCCCTTTTTTATCATTCTTTCCAACTCTCATGAATCATCTCCCGACCACTCAGAATTTACCTCATGACCCTTTACAGGGTTGGGAACCACTAGGCTAAACTACTTGCCTGTATATACAGTAGCTAAGGCTAGATCCACCTTATCGAGCTACAATAGTGAAATGCTACATACTAAATTGATGCATCGGTATTATCAATCTATCACACTGAATATTATATAACTGTCTTTCGGCATTTTGCTGCAGAACGAGTACATTTACCTTCGATACATCACCTACACTGCCCAGAATACTTCTGTACTTTTACTTAAATCGGATCTGAATGCAGGATTTCTACCTGTAATGGGGTATGTTTAAACTGGTGCCCCGGTGCTTTTACTAGTCCTCGGTAAATGTGTGTGCCCTCTGATAGCTCACCTGAAATTTCTCTGTGGCCAGCGGGTCCTCAGGAGCCCGGTCTGGATGAACTTTGAGCGACACTTTGTAGTAGCTCCTCCGGATCTCTGCCTCGGTGGCCTCTTTGTTGATACCCAGCACCTCGTACAGGTTTGAGGTCTTGAAGAGCTCCTGGCACCGCTCGAGCAAACCCATACCGACAGCTCTTCGGTTTGACGTTAATCCGAGTTTTGACCGGTCAAGCTTTTACTCTCAAGCGTCTAAACGGCTTTTTACAGCCGCGTTTAGTGGTTAATTATGCAGAATCCGTGTATTTGGCTTTCCTTTTGTCGAAAATTAATTTGGCGCGCTAGCCTGTCACACACATCCGTACGTACAGGGACGCGCCTACGTAATAAACAAACGCGCCGTCTTATTGGTTCCCGTGATCGCATTCGTCAGACTACGTATAGAGGATCGCGACAGCTATTATTTTCATCAAGGGGGCAGTTGGTTTCAGCGGTGAGTAATGAATCAGAATCAGAATCAGAATCAGGTTTAATCGCCAAGTACGCAAACACATACAAGGAATTTTTTGCCGGCAGTTGTTGTCTCTCTAGTATATAAAATATAAAAATATTTTCAAATATACAAATATGTAATGTACATGAAATGCGTACCAGTCCAGTAGTGAGTGGATTGAAGGTGTTGGAAGATAAATAAAATAGAATAAATATAAGAATACAAAAAAAAAAAAAAGCCCTTAGCACCCCCAACCCCCCCCCCCCCCCCCCCCCCCCCCGGTCCTTTTTCTTCTTTCTTTTTGTTTTTTGTTTCTTTTTCTACGGATGCTCTTTCAACGCTTGTCTGTTATCTTGTAATGTGCAATGTTCCTTGCCAATATGTTTGTACATTTGATATTAAATAAAGTTACTCAAAAAAAAAAAAAAAAAGTTTTTAGCAGTGAGGATCACTTCCGCGTTCAAAAAGCTTCAGTTCCTCGGCTGCCGCTGGGGGCTGGCTCCAGAAGTGAGCAATTCTCCATTGACCCCCATGTTAAAATAGCCAACTTTACAGCCTAAAAAAACAGATTTACAGCCTGGTACATTTTTTGTTTTTGGTCTCTATTGATAGTTTCCACCTCCGTGAACACTGTGAGGGGGATTCTTACATAAATTAGGGCGTGATTACGTTAAGTGACAGCCCCATAGACAGGCACTGGCAGAGAGGACCGGAGCAGCTAATGTTAGGAACGATGTTGCGGTGTGTTCCGTGCTCAGAGTCCGTTTATTGCGGGAATACTGGCTACAATTTTATTTCGTCTCATTTTTCTGTTTAAAAAGTCCGACATTGCATGGACAGAGCAGCTCCGTCAGTAAGCGGCCGCTGTTGTTTGTGTGCTGCTGTAAGTGGATAGTGGATGGAGGCAGCGGTGAAAGCTGGTAAATATTAAACATTTTAATATATTATTATTATCAGCATTATTTTTATTGTTATCATTAACAATAAAGAAAATAATAATGTTTTTAACGTTTTAATATATTTTATTAATATGAAATTGTTTCACAGTTAAATAATAGAAATAAATTTACCCCCACAACTCCACCAAACCCTGCAGCTCCACCTAAAACTTCTCTATCTGAAACAGTCATGTTTAAAACACAACAGCAACATTATGATCTCTGTTGTATGCTGTGTGTCGCGGTCGTACTGGGTCGAGCTAGTCGGGTCGGACTCGGGGACTGTCGTGTGGTGGACAGGCTGCGTGTAGCTGCCGCTTAGTTTGTTAGCCTAGCTGATTAGCCTTAAGCCAGCTTGGTCGCTCCGAGCTAAGTGGCCGGATTCTCGGCCGGCTGACCCATAGAGTAACCGCCTCTTCGCCAGATATGGAAAGTACACTCCCACTAAAATGGTTTTGGTCACAAAACCGACTCTCCGAAACCAGTGGGTGACGTCACGGGTGCTAGGTCCATGTTTTATACAGTCTATGATTTGCAAACATTTTGATTAAAAAAACAAAAACAAAAGAAAATTGATTTTATTATAAATTTATTGATTGTAATAGCATCAACTTTGTTCATTTATTTTTTTTATATTTTTTTCTTTAATTTTTAGTGTTACTGTCCTTGTTTTTTCTATTTTGTTTTTCCTTTCATGAGATTTGATTGAAATTCCCATTTACAATGGCTCATACCTGTATTGTGGTGAAATGGAAAATTATTTTTATCAATAAAATATCTGGGGGAAAAAATTTACAGATTTTATTTTAAAGTCTTTAAAAACTTTACTGTTCAACTGACAGAACTTATTATCATTATTAATTTGAGTATATTGAGTATAATTTTTAATCTTCTTTATGGAGCCTTGGTTGCTACTCTGTGAGTATAGACAAATAATTACTTGTTAGATAAAGGACAGATTTGTCTTTAAGACAGATTATCTGACATGACAGGGCAGAACAGTGTAATATTTCAACCTGAGTCTGTCCATCTAGTTACTAAAAACATTTAATTTGCCTAGAATTGAATGTCACAAATTAATATGGCATTGAACTGCACAAGGCCTCAGCTATTACATTACAAGTGGAGGCTATATGAAATTCTGAAACAGTTCAGTTTGCATACATGCATCACTGAGTCAAGAACATACAGATACCCTAGTATTTATTGGTGCGTTCGAAGCAGCACAAGAATACATCAAAGACAATGAGGCAAGTCACTAAGTATTTTTCACTGCTTCATGCGAAAGCAGAACACAACGATACACACTGACTTTGAACTAAGCATCTGTAGATTGCACCCATCTGTGTTTATGAGCCTGTACAATATGCAGCACTGGAGATATACACTGCAAACCCCCCTGTCTCAGATGTTATCCAATTATTGCCCCATCTGTTTCTGTTGCATATTTGGCACAGTGTCTGTTGTTGTTTTTGTACTGACTTTCGGTCATCACAAACCTCATCTGTCCTTTGTACTCAGACACAAAATAAGCACTTGGACAACTGGCACATCATTATCATGATCAACAATGAAAAACAAAATGACAAAAGCACGAGAGTTGTATTGTAAATAGTATGAACTTTTGCTGGTGTGCAGATCCTTCTCATATGCTTTCCATCCACTTGCATGGGTAGTGCAAGTGGAGTTTGAATATAACCATTTTTCCTCCCGGAAGATTTCCTTGTTATGGTAACAGTCTCTTCTCAACAGTCAAATGGCTTCGTTCTCATGGTCAGTCTTTACAGCATGTCCATGGCATTTTCCCCAGAACTGGGGCAGTCTAAACACCTCCTGCAGGTGGCGGTAGCTCAGCATTCCTTTCTGGTCTTCACCATCTTGCTGGCATACTTGATAGGGATCCCCCAGCGTCTCATTAGATAGACATCAAACACATAGGCCATCCCTGGCTCCAGGCCCTCGATCACAGCTGTAGTGACGGCCCGCCGAGGATTCAGCTCCTGGAAATACTTGCAGAGAACCCTCTCGGTGTCAGAGCGGGACTCTGGCCCCAGACAAGGCGCAGTTAGAGCTGATACTCCCCCGGCCTCTGCTTCATGGTTTCCCAGCTTTCTGCGGTACACGCAGTACAGGCTTCTTTCTTCTGTGCCCATCCAGGCCAACGTGACACTGTTGCAACCACGCAACCGGTTGAAAGATTTAATCTGCAAGGTGGAGGGAAGAGATGGGACCCCTCTGCGGTGGTAGGCTGAGGAGGTCTGCATTTTGACTGAAGCCATAAGACCTCCTGGTAGAGCTGGTGCAGCAGAGCTCTGGCCTGTGGTAGTTCCTTCTCTCTCTAAGTGGATGAGATAGGAAGGGCTTCCCTGGAGCCAAATGTGTACTAAATCTCCCCCCACATTCTGGGAGGTCAAAACCTGACCTTTACTGGACACAGTGACCTTGACCTTTTCACCTCCACCGCAGCTCTGCAAGGTGAGGAGACCGCTCTGCTGCCAGCCCCGAGGACGGAAACTAAAGAACTGCTCCGAGTTAGAGCCTCTGTCCTGGAAGGTCACCCACCTCAGCTCCCCTTCTCTTAGCGTGGTGATCGCCGGCCGAGCCTCCTCATGTGTCCGAGCAAATGTCCCCTTGTACGGCATGCTGGTCCCGTTCAGCCTGTCTATCACAAAGACGTCAAAGTAATACTGGGTGTCAGGCAGGAGCTCAGAGACGGTGCAAACACTCTCTGTTCCCTGACACACACACTCGAGATCAGCATACTCATCAGTGAGGGAAGAAGTTGGACTCTGGGGTTCAGGGTAAGTGTCCCACTGCTGCCACCACCACTCTTTCAAAATTGGCCACACTGTCACCCTCCTCCTCCTCTCCTTATTTTCTTGTTTCTGGCCTGTCTCTTTCCTCATGCTTTCTCGGGCAGCACAAAGGCTGGGGTAGTTTTGCTGAGAGTTGACGAGGACGCAGTAATCGTAACTTTTCTGTGTGTGTGGGAGGCTGGTTATGGAGGCACTGGGCGCCCAGCTGAGGGTGACGCTGGTCATGCCTACACCTAATGTGTGAACTCGAGGGTCAGCTGGGAGCAGAGGGAACGTGCCTGAAGGCCCCAGGCCTTCATGGAGGTACACTGTAGCTCTGGTGTTCTGCTGTTTGGAGCGCAGCCTTAGGATGTAGATGGAAGCGTGTGGATAGGAGGGACCCCTGTAGGTGTCTACTGCATTGCCAGTGAAGCTGTGTATTTTCTCCTCAGTCCCAGGACCTCGCCACCACACCTCAGGCATGCTCTTTTTGGCACTCCCTGTGAGGAAAGAAAAAAATGAGGACACACTTATAAACTATTAACTGATCAAAGTCCCACTATTCAAAAATCCACTGTGCAAAATGATGCATGTTCAGAGTTTGACACTGGAAGGCTGTTTTAACATTCATCTGCAAATAGAGGAAGGTTTCTCTGTGATCACATTAAATTTGAATTAAAGACATGTAAATAACAAGGCCGCTGCACATACTCTTAGAATGGAGATTTCAAGAAGATATATTGCAAACTGACTTTTCTGAAAGTAAAAAAAAATGCATGAATCAGTCTATACCAGATTCTTAATTGCTGCTCTTAAAGCACATGACTGTCACACCAGACTCTGGTATTCGTACCCCCAGAGTCCAGGATAAACGAGTCTGAAGTCACTTTGAACTTTTTCTGTATTAAACTAAACCACAATCTTTCCCTAACCTTAACCAAGTGCTGTCAGTGTCTCAAACTTCACAGTTACATAGGACTATTACTCTTTTGCAAGAAAGCAAAATGTGAACTATTCCTTGTGTCTGGATCACCTTTCCAAAGTATCTTGAGGTGCACAGGAAGTCATGTTTTTTATATTTCAGTAAAAGCGACATTTTTGAATTAAGACAAAGAAAGTACAGTGTCTTTCACTTTTGTATTTTAGAGGTTGCAGAACACATAAGCACCACACATTGCATAAAGTACTTAAACAAACAACAAACCACCGAGCACACCATGCCAGGCTGTTCCAGAAAAAAAACTGAGCGGCCAATAAATGAACAGTTAAATAAATAAAATGTCAATTACCACTTCAAAAATGTTTGCCAGCATTTTCATTCATACCTAAAGTGTTTTCATTTTGAAGTACGCACCCTTCACTTGAATGACGCAACTGGCAAATAAACACGAAAAAAAAAAACTGTCAGCACTGGTCTTCACTGTTCGTCTCTCCTCGAGATGAGAAATCACTCCTCAAATGAGACCAAATGTTACAGAATCAAAGTGAATAATTCAGGCTGGCAATGGGGACCCATGAGCTCAGGGTCTGAATGATTCATGTGTCATTTTATAACTTCATAGTGTTATTTTACCATGTAGAGGAGCTTGTTTAGTTAACCTGGAAAAGGGCTCAGGAAAGACTCCAAGACATATTTTCCCATCCAGAAATCTGCACCTTTTACGTTTAGAAAATTGATTACCGTGGTTTACTTTGAGCCTTTATTGCCCTCACTTTAGTTTAAAGCCATCATGCAGTTTTGCTGTGCTATGGTAGTTTTAATCCTTTGAGTTTATTTGATTAGTTTGCTAAGCACAAAATCTTGCAGACTAAAAGCACAGTTTTATTTTATTGTTTATTCAATGTTTGAATCAAGAGTTGGCAGTCATTTTAGCTTTATGTGTGTGTGTGTGTGTGTGTGTGTGTGTGTGTGTATGTGTTTTATAAGATTTTAAAATTTATGACAATGCGACAACCAGATATGATCACATTCACTGTCTCTGTCCTTGTCTGTCCTTGTCAGAGATAGTGGGCGGTATTTAGAAAAAAAATATTGTTTTTCCCATGCTTTGAACTTGAACAAATGGGTACAATGTGCTGATAAGAACATGTGGGATAAAAAATAATACGTGTCTTATCTGCCTGAGAATTTGTGATAAAAAAATTTTTTGGAGACAATTGCTTTTCAGTATACACAGACCTCAGCTGTGATATGATTGGTCAATGGAGTTAGTTTATTGGTCTATAAATGTGATAAAACAGTAGCAGTAAATTAAAGCTATGACCTCCAGGCTGCAAACATCAAAATACAAACAAATAATGCAAACACTATTGGAAAATGTTTTCTTTTTCTGTTTTCTTTTATGACATGTACACCAAGCTCTGGTCATAAAGCAGTTCAAAAAGTAAACTATCTTCTACAAGTACAAAGTTAAGTCAGATTAGAGTGTTTGCCCTCCTCTAATTCCCTCTCTGTGATGTGGCAATGATAATATCTAATTGATCGGCTTGGCTTAGTCAGATTTAGTGATGAACTTCAGGGTAAAGTGAGCATCTGAATGTGCAGGTTGTGGTCTTGCGGCCCACTCACATTGCACGCTCTTGAGGGGTTTGTCCTTCATGGTGCGGACAGCCAAGCTCCATTCGATGGGGAAGTCACAGGGGCTGACGGTCACCGACATCGCTGCAGCCTTCTTCTTCAGCGTGAAGTATAGCCTGTGGAGAAACACCAGAGATAACCACAAGAAGAAGTTTGATTCATCAGAGGGAATGTCAGAAAGATAACATCCCGTTTTCAATTCTGCTGCAAGGTGACGGATGAGAAGACAAGATATCTTCCAATGCATAGTGTGCAGCATTCTTTCATTTTGTTGGATGATTTGCAGATACGATGTGCTGGTTATAATTTTCTTTCCTAAAGACCGGCAATTTCAACATTGCAGCTGTTTCAAACGTTTGCCAAACGCTGTCCTTCCATTTGCCTACATGCTGATCAGTCATTTGATTGCAGATCATGAGAGGTGACCTGGGAATCAGATGATAAGGCTGCATTGACGGTTTCAGATGGATATCTGCCTGTTTGCTGTAACTATCTGGGATCGTGCTTGGCATAGAAACTATTACATCCCTTACTGTGATGTGATCAAATTCAAATAATCACTGCTCTTTAACTTTTAAGTCAGTGTTTAGCTGTTTACAGCCACAAATATGCCTGAAGAGAAGAAGTCTGTCTCTTTCGACCCAAGCTGTCATATAAAATGTCATTACTTCCCAGTTAATTACCCTTTGTGAAAATTAAGTAAGTATGAGGTTATTTGTTAATAAATATTTGTTCTCCTTCCGTACAAACACCATTATTCATGATTCTGTGCAGATGGTGGTTGCTTCCAAACAGATGTGCGACACTGTCATTCTCAAGGGCACTTTACAGCTTATTTAATAGAGTGATTAATTTCTGAATCAGTGTTTTCTCTCCATTATTTGTCGTGCGGTTCAGCATGACTGCACTGGTGGACAGACTGCAGCACACAGGGAGATGCATTTTGCAATTTTCAGCTCCCAGTTTCAGAAAGCAAGCACTGGCACTGTCGTGTCGGGTTCAGGCCAAGTGGCCTCCACTTCCTCTCACTCTCTCTACAGTGGTGCTGGAATCAGCCAGTCTCCAAAAAGGTGGTTGGGGGATGGCTGGTGTCTTGTTATTGAAGTGGGAACAAGGGCAGATCTGATGAGCTGGCCTCAAGATTTATTCATGGGTCTTCAATGAACTGCAAATGAGGAAAAATCTTCACTTTTTTCTGCCAAGGAGTCATTTCGTGCAGTGTTGAGTTTGGTTTCAGCTTGTTTCCCAAACTTTTCTGTTGTACTCCCATAGGCCTGTCAGATGAGCCTGAGCACCCCATTATCCCTCATGTTCCCACAGTGTGCCTTTGAATGGTTTTTCATCCAGATGTTATTCAACATTGTCAATTCTACATAAGTGGAAATTGTTACAGTACTGTTCTCATTGCATGTGTGACCCTACCTGCGGGTTCGTCCTTTGGGGAGAGTTACGGAGGTGATCTTTCCCTCTGGTAACCACGTAGTGGGGCGCAATGGTACCTCATTCTCAGGTGCCAGAGCTGAGTGCACCCCATGGGGCCATGATGACCCACAAAACAGTGCCAAAGCTGCTGCACTGAGACACCAGGACAGGGACATTAGTGCCATCTCGTCTTCTTGCTTTCTGTCTCTTTCACTCTTTGACTTTCCTCAGTCACCACGTCTTGGATATCTCCCAGGCTCTGTAAATGCATGGTGGAAAGGTCAAGAACATCAATCACAGCCTGTTAACAACACACACACACACACACGCACACACACACGCACACACACACACACACACACACACACACACAATGCACTCAAACACACTTAGTTAAATTTCTACAGTACCATTCACACAGACACTAAAGAGCTGTAGCGGTTGATGATTCATTGATATGAAGAAACATCCTATCCTATTCAGACAGAATTATTCATGCAGGGGGAAAGAAATTGCCATGCTATATTACTTTGGGAAGTGTGTGTAGCACAGCTTGACACTCACTGTAAAAAATCACCCATCGCACCACTTTTCAAAGTGTGAAGAGAGTTGCTAATATCACTCTGAAGTTGATGCCTTTACATCTACATTTCTATTTTTAGTTGGGAAGTTCAAATGGGTCTGTTCTCCAAATATCTTTCACCACGGGTGCCGTTTTATCAGGAGAAAGCGACGCCATACTGATGTGGAGTGGAGAGAGGTAGGCTACACAAACAACACCTGGAGGTGTTCTGATGCAGGCAAATCCAATCAGCATACATAAATGCGATGCCTGAATCAGATTTTTCTGTCTCTCTTTCATCATGTCCTTTATTTTTATTTCTTTCACACTCTATTAGTCTTTTTTCCCTGTGTATATTTATATATGGGTGTGATTGTGTGTGTGGTTGTGATTTAATGATAGTAGAGGGAATGATTGCAGGTCTCAGTGTTCTTCTTTCTCCCCAGAGAAAACACATTTGTTCAAAGTCAAACAGTCTTCACAAACACAGTCCCTGCTTTCCTCTAACAAGGTGTATTATGTCAGTGCTGTGCCCTATAGATCAGATGACAATCACAGTGGAACCATGGTGGCAGCTACAGAAGGTACATCTGAGTCTTTTGGGCCCCGGGACGCTCTGAGATCCAAACTCACAAACCGTCGCACAGCTACAAAGTCGCACTGAGGCGCCTGCTCATTATCCTTGCACAGAAAGAGGGGAGTGAACGACCCATAAAGCTTTAACTGAGAGACATGCAATGGGAGAGAGGCAGATTGGAATGGGAGGGAGGGAGGAGGAGAGGAAGGGGAGGCTGAGGAAGGGAGGGCTGTGGAAATGGAGAGCAAGAAGAGGAGGATGTTGGATCCTAGAGTAATTAGAGGGAAGGAGACAGAGCGGAAAAGAGGAGAAAGTGCAACTGGAAAAGAGAAGACTGGAATCAGAGGGAAAAAAAACGTAGCCATGCAACAAGGTTGCAATGAATTTGTTTCTGTGTTTTAGCCAGACACATGAAGCTGATTGGTGTTTACTTTAGCCACCGTGACGAATGAGCTCTAATGTGTCACATATTACCAGACAGCAGCACAACCTCACAGCCCCTCTCAAGCTCCCCCTCATTCAAACTTGATAAAGATGAAGACACAAAATAGCTTGGCGGGCTTGTTTCTTCAAAACGCGCCCGCTGATAAAATATGCATACAGCTCTTCAGCAAATTATGGCCAATTGAATTTTCATAAGGCAAAAGGCTGGGTCTTTCACAGAGAGGGAGCTTGGAGAACTTAACTACCACCCTCAATAAATAAATACACACTCCCCTTTAAACACAGGAACCTATTGCTTTGATGGTCCCGCTCTGCTCTGCTCTTTTTTTTTTTTTCTTTTTGATGAGTTTCAAATGTCCGTCATGTTTATCCCAGACGTTCAACATTCATTCTGGACACTGTTTGGATATTAATTAGGGATATTTCAGCCGTGCTCTGTTTCTCTTTCTTTCTCTCTCTCTGTCCTTCTTCTGTCTGCTTTTCACGTCATTTGGCCCCTTTATTTAGAAGTTGATGCAGGCTCAGTTTCAGAGGGACAGGTTGAGAGCTGTGTGCTATCTGTCTGCACACTGTATTAGCTATCTTCTATCTCCCTGTGCTCTGGCAGGACCATCTGCCTTCTGTTATCTGTGGGCAGGGACAGATTAAATGGCATGGGGTGGTCCCTGCAGGATCCGTTGTCCCCCCAAACTACTGTGGGCAAAGAACTGGCCTATGGTTCATGGTGGGGGTTGATGAGATGATGGCGGGGTAACATGCTACGACCATGGAACCTGATAGGATTTTACGGCTGATTTTCCACCTCGCTGCATGTATAGTCGAATATATTAACCCTTCTCCTGTCTTCCTTACTTTCACTATCCCTTTGTGCCTACATCTCTCATTCTCCTTGTATTGTATATTTCTCTCTCACACACTTTCGTACAGTATCATACCCTTTCTTGATACATACTTTATGTCTGCCTTTTCTCTGTGATCACTGCCCCACTCAACGGTCATACCTTTCTTTTCAAATGACAAGAGAATTATTGGTTGTCAGAGAGAAAAGAGAGGCACACTGAGCTATAAAATACACAGATAATAGATGAACACAGCCTTCAAACATGTGAACATGTGTCGCTGTCAAGATGAAAACCAACCTGCAACAAATAAAAAGTGCCCTGGATCTGTCTCAGCTTTTCAAAAACCCTCCAGAGACCACACACACTCTTACTCTAAAAGAACTGATCCAAAGAAACAAGTTGCTGACTTACTCATTCAGTTGAAATTTGAGATGCTGACGCACTCACACACACACACACACACACATACACACACACACACACGCTCTGCAAGGACAACAACAAGCATGCATGCATCCCCCTTACCTTCTCTCAGTGCACGCTCTCCCTCTCCAGCGCAGGGAGTGAGGGATGGGATCAAATGAGAGAGGGAGTGAGGATGGAGGAGGAGGAGGAGGTGAGGGGGATGAGAGCCGGTTGCGAAGAGAGGAGGAGCGACAGCAGGTTGTTGTCGGGTGTTCCACTGACTCCGTCTCCCATGGGGTGCTGCTCGCTCCCTACTTCAGGAGGCGTCTCTTCAGGGTTCAGGTGTCCCTTTAGGGCCGTCCCAGGTCCTGCGTGCCTTGGGGCGGTGCAAAGCTCCTCAGGCACTCTCCTTACTCTTTCTCTCTGGGTCTCTGTCCTTCACACCTGGAGGTTTGCCCTGCTAAACACTGTGTGAATGTCACCCGGTCAGCGAAGCCTGTATGCCCTCTTCTCTTCTCGATTTTCCTCTGTCAGGGAGCAAGAGGGTGAGTATGAGGGGGCTGACGGTGAGGATGCTGAATGGGGGTGGTGATGAGAAGAGAGAGAGAGAGAGAGAGAGTCAAGAAAAGCGTTGAAGGGAGGTGATGTAAAAGTTAAATACATTAACCATTCTCTGGCTGCTCCGATAACATCTGTATTGGGAGAAGGCTTCAGACTGAATGTTAGAGGTTACACTGTCTTTGTGCCTTTATCTCTTGTTCAATCAGGTGCTTAGGCTGCCTCCAAATGAACATGTTTAAATGGAAGAATGGCCTCTCAGACTCTTAATGGATTTATGGAAATATCTGGTGCACTCGCTGGCTTTTAAAACAAATTAAAAACTTCACAACGTTAAACAAAAAGAGTAAAACTGGACTTTGTGACATGTTGATGACCCCTCAAACAGTGGTGAGCAAACATCTGTACAATATTCTTGTGCAGCAAAATATTTTAAATTTGTACCATTATTTTTGAATTACATTAATAGAATGATAAAAGTGTATTTGCTTTTTGTATGTATATATAATAACATTCTAAACACAGAAGAAGAGAATGCTCAGGATACCCCTTGTTTACTCATTGCTTTGTGTTACTTCTGGTTTCCAAGAAAAAAATTAAGTACACAATATAAACAGTAGCAAAAACATATGCACATCTTTTCATCTTTTACTGCTATCTTCTCAGACTGCAGCTCAAGTGCATACACATGCATTAAATTAGTTGCTGTTTCTAGTTATATACTTACAAATACATAAATATACATGATTTGACAGTATTAATGGAGAAAACATTTTTAATTGGATTAAAGATTAATTTCATTTTCGTTAAAGGAATACTTAAACTCTTTTCCTTCAATTAGTAAAATTTTCTCTAGTAAAGTCTTAAATTCTAATGGTAAACTTACTGAGTGTATGTTCATGTTTTATAAAGGATTAATTTGTCATTTTGGGAAATATGCTTTCTTGCAGAGGTTTAGTTAGCAAATACGAAGCTGGAGCCAACTGTTTGCTCAGCATTTCACAAAGACTTGAAGCAGAGAAAACTATTTGTCTCAGCCGAAAGCAACAAAATATGCTCACCAGTGACTCTAAAGTTAACTAATTAACTTGTTATCTCTCTTTTGTTTAATCCATACAAAAATTAAAGAGTAAAAATAATTAGTTGTGGTTTTATGAAGGTTATGTGTCTATTTCTGACACAACAGGAAGTGACAGGACAATGCTAGCAGTTTTTGCCTGTTTGTAGTGTTTGTGCTAAGCAAAGCTAACCATCTGTGGCTTCCTGTTTACTGTACAGACAAAAAGGGGGAAAAAAAGAATAGTTCTAACTATTCCCCTTAGCATCAAATCGCCTCAGCCTCTGCAAACTTCTTCACCTGAAACTTTACAGTCTTGCTGAAGTTGGGGGAAATTGTTGCACTAAGGCAGCTATGCTCAGTGGCTACTATCCAGCTTGAATCCACTGACCCATGGCATTGAAACTAAAAACCTGCACCCTTTGCATGTTATCAGACAGAGACAATGTATACTGGCTGTATACAGAACATCCATATTGAAGGCTTTATGTCCTCCACCTATGAGGTCAAGTGTAGATCTCAGAGGACTGGGGGTGCATTCATATCAGTGCCTCTCCAACCCCACCCAGCCCTCTCATCTCCACACAATGGTGGGCCTCATGTACCATGCTCTCTCTCCTCAGCTCTTTAATCAATATCATCAGGAAAAGAGAAAGAGAGAAGGAGGCCCAACACATTGTGTGCTAACTCCCCCCTTTCTCATTCTGTGATGGGGCCTTTTCTCACTCATTCACCAGGTACTTCAGTGTAGGGCTATTGAGGTCGCTCTGAATGGGACCCACTCCACCCAGAGGGAATATTGTCTGACCACAGGTTAAATTCTGAGAGACCCCGTCTCTCCCTTCCTCTCTCTCTGCCTGCAACATCACTTCAAAGAGGAATAAAAAATGTGGCACATGAGCGCTATTAATAAATGTATCACATCAGTGGCCACAACTGGTCTTTTTTTTTTTTGAGTGAGGACCCTTTGCTGCGGCTGGACTCTCTTTCAAAGCCACCAGTCTTCCTCTCTGTATCCCTCTTCATTCGCTGGCCCACTTTACAGTCCCTAAGAAGTTCTGAAAGTCGGCAATCTGGCAGAGCACGATATGGCGGCTGCTTTTGAAGACTGGATGGTGATTAACCTTAGAGATTACTGCGCACATACAACTTTGTGTATGAGCTGCGTTCTGACAACTTTTATGCTGTGTGTTTTCTTTTTTCTTGGTAGAATTTGATTTGAAAATCACGTTGTAGTCTGTTTTCCTAAGACTCTGGACATCTGTCGGACATCTGTCACACCTGGAAATGATGCACGGGCTTGGGTGTCACACTCTCACAAGCTCTCACACACGCACACATCCTCTCCCTGTTTCCCCGCCATCGTGACTGGCCTGAATATGTCTTTTGATCCCACAGCCCACCCACCCACCCACCCCTTAGCTTGCGTTGCCGTTTAATAATTTATCGACATACAGTCACCGGACAAACTCCATCCGCAGAGAAAGCGACAGAAAGTGAGAGTAAAAATTTCATTTGGTATAACTGCATGAAAAGAAACTGCAAAACTGGCCTTTTCATCTATTATTGATGTGTGCTTACAAGCCATGCATAATGCAGGGGGCCGTCTTTATGACAACCATGTATTAAATATCATGTTCTGGGGTCGGGGGGTCTCGTGCTGTTCTGCAGTTAGTTGGGTTTTTTACCAAGAACAGTCTGCATGGACAGCAAATAGAGAAAGAGAGAGAGAGAGAGAGAGAGAGAGAGAGAGGGCTTGATGGTGAGAGAAAGCAAAGGAGAGAGGTTGACAGAGAGAGATGAGATGAAATGGGGGGGCAGGAGGGAGGGAGGGTGTGCTAGTTGACAACGGGTTAACAGGAATCTTTATTTTTAACAACATGTCATCACCAGCCGCCCATCTGCTCCTGTGCTGTCTGAGTCCCTTGGGAGTGTGTGTAAATGTGTGAGAGAGGAAAAAAAAAGAGAGATGCAAGCAAGCCATCACAGATCAGATCACTGATCAGCACCCAAAGGAGGAGGAGGGGAGAGGACAAGGGTAGGTAGGTGGGTGGTACAAAGATATCTCTCTCTAATATCCAAATGGGGTGTGATGGGAGGGGTGAGGACGGTAGGAGGGGAGGTGGTGTGTGTGTGTGTGCGTGTGACGGGAAGGTAAAGTAGTATTAGGTGGATCAATCTACAGCTGCCCTCTGTGTGTTTGGATGGGGGGATGGAAGGAGGTGGAGACGGTGGTCTGGAGGTAATGAGAGGGAATCTATTAACACAGAGGAGGGGGGATATGAAGAAACACAAAGAACAGCGGTGAGGAGGAGGAGGAGGTGTGTGTAGACTATGCCGGACCTCCAGGGGTGGCCCCAACAACTTATTTTTTCCCCTGGATTAAGGGAATGGTCCCTAGGGATGAAGGAGGAGATGGTGGAGAGATGTATTTGGGTGGAGGTAGTGGGGGGTAGGTGGATTTTGCATTCAGAGAGACAGGACCAACAGCTAGCCGTTCCGCAGGTCACTCATCATTAGCAAGTACAATTCAGTTCAGTACAGTTAATCTCTCCGCTTTTATTCTTGCTTCATGTCTGTTTTCCTTTTTTTTCCTCCCAGTTTAGACTTGTTTTTCACTCTGTGCGCCAAGGCAAACTGCAGCCCTCCTCTGGTCCACTCCGCTTTATCGAAAGTTTTGAGTGGAAAAACTGATGGCATGAAAACATCTTGTTTTCATATTTATGATGATGCGCTTTCTTTTTGCACAACATGTAGAGGAAGCAGTGCTCAGTCCTTGTTTGCCTCGCGTCTGCACTGAATCTGCATCTCATATTGAGCCCTGAAATCTCTCCCCCTTTCTTCATCTCCTTTCCAGTGTCTTTCTTTCTCCCCCCTTCATCCTTCAGGCGTGGTAAATTTGAAGGCTAATTAGTCCAGAGAAATCAGTCATACCAAAGAACCCACCCCAGGCCACACACACATCCTCCTATTGATCTTGGAGCTCCAACACAAGCACAACTGCACACAAATTCACACACAAAACAGAGGCAAACAAACACGATGCAACAAGAGTTTTTAGAGCATCGTGTATTACAGATAGAACATAGATTCAAAAAGTCAGCAAGCTTGCATTATGCAAGTTTCTTTTTGACCTTGACAGAGGTCAAGTGTTTCAGATATTCTGCATCATGCTCTGAGATGCTATTTACAGAGCCAACTGTAAAGGAAATGTTTTGCAGCATCGAAACCTTTTTTCTTGCATTTCCTCTTCTCCTCAGTTACTCCCGCTTCTTCAGCCATCCCTTCCCCCTCTCACTCTCCGTTCTCAGTCTTTCCCTCATTTCTGATCCATTTTTTATGCATTACTCCATTACTCTCAACTCCCATTTACAGTGCATTACCTCCTCCCATCTTTCACAAACACACTTTGTACTTCTCTCTGCTTCCTTCAGTCACTTTGCTTCGCTCCCTTCCCTCCCTCACTCGCCTCCAGTGCATTATGACACTTTTCTCTACTTCTCCCCTTCACCCCCTTTATTATCGCTTTGTCTCTTCTCCGGTCACGTCATCTCATCCTAAGCGCTTCTTTCCTCCTTATCTTTACTTCCCTCTCGTTTGACATTCTCTGTACATCACGCTGTCTGTCTGCACTGCTGTCATCCTCCCCTTTAATTGGTTGTTCAAAGCATGCCATCTAAATTGGGACTTAATATTCCCAATTGTCTCCGCTCTTTAAAACACAAATGTACAAATGTCAGTGAACGCAATTAACAATACTGGTGGTCAGTCTGTCCAGATATTTATTTGTCCCATTTGAACGTACACATGAATGCACACACACAACCAGCAGACTTATGACACCACAAGTCACTACATCACAACAGATGAGTGACCAGTGGATAGAGATGCCATCCTGCAGCTTTTAAATCAGGTGAATGTGACGATGTGGTCTTCAGCGAGTTTTTTACAGTACTTGCAAGATGAAGGAGATCATGGTTGTTTTCTCATGTCAAAAGTTGTTCTCTTTGATTTTAGGACACAGTTTGCGGGAGCCCATTCTCACTGCTGTGGATAAAACAAAAAAGAAAAAAAAAAACATTTTGGTTTGGAATAGCCTGTGATGTGAGTCAGACAAAATAGTACTGTAGACAAAGTCCTTTATGGACAAATGGAAAATAATGGCCATAAAGACTTTAATTTTATGTGAAATACAATTTCTAATTGTGATATTAAATCACTTCTAATTAGTTAATGTTGAAATTTAAATACAATTAAATTGATAAATTTTTACCTCCATTTTACTTCTATTTGAATTTATGCAATCTAAATTCCCCTCTCATTGTTTTTTTTTTCAACTGCATGAAATACAATCTACTACTTTTACTAAGCCTACTTTTAATCTGGGCTTTTAATCTCAGCAAAAGGGGCTTTATGTGATCTATAACCTTTATCAACCTCTATCTCGCAACTTACACATGAAACTGTAGAACCAGGCCTCAGCGCGATCCACCAGACAGGTCGTCCATTCTTGCAGGGTCACCTTCCTGTTCCTGTTACGGTCACATGACCTGTAAACACAGCACAGTATAACACACAGTGACCTCACAACATGGCACTGGAGCAATTGCACAAACAGATGCCTTCACTCATTCTCTTATGAACCCATGCTCTCGTTGCATGTGCACACAACCTTGCAAACACAAAATGACAGATTTGTATAAATACACATGAAGAGGGTATAAAGACATATTCAAGTATAGAAACTACTGCATTGGGGTTCCTCAACAGCCATTGTCTTTCATTTCACCCTGCAGCATTATCTCTGAAGGGTACTCCTTCAATTTGTGTTAATCCATGGGCAGCGGGAGACACAGTGGGTAATAAACATTATCATTGCTCGGAATGGCTTGACATTGACACAGCCAGCCCAACTCCCACAAAACCTGTCATTGCCGACTGACAGGGAAATGGGAGGTTGGGTGGGAGTAGGGATGGTAGAGAAACGGGGAGAGATGGAAGAGTGAAAATGAAAGAGGGATTGACAGAGAGGCAGGCTGGGGATAAGTCTATTTGTAGGAAAGATGAAATGGAAGTAGGAAGGACAGAAGGGGAAAAGAAGTGCTTCAACATGGAGGAGGAGTACGATGATGGAGAGATGATGGCGAGTGTGGTCATGAGATGGGAGGGGAGGAGGACACAGGAAGAGGGGATTGGCATGGTGGATGAATGGATAGATGGCATGCAGAGAGAACAGCATGGTGGGAGGCGCAACTTGGTCACAGAGCGGGGGCGAAATGCATCTCGGTGTGACATTTTTAACCCTTAGTGTTTCAGTAATTCGATGAAATATAGCATATTGCAAGTGACAGAAGGTTCACATGTGAACCTTTGTGAGGCATGAGGTGATGGTGTCAACAACACAGTGGGCAACACTGACTTATTGACAGCTCGGTCACTTTATGGTAAGTAAGATTTTACCTCTTCTCAAATAAGCCATGTAATCATAGAGTTTCTCCTCCTGCAAATACATGCAATACTAAAAATGAATCAGGGCTTGCAAGTTAAAATCCTGAAAGTAGCCCTGCAGCATTAGCTACTGGAGGTGGGACTGACTGAAAGAATGGTGTAGCACAGTGCTCCAGTGGCATCCTTTTGTAGCGCAGCTTCCTCAGGTCCCTGTGGCTCAGCTTGCCATCTTTGTTCTTGTCCAGTAGGATAAATCTTTGCTACAGAGGAGGGAAAACGAGATAAAAGCAATGGTAGAAAAGGAGCAAACTGTTCAACTTATCAGTGTTTGCATGATTTCTTTCATTTCTATTGCAATGAAATAAACATGCATTCTTAGCCATGCTAGCTGCACTCCCCTAGATTCTTAGTTTTGTGTTCGACAACAAGGAGTTCTAGTTTTTATAAAGTATTACAAAAATAGTTTTATTTCAAAATATCATATGTCATTTTTCATGCCATGAAAATAATGCATGATGTTTCTTTTAATTTATTTGAGGCCAGGAGGTCAAGGTGGCTGGCGAGAGGATATTAAGTTATCCCTCCATTCACCACCTTATTGAATAATTTAGTGATTATTGACCAAATCCTATTTATATGGCGTTCTTGAGAGCCGCTGTCTCATTCTGTGGACGACCACACCACGGGTAACACAAGAACTTGCCACTTACAGTGAGTTGTTAACATCGATTTCTCTCCAGACAATCCATGAAACACAGTTTGTATACTAGCACCATAATGGTGTCTGGTGTCAAAAACAACTTTATGTTCAGTGTTAAGTTGCACTGGGAGTGAAAGTGATCCCTTGGTATGCTTTTCTTCTGTCTATAGCGTCCTTAGCATAACATTTTCTTATGAGTATTGATTGCATTTGCATCATTAGCTGATGTCTTCAAAGATCATAAATCATGTTTATTACCCTACAATCATCTTCTCCCCTTTGGTGCCTGGCTGCTCAGACTCACTTCAAGCCTGATGTTTCAGCTACCTGTGCTAGTTGTGTCCTCTGGGTGTGGCTGAGGCAGCTCTGGGGCGGGGCACCAGGTGCGTAGGACTCCCCCATGCGACTCAGAAGCAGAAACCAGTCCAGGAGACGATACGGAAACTGCCCTAATTCCTCCTCAGTGCATTTAGCCTTGGGGACTGATCAAGAGAAAACAGAGCTAGTTTGGAAGACTGTAGAGTACAGTGGAAATCTGTGTGTGTGTGTGTGTGTGTGTGTAATATCTAATGCTGTGTGTTTACCCAGACATGGTCCTGTGTGAGCCAGTCCAGTGCGGCGTCTCCTTCTGCAGGCTTCTTTATGCAGCAAACACTCATTCCCATAGGTTTTTCCCAGAACACTGCACACTGGTGCCCTCTGCCTGATTGCACGAGCCAGTGCCCATATGCAAAACTATAGGTGAGGATGGATCATACTGTGTGCACAGCTGGATTAATTAAAATGACTGATTTTCATTTACAAATTCAAAGGCAGTGAATAATTAACTTTACATCAAGAAAAAACATGAGAAAACAAGTGAGTGTATCAAAAACAAAAAACTGTCAAAGCCACAAAGATGAAATTCCATGAGGCATTTACCGTGGACAGGACCGAGGACAAACACACTTGGGGATCAAGACTCCATTTTCTTGAACTACCTGGCACCAAGATCCCACTGGACTGTGGCATTTCAGCAACTCACAGAGCTTTTCTGAAACATGAAGAACCAACCTTGTTACTGCATAATTTTTTTATTTCCTAGTTTTACATCTGTGTTTCAGATGTTCAGCTTTAAGTACAGACTAAAGGTGTTTTGGATGAAAGAATCATATGATGGCAGGAAAATAAAATGATCTCATCACCTGGTTTTCAATCATTCCTATACATTCAATTCTTGGTCCAAAATGCCACATGTGACCCAAAACAGAAAGGCCTACACACAGTAAGAGATGGATCTTTAAATCTGTTTTTTTAATAGATTACTGATAATATCCTCAGCACAGAATATGTTAGTGATCAGTGCATTTCTTTTGAATTGTTATTTACTGGTACAAACAAGAATTATGGTAAAATTCTCTCTCCTTGTAAACTATAAGATGAGACAGGGTTTGTTGTCTTAAGTCACAAAATGTCTCATTTTCTTCACAGTCAAAATGTCTCATACAGCTGTGATAACTGTATAGATTCTTATTCTTTTCATTACACATGCCACTGTAAATTATTTTAACCAGCGTTCATCATATTTACATGGAATGCATGTTACTGCTGTTTGAACAAACGACTTGTTGTGCGCATATTTGATTCTACAACTGTCCGTTTTGGGTGGGAAAACAAAAATTTTATCAAAACAGTTTAAACCTCATCACTTGATGTGGAAAACATGTTTGTGGCAGACCATGAGGCTTTTTTTGGACCTGGGCCCATAGCAAAGAGAGAAAATACCCATACCTGCAGAACTTACTCTGTCCATAAGAGACTTTCAGAAAAATCCCCCACTGTATTGTACATTGAAGTCTTACCTGGCTCCACTCTGCCAATATATGGTCTCAGGCTCTCCTCAGCTTGTCTCTGTCTCCGCTGAGCTCTGCCTGCCTGACACAGAAACACACACGCACAAACATTTCTACCTCAAGCTTGTTCACCATGCTACCTTTTGCACTGGGAGCCTCTCAGTCTTCATTTTGGGTATTGGACCTCATCCTCAGAACCTCCAAGCAGTGCTTTAACAAACATTGTGGTAAAAGTCTAAGAAGTCTCAGTACCTCCAATGTAAATTAAAAATGTCAACTTTTTATGGTGAATTATATTTATATTGTCCTATAAAAAAATCAAAGAATGGAACACAATTAAAATGGTATGTTTTCTATATCAAATTCTTCTCCCCTTATACAGCCCAAATCCAAACTTCTATTTCAAGAAACTTTGTAGTCTGCGCCAGGTCCACATCTGCCCCACGTCCTCCCGGATCAGATGGGAAACAGGTGCAAAGCTGACCCAAAATACCGGTGCTTTCTTAATAGAGGAATTACCTTTTAACACCTAAGACAAAGCAGTCCAGATCACTACAGCAGAAAACGGGAGAGATAGTGAAAATTCTCATATTACAAAACAATATTATGATCATCTTTTGTTAAGGTTTATACACAACTGGTTTGTAGTTTTAGCGCATGCTGAGCATAATAGCTCTCGTAGCCACATTCAGATGTGAGAGCACAAGTCTTTTGCTGGACCGACATATTTAGGTGGAAGCCACAAAGTTAGACTCACAAAGTTAGACTCACCATGGCCGTACCAGTGTGAAGACTGCAGAGCAGAAACAAAGCAAAGGTCAAGCTCAGGGTCATGGTTGAAACATCCAATGGGCCACAAGTGGAAAATGACAGATTTTCCTGCAGGAGGAAAATCCTAGACCAAATCACTTTGATCTTGCAATCAGATCTGTGTTGCGGTCTCTGTGGAGCATACAGTACATGAGGCTGAAAAAGAAATTTCATACCTGTTTGCATCAGTTTCTAGCAGCATCATCCCACTACCTTTACCTTTCTTGATATTAATTACATTTGAGATGAAACCTGAAAAATAAGTAGTGCTGAAGGACTGCCACTTTACTGAGATCAAGCTCCGTTAACAGATGCATTTTTATCTCCTCATTTTTCTTTCTTCTTCTTTCTGTGGTGTCGTTTACCGACTATTACTGTATTTCCAGTCATTCCCATAATGTAGCAGGAAACAATGCACCTCATTCAGTCTCAAGAAAACAATAATTTTCCATCACAGAGGAAGCAGGGGGTTGAATTACACGGAGAGGACATTCAGCTTTCAGATGAGGAAGTTGTTACAGTCATTTTCTATCCCCCTGGCTGCTTGAAAAAAAAAAAACAACAACATCTTACCAGGGCCTCTGTCACTCCTTCCCTCTGTTGTTATTCTCTTGTGCTCCTTCTTTCCTTATTTCCAGATATCCCCTTTTCTCTCTGTCTCTCTGGCTCCTGTGAGGGTGTACTCTTTTTACAGCCCTCTTCAGCAGTCTGTGCTTTCTTTTTTCATTTGATCCATCTATTTTTGCATTCTTGCCTTATCTTACTCCTCCTCTCTGCTTTTCCCTGTATGTCTTTCTTTCCTTCGCATCAGCTCCCTGTTGATTGCAGCTCAGCACACAGGTATCTGAACCCAGTGTTAGTTTAAGAACATTGTGCAGTTGGATGTTGTTGAGATGGAATATGGGGGAACGTACAGGAGAGCGGTACCTACTGCGAGAGAGAGTGTGTGTTAAAGAGAGAGAGAGGATGATTTTTTTTTTTTTTTTTTTTTTTTGGGAAGCGGGATGGTTTTCATTTAAGCTGGCACTGGTCTGCAGATTTACAAGCCAGAGAGCACATATGGTCACATGTCTTCTTGCTCCTACACTCATCTCTCTGTCTTTTGCACATTGAAACTCCCTTTGTATTTCAGACACACACATTACACACCCAGAGATAAGAGAATAAATGTGTCTGGAGGAAGGACACCTCTGGAAATATAAACTGTCAGACAATGATATGGAAAAGGCTGCTCTCTAGTGGTTATGGTGGTCAATAACAGGTTCACTGCACGGATACTATAAATACTGTGGGCCCAAAGGTGAAATCACAAAATGTATTTTAAATCATACAAGTTATCAGTCAGTCTGTTGCATGTTTGTTTGTTTGACTCTCAGGGGCAATGAGGGCCCCACAGTTAGTGTATATCAGATGGTTTGTGAAAATTTGATTAATTGCAAAAGAAAAATCATACATGTGTACATGATCATATATGCATGTAACCAAGAAGATATAACCACAATATCAGTCAAGTCCTGGTTTAGTTTCTCCCTTGACTACCTTTCTTATAGAGACTGATTAGAGACCCAGAACATTTTATCCAACAGGCCTTATGAAGGCTTTGGCTTTTTAAAAGGCAGTTCAGAAATGGATTTTTGTCCAGATATTGGTTTGTCTCTTAGTAGTTGTATAGTGTCTCTTTGGAGTCGTTTTACATCTGTTTGTGATTGTTTGGCTCCTGTTTGTGGTTGTTCTGTGTCTCTTTCTGGGATACTTTGCTGTTGAAAAGCTTGGGCCCTGGGGTATATGGGTTGGCCCGTTTAGCAGTTAATTCATACTCTAATTACAGCTTATAAACCCTTTTATAAATGGTTCCAGATCAAAAAGCGGTACCCAGCGATTGCAATAACTCAGTATCCGTGCTTTGTGACCACAACTCTGCCTGCTCCTCCATGGTTCATTCTAGTATATATGAAAAACATAAACTCCGAAAAACATAACGAAATGGCCCTAATCACACAGACAGCATTAAAAAACAGAGTACACAAATGTAGGAAAACAAGGACTTTGAGACCAGGACGCAATGTCACCCTTTGAGCCCTAGGTGACATCTCCACGCTCCGCCCAGCTGGAAGCGAGAGGAGGGTGTCGGAATGATGAACTGCTGTGGGAAGTCAGTCAGCACCGTGTGGCCGTCTGTCGCCGATAGTGTGTTTACAAGACTAGGTTTCGTTTTGTATGTGGATTTTCACATCGTTTGCGTTGCCGGGTTTTGTTTACGTTCGCTCGTCGCTTTACGGACCGTCTTTTTTCAGTCGGTAATTCGCGGTATCACCAGTTGGCCGCTGCTGACACTGTCACAGTCTGAACTAACGGCTCGGTGATACAGTAGCTTTTAGCGGATATTTTTTTTTAGCGTCAAACTGGAAAATACTTGATGGAAAAGCGAAAAATCCCCGGCATTTGCTCGCTTCTTTTCCGGTCACATCGCCTTAACAGTCCAGGACACAGCGTAGTTCATTTGGTTGGTTCAGAACAGACTTTTTACATTTTACATCAAGCCCGGAGCTTTTCATTGAACTTGTGTATTGACCGCTGGCTGTGAGCTGGCTGTAACTTCATCGGTGCATCCCAATGTTCAAAGAGTGATTTAAACTGAAAGTGACAGACTAACTAACGTTACCTCTACTTTACGACATGCTGTCATTAACAAGAACAAGTGGACTCCTTGCTGACCCATCGTCGAGGCTACAAACATGCTTTTAACGGCGTAATTCAGGTAAGTGTTTTCACACTGCACGTGTATCCGGTTACATAAACCCTGTTTTAATAGTGAAATGGTGTGAGAACATTTGAACCGTGTTAGCTGATACTGCCTTTATTAAAAAAACCTCTCTCTGACTGGTGATGTGTGGCTTCAAAACATGGTAGCCACACATATTGTTTTTTTCAGTATACTGAGAATTTAATATAGACCACTGACATCCTTTTGATGAGGTTGTCAGTGGTCTTCCTCTTTGCTTCCCATTGAAGCAGAAGAAGCCATGTTTTCAAACGCCACAACATCACCACCTCCCCCTACAGTCATAATACGCCCTGAAAGAGTCACTGTACCATGAGTGATGATAGCCTTCAGGCCTTCATGTAATAAGTATATGCATAATTACTAATTATATAACAGAAATTGTGCACATTGATCTCATAATGTGGCTAAATTGGAATAATCTTGTAGTGTTGTGGCTTAAGCGGCTCACCATGTCACACACTTTCTCTGCATGACTCAATAGTTAATACTTGAAGGGAACTTAACCTTGTTTGGGATACACCAATGAGATGTGTGTTTCTTATGCACATGTGCGAATTAAAGGGTAACTAAAGATGACTCACGCGCCTTCATGCTCCACTCATGTCATAAAGTTAGATCCTGCAGATGGCGAGTGCAGATTTAACCTGGGTTTCTTTACCATGCAGTGCTGTCTCACATATTCATATTTTTATACCACAACTGAAGCTGCTGTCAGTCAAGTCTCATAACTGTGTGTATGTGTGCGTGCGTGCCCGTGTGTGTATACCATTTTAGGCTATGATCCATTACAGCCCAGACAGTGCAAAGCGCCATGGCATCAACGCGCCAGGACACATTAGGATAAGGCATGACTGATTGCCCTCAGTGTAAGTGAGATGGACACTCCTCTGGTGTCCTAGTGTTTGGGTGGGGTTGCATTTACACAAACACACACACACACACACACATGCAAATCTATGTGTGTGTTCCTCAGGCACCTGTTGGCAAGGGCCCTGAAGCGCCACCTTGGCTGAGGGTGTGTTTACAATCACCCCGCCCCCCAACAACAGCTGAATGTCTCCACTGTGCACCTGCCCGCTGAAGACCCCCCAAACTGCAGTTCAATATGTGATGGTTTTTCCCCACTGTCTGTACGCTAACCATCGGCGTCAGTGTTCTTTGTAATCAAGCTATGCGTGACGATACACGTTATACTCATTACACTGTGCATAGTCGTCATTCCAAGTAGTGCCCATGAAGGGCAGCTTTGAGGCCAACAGATAAGATGTTAAAGTAGATGGCTAACAGGGACTATTTACAGCACAAGGAAGTGTTGAGTCACTTGTATGACAATGCCAGAAATTACAGACTGAGGGAGTAAGTGTAGATCAAGGTGAGGGATCTATCTCTTCAGACTGTCACACATGAGCAGTTTGCAATTTGCAGTCATCCTTTCCACCGTCGGTGTTGTACTATTATCATTTATGTCAGGTTTCATCTATTGGAACGAAACAGACATGCCACATCTCTCACTTAGTCTGGTTCTTTCCTGTATTTTTTCTGACTCTAAACACTGTAGTACTAATAGGGAACTAATAGCTGAGTACTGAAAATACCCAGAGATGAGGTCATTCAGGATAATATGCTGTGGTTATAGCTTTTTGCATGTTTTCATGTGTGTGTTGTGGTGTTGCGCTCAGAGCCTAGCGACTTGATTTGACTTTGACTTTTCTCTGATCCTCTATGCCCTCTCCTGTCTCTGTATGAAGCCTATCATTAGAGCTATACTTAGCCACGCTTATCAGTTCTGTCGTTCCCTCGGTAAGACCACAGATGTTTAAAAGCTTTTAATAGCTCGGTGTGTAGTGGAGTATAGACTCAGGATCCCAGATACATTGAGACATGGTATATATAGGAGCTCTCTTTTCATGTTAATGCGCACCACACGTTAATAAGTACAGGCAGATTTCTCTCTGACAAACCCTGCTCTGACATGTGGAAGGTGACGAATGACTGAAAGTGCTTTGACTTGAAACATTAAACTTTTTATTTACAATTTTTATCGAGTGGCACATTTACAGTCCCCACACAGTTTCAACTCTTCTATTATCAGATTGCAGGTTGTATAGAGCTGATGTTTCCTATTGTGTACTTTCTGAAAGCAACGATATTATATGGGGTGAGTTCAGTGCAGGGGAGTGTTTTTGTCCGTGTAAGAGTCGCTCTTTTCTTTTGCTCTAAACAGTGTGTTTACACAGGTGTCATTATGAAGATAAATCCAGGGTGGAAGCAGCAGATGTGCGGCATTATTGGCTTGATGATGGCATTTATGGTCAGGATACAATGAGCAGTTGCTGAAATGTCAGAACTCTGTTTCACCACAGACATTTTGACTTGCCATAGCTGGAAAAATGTAGCTGACTCAGTCCGAACAATGACAGTGTGACAGTGAGCCAGTATGCACAATACCTGGACCCTGACACTGAAGCAGCGAAATGGAATTCAGCCATCATTAACTTTACTATTCATACCCGCGCTTTTCCTACTGTGACATGTCATAATGTCTTCTGTTCAAAAGGTCTACTGTTCACTGTTATATTCACCTGCCAAAAAATATATAGGTTTTAAATAGCTTCGGATATACTAGAAGTTTATATTGGACGTTTTTGTTATATACAACCCACAACATATTTCTTGACGTATGACAGACATCATCTTAGCTGAAGAATAATAATGTGCATATTGAAAAGCTTCTGCATACCCGTGGTACACCCACCTGGGTGTTTTCGCTTCCTCTGATTAGATCTCTTTTCTGAGCTGTGTGGGTGTGTAAACAGACTGTGTTTGATTGACATCTTCCACCCTCCAGCTGTCCTGAATATCTACCTGAGCAAAGGTGTTGTTAGAGAAAACAACTTAATGAATGTGCATTACCTTTGTATACATTAAGCAGATAAAGACGAGCACTTATGTCACAAGTTCATTTCCTGTCTTTACTGACATTATTTTTATATTGACAGTACTTTTTATGATCTTTGAACTGCATGCTATTCCTATATTGAGAGCAGAAGCATTGCATATTCACTATATGCCTCAGGTGCCTCTGTTTGCCAACATGTCAGCTGTCATTTTTGCTCACATCTATTAATGTGAAAGTATGTAGGATGTGTTTCTGTTACATTTACTCACTCCGTGTTTCTTTAGCGTCAGGTAATGTAACTGCATTGAGCTTGCACCACGCCGGGTCACAGGGTCACCTCCTTAAAACCTTTAAGGCTTGTTCAATAATCCCTCAGGATTGAGTCATGTGACATTATAGAGTCTTTATGTCCTTGGGATTGGATACTGGACAATGCATGTGTTGGAGACTATGTCATGTGTTTAGAGCATGACTGTACAAGCTTTCAACCTTAATGCCCAAACACTGCTAAGTCATTCTCAATCACTGTGTGTGACTTGCTTAAATTTGCATGCATCTATTCAAAACAGGTGTTTTTCTCAGGCATGCTAGCTTTTTTGAGGTGTGTTTGTACTCAAGTTACTGCATCAGTTTCCCTGTGGACAATGCCTCTACTGAATGGGCTTCTCAGTGGCATATTATTGCCACTCCTAAACCTCCATTTCACCCAGGAAAACTTTCACTTAGTACACAGTGTTATTTGTCATAGGGTGTTTCTTGTGACACGCCTGTAAAGTTGAAGCTCTCGATCTGATGGCGGAGGGTTTGTGAGATGAGTTACACTGGACTCATTACTTGTGTCCTTGCAAAACAACATACAAATACTGTTCCAGATGTCAGTCTATGTGGTCACCCTCACAGACTTGAATTTGATATTCAAATGCTGTGTTTGCATGGCACCATTAACTGCAGTGTCATCTAACATCACCACGTAATGGATTTCATTCTGTTATGGTGGCTTTCTGTGTTCAAAGAAATTTAGACAACAGGGGTATATATATCCACAGCCACAAACAGTGAGTATTCAGTTTATATCAGAAGACCTCTGAGGTTAATTGAGATTACGCCATCGTTCTGGCCACTGTTGGACAGGTTCCCTTCTGGTTTCATCAGTTGACCTAATAGCTCTAAACTGTGTGAAAAATTGAACA
Source organism: Toxotes jaculatrix (assembly GCF_017976425.1). Taxonomy (NCBI): domain Eukaryota; kingdom Metazoa; phylum Chordata; class Actinopteri; family Toxotidae; genus Toxotes; species Toxotes jaculatrix. The sequence goes on along the minus strand of NC_054404.1, from coordinate 8,018,476 downwards.
CAAAAGCTTGGACGTTAACCACCAGCTGTGGCCTGATTTGATGTAAGAATGCCTTGTTCTCCCTGGCCTCATGTGATACTGTTTGCTAGCTACTGTGCAAAAATGTGTTGCTGATGGAAAAAGATTGGCTGAAGCGTTTGTTAAGAGAGAGAGCCTGGTTGAGTGAGTGGAAAGGAAGGAGGCACAGGAAAAGAGGGAAGTTGGGCATAGAGGAAGCTGACCTAATAGCAGTGTATTGTCCATTCACAGAGGATAAATCCATCAGGAACATGATTAAAAGCTTACTATTAAGACTATATTTCATATTCAGGATTCATTTCATATCAGGTTCATTCACGTAAAACCTAATCTCTCATCTCTCAGGCCTGTGTTTTGCAGAGTTAGCATAACATAACATAAGTTACATCAAAACAAATGTCCAGTAAACAGCACTGTGGGTAAGCTGGAGATGTTTCACATGAACTCATGTCCATGTGAAGAGAAGCTTTTGATACAAAGGTGATATCACTGTTCTGTTATCAATGAAGTTTGGCTGAAGGCAGACTGTAGCTGAACTCTGCATGTGACCCTGAGTCCTGGTTATTGTGTAAATGTTTGTTTGTGTGTGTGTAGTTGTGTTTATTAGTCATGTGAGAAACATGTTTATAAAGGATTTATCTTTCACTTAAAGGGCCATAATAATGATGCATAATCCTTTACAGATTATGCATCATTTCATCTGCTATTTATGAAACTTCAGTGATTTTATGCTTCACGAAAATATTGTTCATGTCTTACAATGTTAAGCAAAGTGTTAAAAAAAGTGCTGGATCTGCCTTTAACTGGATCCACACCAAAATTCAGTGGCCTCTTTCCTAGCCCATTCCCCATCCATCCACCAAGTTTGGTACAAATCAGTTGTGTACTTTTTGCACAATCCTGAAGACAAATAAACAAACCAACCAACAAACAGACACGGATGGAAACATAACCTCCTTGGCAGAGGCAGTAATAAGATTTAAGAGGGGCTGTCAAATGTCTGTCTATGCATGCCGTACACATACATGCATTGACTAAAAACTGTAGATAAAGCGTAGCGTTAGGAGAAATGTGATTATGGTGATGACTGTGTGGACATGTGGGCTGCTACAACAGTGAAGATAATTTGATTTATAACAAGTCCTACCAAGATGTCTGCTGCTCAGCATCACACCTCAGAAAGAGTGCAGCAGAGTTATTCTTGTGGATGGTTCATGGCAGATGATGAAGGCTTTTTAAAGGGTATTTCTGTGTCGTGACTAGTCAGTGGTGTGACTCATTTTGGTTCAGACTTTTTTTTGTCACTGTCTTTCTGCCATTCAAGGTCATATGGCCGAAAAGGTTTTGAGTTGAGAATTAGCTCCCCAAATCAGCTGCTTTGAAGAACAGAATATAACGATGTTGATGTAGAACAATTGATTTTGGCATTTGAAGGAAGGATTACATGAAAAATTATAAAAGCTAAATTAGTCTTTAGAAACGCTGTGTTTTAGACTTTAATTCTGTTTTTAATGTAATGTGGGTTGGTCCAGGGCCCATGCTGTGATTTATCAAGGCATGTGACATCACCGACTCACATAAAAAGGAGATATGGAGGAACTGGCAATGCTCGTATAGTTTTACTGCTGGCACTTAGCAGAAAATGGTTGACTGAGTGAAACCAGTGGGCTGTCAAGCATGAAATGAAAGGGGGAAATTGAATTCACACTGAATCTTTATGAGAACCACAACAAATTCCTTGTTACTCGAATCACTTTTCATGTGCAGCTGAGTGCTAGGCAGGATCTGTTTTCCTTTATTATCCCCTCTGGTGATCTCATGACATTATAGGGCAGTTGTGTAGACACCGCATATTGCTACTTAAGCTTGTAGATAAATTTTCTTGTGTTGGGATTATGTGGTTTTAGACTTTAGACTTTGTACCGTTGTACTAAATGATCAGACTTTTCCCGCTGCAAATAATCTATTTTCTACTAGTAAAGAGTCTGTGTTTGTTTTCTTTTCTTCCTTTGGTGTATTTTTCCAAAAGCCTAATTTCTCCTCTCCTCTCTTCTTCTCTCCTTTCCTCTCTTCTCTTGCAACACACTGGGTGGGGCTCCTGAAAGATGCTCTATCAAATATTAAACGCACCCATGCAGACTCTGTTCTCTTCACTCACACACCCATCGGCACACACCACACACGTGGGGTTTCACATACACACAGGCACACATGAAAGGAGAGAGAGAGAGAGAGCCAGGCAGCAGACAGATCGACCTCTGAGGAGTGTCTTCCTGTTCTTTGGGGCGCTACCTCACTTTCAGTTTAGATGATGGAGGAAACTGAGGCTGAGTGACTTCGCTACTTGGCTTAGATCTTTTCTCAGTGACTGACTCTGGGATGGAAATGACTGGATAAGTCAGCTAAAGTTCACTAAGTTAAGGTAATGTTTTCTTTTGTTTTTTTTTTATACAAGTCATGAATCCCACTGAAAGATGGATCTATGTGATGTTTTTAAAAGTCTGTGCTTATGATGATCCAGGACAATTCAACGTGCAATGTATACATAGTTCTTAATGGAGCAGGTTGCCACACCTTAACTTTCTCCATCTATATCTAGTCACTGTTTCCTCTGCTGGTCTCTGTCATTTGATCTACCACAGTTAGTATACAGCATTAGCAAAGCCTCTATGCTGTCTCATTGGATTAGCATCTCTTAGCATCAGTGTAGCTCAGCCCAGTATTGCTTTCACTCAATACACATTAGCCCAGCGTCAGTGTTGCTTTCATCCCTGTCTCATTCTATTAGCCAGCTCTAATGGCACTCTGTTAATCTCTTCAGGGAGAGAGCTATGGGCCACTACCTCCCTGTCCAGATGACTGGCCTAGTTATTACTCTACTGAGACACTCGACTGTCAATACATGTAAATGAGACAGCAAGTTGGGTTAGATTCAGTAGGAGGTGAGAAGGTCATTTCTGCATTTGACTGTCAGATTATACTTTGATTATACTTAATGTGCCTTAATCCATTCCCACATTAGATACCTGTGTTAAATAGCCTACATATTTTATTTTTAAAAATGGATCTGTGAGTTGATCCTGTATACTGGTTGGTTAACACAAGCCCTTGGATTTCAATGACTGAGACAAGAGTGAAGCTGCTCTGAGACAGTGGTTATGTGGTTATGTGTGTGTTTGTGTTGGTCCATTACCTTTAAAGAAAATGTCTTGGTGTCTTAGATCAGAGTCCGCTGGATGACTTACTAGGCACTTAAGACGAGGGTTATATAACTATTGATCCATGTAATTGATTGTTTCTGCACTATAAAAGACAGATTTACCAAGATAGACAGAAAGATTTAGAAAGAAAGAGGAAGGTACAGCAGAGTTCTGAGTTGCAGCTGCCTTCCAAATCATGCCAACAACAAACAAGTGCCAGAAGAGAGATTTCATCCTTTCTCGCTCACTCCATCCAGCTCTCCTGTCCCTTCCTCCTTGTTTTCCCCATTGCATCTTCCCTTTTTCAGTTATCCTCATTATGCACCTTAACTGCAATCTATGTGGACTTTAATTGCACAAACAAAATAAATTCCTAATTTTTTACTCTAAAGAAAAAGTGCTTTACTTGTTGGTTCTAGCAAAAGATACTTTTTCTTTGCATTTTCTGCAGTTACAAACACACATGTTGCACTACCGTAGTGTTTAGGAAGCTAGTCTGAAAATGTAACCATAAGCTGCCTACTTGTCTACACAGGAAATGGTAAAACCACAGCAAAGCTGCCATTGCAGATGTTATGATTGCAATAGTTAAAGCCGCTCTGTGTGGATTTTTCATATGATTTTAGCATCTTTCAGATTCTTCTAATGGCATGAAGTTTTTGTTTGTTGAAAACTCACAGTCCCAAATAAAACATGGTTCAGTATATTGCTGATGCTATTTCAGGAAAAAGACTGTAAAAACACAAAAAGACACAAAGTGGTGGAAAAATTATCTGAAACAAAACTTGTTTGTAATTTTTTTTGCAAAACACTGTAAGCAACTTAACAGTATACAAAGTTACACAGTATACATGCAGTATAAAAAGCTTTGGAAAAATATTCAGAGAAGTTTATACTTGTGATATACAGCATACAAGTCACCAGCAGCTTGTATGAAATACTATCATTAGTGGATTCATTGTGCTAACTTGTTTGTTTTTTTGTTTTTTGTTTTTCTTTCTGTTTAATGATAAACAATTTCTAAAATAAGATGGAATAATTGACTTTTGCTTATTAGGGCACTGTAGAAGGAAGTACAGAAATACATATGAATCCCAGGAAATTCATATCCTCCTTAGCCTCCCTCATGCCGTATCCTTCTCTGGGGTTTCCACAGTCTGAATAAAGTCAAATAAAAACCTCCCCTCCTTAATCTTAATTTAAATAATCTAAATTGAAGGAACATAAGACAGGAAAGATGGATGTAGCCTGACGTGGTGGTATGTTGAGAGCTAGTGCTGCAGCTTTGTAATGATAGGGAACTATGAGCATTGGGAGATGGGGACAGACTGGCTGTGGGGATAAACAGCAGGATACGGGATTTACTGTGTGTAGTAGAGCACCTCCATTCATGCGTAGCCCCAGTGACCCAATAGATCATAGCCCTCAGGCTGTCACGTCCTATCTGCATCCATCCTGTTACTCCTGAAGAATGCATCTCTGTAGCGTGTGTGCATGTGCCGTCCAAAAGTGAAAGCTTTGCCAGAAGAGTAATGAACGACCTTACTCTTGCAGATCCGATTTTTCAGCCTTCCTGCATTTCTGCCAAGTGCTTTCTGTCTGGCTGTCCTTTGAGTCGGAAATGAATAAGGCCAAATAGCCTCACTGGCAGAGAGACAGAAAGCTCCCATTCCCTGAGACAGAGAGTAAGAAAAGATGTCAACTCACTTTCCTGCTCATTTCACGCACAGGGATTGCTGCTGAGATGTTGAGTTGCAGGTCTAGCAGAGGATCTCTCTGTGGGAAAGGTCTGCCTGGAGTCATTCTAACTCTATTTAACAATATCTGTCTGCCTCTGTGTCCATTTCTCTTCTCCTTGTATCCGTCTCACTCCCTCTCATGCATACTGTATTCTTTTTCATTGTGTTGTTTCTTAGTCTCTCTTGATTGGGATGAAATCATGGAGGAATAATACACGCACTGGATGATAATAGACGCTAATCTGTTCCATATCAAAGCTAAAATCTAGAAAAGAGTGAGGTTTTGGGACATTGAGAGAAAACTCTCTATTTGCTGTGAAGTGAAGTGAAGAATTCAGACCAGAAAACCAAGATAAACTTAATTATTTAAACTCTCTCCTTAGACCTCCATGTCTAAAATGAGACTAACTTCACTAAGGCTTGTTAGAGGGCTTCTCCTGTCATCACAGTGTACATATTTTCCTTTTCTGGAATATTATGTTTTCATTATATAAAAATGTGATTGTAGTCCAGTGTTCAGTTGGAAGTCAGACTGTGCCTTCCTGGACTGTTTTCTTTACATTATTCATCCCTTCACACTATCAAGGTTTCAGATGTTTCCTATGCAGTGCAGAGCCACAGAAGACAAACTGTTGGCCTTGTTTAACGTGGTTTTAAACAGGTCTTGTGCTTGATGTTGGTGAAGCCCTGGGATATTTATTTACAGTTCTAAACTCTGGGGGGAGGGGCAAGCCTTCAGATATGAACGTTTGACAGATGGTCCGCACGGTTTACTGCCCTACCTCTGAATATGTGTCAGTCAGTTTATCTTGTTTATCTGTGAGCCTTTTCAGTTGACCTGGTCTTTGTACATTTTTGTTTCTGCTGAAGTCCATTTTTGTAGGCAAATGTGTTTGTACTCATTAATTTAAGATAGTTTAAACAGCACTGTTTTTGGCAATGGTAACAAAATTTGGGTTCTGAATGGGCACCAGTATTAAAAAAAAAAAAACATCTGCATCTGTTGTGCAGACAGAAATCTTCCAGTGGTTGGATGATGAGTGAGATGACCCAGATGAACAAACATTAGGCCCAGCAGTGTATGGATTTACTGCTGTGTCACACTGGATCTGAATGAAACTTGAGAGGCTCTGCAGCCATTGACAGTAGCGAAAACCTCTAATCTAATTGCTATCCATTGAACACGCATAGACACACACTGTTACTACCCCCCCCCCCCCCCCCCCCCCCCGGGGCAAAGAGGCTTTGGTTGCCCTGCTTGCACATGCTGACCTGATTTTGTGTGTGTGTAACTGTGTTGTTGTGTGTGTGCCCATGTGTGTTTATGAAGCAGATTAGGATGGTGGCATGGCACAGACACTTCTGTGGAGAGCGGTGAGTGTGTCTCTTTAATTGTAGACACGTGTGTCTGTGCATGGGAATGTGGGGCAGCGTAATACGGGTTTTTCTTCCAGAGTGGTAGACCCACATTTTAACACAACACCCTTCCCCCAACCCTTCAGAAGTTGAGTGGATTATTGCCCCAGAATCTGCCTTTGTGTCTTTGTGCCAGTTTGTCAGGGGATTCGCTCATGTGGGCGTCACTGCTTGATCTACTGTGGAACAACAATGTAGAATGAATTTCTTAAAAGTTAATTAGTAGTTATGAATATTAATATTTGATGCAACAGTAGGTTAGTTTCTAGTAACTGCTTTTCATACTCATGCAAATGGATTTACTTTCTGCGAAATGCACCATCTGGTTCTGAGCAACTTTTCATTTCATAATCTTCCAGCACTAGCCAGATGGATGTAACGTGCAGGTGCACCACCAACACATGTACGCTTGTCACATGCCTGATTGGAATTGAATGAATCTAACAATGAGTGAAAGGAAACGGCCCTGTGTTCTCCCTTCTTTGGCTTTACATGCTGTACATCCTCTATTCACTAGTCAAAGTATGCTGGCCACCTTCCCAGCACTGGTTTCCCCTTTCCCCTCAGGCGTTGTCTATCTGTTTGCTCATTCTTTTGTTGGCCAGGCATGTTGGCGCCATATCCTCCAAAACCAGTGCCAGCTACAGGTCATATCATGTGAGAAACCCTTTGAAAACATTAAAGCTCATTACTCTTATTAACTCCTCATTAAGAATGACCTGTTTGTTCCTTTAATTTACCCTTATATTGGGAGCATATGTGTATTACATGGTTTTAAACAGATGTAAACAGATAATAAGAAAATCGGTTTGCTGCACTAGATTTAGTTTTGTAAGTTTTTGCTGTCTGTTCTCAATAGAGACACAGGTACTTTGCATTAGCTTTAGCACATGTGATTGGAATTTGTGGCTATTAAGCTGTGTACCAGTTGCATAAAGACAGAGACTCATTTAGCCTTTGTGTCTCTCATGTGCCACGTGAAAGCATTGAGACAGACTTGCCATGCCAAAGTCTCAAGTCACCCTCTAAGCCTGCCAGATTAATCCCTAATGCTCCTCAGTCAGTGATCTTTGAAAAGGAGATGGCCATACAACCACTGCAGCAGGTGGACAGGACTAACCTTAGAATTATTACAGCTTTCCCTTTCAGTTAATCATACTATCATTGCCGACGAGGACAAGTGTTCACATGTGTGTGCCTGCTCGTGTATCTGACTGCATTTGCCAGTCTCTCACTTACATTTGACATTTTGCTTTCACACAACCTGGAAAGGACTTCACAATACACTAAACTTGTATAGTGGATAGAATGGTTCAGAAATTTCACTGTGTATTACTGTATATTTAAATATAAAGTAAAGGTATAAAGTAATGGATCATGTTTCTGGACAGAGTTTAACAATAGTAAGGTATGTAAGTCGTTTTATTTGACATCTCCAGCTTTGGGTAGTATTAGAAAAGCTGCACAATGTGGCAGCTGTTGGCATTAATGAAGAGCTTTTAAGGACTCAGTCAGCCTATAAAGCTATCTGTGTCAGTGTCCCATGTCAAATCATTTACACTTAAATCTGATCCTTGCTTGTTCTGTCTTTCTGTTTATTCTTTCAACAGTTGTGTGCGATTCCATGCTCCTCCATGCCTTTGTTGGCATCTAATGGAAGAAAAAGCACTGATCAGGTCCACTATGGTATCCAGACTGCCTAAGTTCGGTGGACGCTCCTCAACTGGTGGCGCTAGCCCCTTGCCCAATGGTTCCACCCAGCCAACCACTACTAGCCAGGATGGTAAGACCACTCCCCCAGGAACACGTCCAAATGGTGTGATCCGTGCCTCTCCTTTTTCCCTGAAGTGGAAGAGAGATGAGGGCATGACCCCCCCTAGCCCCACCACCCCCTCTAGCCCTGGGGACGGAGGTGAAGACAAGGCTCAGTCACAGCTTCCCTCATTGGCAAAGGAGGTAAAGAATGGGTCTCCAGGGACGCCCAAGATGCGGAGGTCAGGTACTTTGATGGTTGCTGTCTCTAGCCCCAAGGCCATCCCCAAACAGTCCATGAAGATGAGTCCAAAAGTAGGGACCAAGCTAGGCCAAAGCCCACTGAATGGAGGTCCTAAAATGGGCCATAATGGCACCAGCATTCCTCCTCGAACAGGGTCAGATTCCCGTGTCCTGCGGCCGCGGTTAGGCTCCAGCTCTCCCAGAAGCAGCTCTCAAGACAGCCTGTCCCAGTCCAGTGACAGCCTGAAGAACTTGGCACTGGACAACATGGTGCGTTCGAACAGCTTCACTCACTTCAAGCAGATTCCCTCTCCCACAAGCCTACCTATGACACGGTCCTTCTCCTTTAACCGGGCTGTGGAGCTAGCCAAGCCTCTGGCCAACACTCAGCTCCGGCCTCCCCGGAGTACTTTCCTTAAACCCCCTCAGCTGAGCAATGGAAGAGTGGGTTTAGGACTTGGAGGCCTGAATGGCAACCTTGGAGGTTCAGGAGGTTTAGGTGGAGTACTTGGAGGACTTCAGCACAGCAGAACTCCTCCAGCTGCCACCTCTCTGCCTACCCCTTCGATCCCTCCAGCACCCACTACTCCCAGTGCTCTGAAGAAGCCTCTGCTCCCCAGTTGTGTGCTGACCAAGTCAATAGGCAGCAGTGGGGGATCTCTGAGCTACAAGCTGGCTCGATCTGGGCCGGTCAAACAGCAGAAGCCTCTTTTTCCAGGTAGGGTCAAAGGGGACATCAGACCCTCAGCTGCCCCTGAGTGTGGAGAGCCATTAGGAATAGCAATAGACACTGAACCATCTGTTAAGGCTGAAAAAGCAGAGTCTCATAGTGACAGTGATGGAAGCTCTGGAGATGGAGGAGGAAAAAGTGGAGGAAGTGGTTTGCTCAGGGAGAGCTCTGGCCAGGCAGCAGGCGAGACTCTGGAGGACATGTCTTTATCTTCTGCCTCATCTCTAGACAGAGGTGACACCAGTGAAGAGTTTGCAGATGACTTTGACAGTGTTGGAGATGTGCTCAGTGATGGGGACATGCCTGACAATAGGAAAATTGGCAGCACTACCCAAACCTGCCTACACAGCTTTCTCAATGACACCATTGACTGGGACGCTATCGACCTGGCAGGTAAAGAAAGTGAATTGAAAGGAAATTCAGCTAATTGTTTGTCACATTTGTGTCAGTTGTTCAGCCTAGAGTTTATGTATCTTCTACAGGATCTAAAGAAGAAAGCCCTATGCAGGACTCCCAGGGACCACTGGTTTTGTCTCCAGAGCGAGATAATGTTCCCCAGGCTTCATCTGTGGAGCTGTCGCCCTCCAACAGCTCCGGTGGAACTTACATGTGGGATGAAGAGGGTCTTGAGCCCCTTGGGGGACCAGGGATTCATCCATTAGACAGCTATGATGATTCAGAGCTCAACAGCCTGGTGAGTCCCTGTTTCCAGTTTGTGATATTCTGTTGGTTGACTAATTGATAGTAAATTGCTTTATAGTTGTAACTCTAATATGTTTCGAAGTATAATTTCTCAATTGTTCATGTTAAACTGATGAGGAATTAAGTGCTTGTGTTGTAGCCTCTGCAAAAAAAAAAAGCCTAATGCCCTCCACTCCTTCTCCTTTTATGCCTACTGGCAGATTGCTCTGTAGCGTATTTCAGAAAGGGAAAGAGGTGGAGAGAAGCCAAAACTCTTGATACAGTCACTTAGGCTAAAAAGTTCAGAGAACAAGTTCTCCAAAGTGCCAAGAAAGTTGGCAAAGAATTGGCTTCTGTGACTGAGAAATGGGTTCATTTCCAAGTATGGTAGATTTTTAAGGGAGAGAGAGGCTAGGAAGAAAGGTCAAAGCTGCGGGACCTTAAGAGTGACCTGATGCACATTATACAAATGGACTTCTTCTAACCATACCCATGGGTGCTACAGATTGTAGAATTCAAGCATCAATCGCCCAGAAAAAGATTTCACGACCACACAAGTAGGTACACTTAATCCTCAATTTCAATGCATGTATTTAACAGAAAATGTCTGTAATGTTTGTGGGGATACTTACAACATTCCTGTGGGCATACATACAGGTTGTTTACAGTCAGTAGATTTCATGAATGTAACAAACACATGGTTTATGTGCAGTGTACAGTAACTCTGTCAGTGTGCAGCTACCAATCGAAAAGAATTGGTATGTTTGGAATGTAGATATGAACACAACATTGTCATACTTTTTAACATAAAGAAAAAGAACACCCGGTTATCAAGCTATTACATAGCACAGGTGTTTTTTGTCTCATGAAGTTGAATTTCCCATAAGATGGGTTTAGGTTAGTCCCCTAGTTACAACAAGGCCTTTTCAGTGCGACACACTGTACGTACCTCTGTCCTTTAATCAGTTTCACTTTCAAATAGTTCCTCCTTCCTTTTATAATTTGGGATTAAATGAGCAGAACAAAGGCAGAGAAGGAAAACTAAATTGTCTAGAGTTTTCTGCCAGCTCTCACCAACAGTTTCATGCCAACCTCTCTCTCTCACTCCGGGAGGAATGCTGACCTGGCCACCAACTGTGTGTTAATTGCATCGCTGGCCTTGCTTTGGTTCTCTGTATTCCTGTACCATGGCACCTGATCTCAGGAATGCAATAAAGAGCTTAAAATGAGCAGGATTAGAAATTATGTAATAAGATTTGTGTGTTTACTACTTTTAACATGTGATGTTGACATAAGTGTCAAGTCACTGAAAGAGTAATGTGTTTGTCTTGTAATAATGGATCTGTAGCAACTACCAAATCAATAAGAAATGGAGTAGAGAGTGGTGTGTGTGTGTGTGTGTGTGTGTGCGTGCTGTGTGCATGTTCTATTTGTATGGGTTCACTGCTGCTGTCAGTACAAGCACACGTGCTTTAGCCATGTGTATCTGATTAAGAGCCATTCAGCATGTCTTAAGGAGAGAGAGTGTGTGTGTCTGTGTGTTTGTCCGTGTCTGTGTAGTAGATTAGTTGAAATGTCATCATGTGGAAGACTTGTTTAACTTTTGAGAAGGCAAAATCTTACTGACATTCGTTAATAGCAGACTGGAGACAATGACTCAGACCACAGCTTTGTATTCTGCCATCTTGTGGTCCCCCCTAAACATGAATTTCCTGCAGTTCTACACTCATATCATGAAATTTTCTAAGTGGAAAAAATAGTGTAAAAAGCAGGGATAGAAGTTGGGTTGGAGAGATTTAAAAGAATCCAATTCCTTTCTATTCTACCAGAATAAAAAAGCCACAGGAGTACCAGTATGTGTTCAAGCCATCACTGGCAGGCATTATTCCCATCCATGGCCAATGCAACGAAACCTGAGACCGCTGTGTAGATATGACTGAGTGCATGCTTGCAGTTTGTGTGTCACCTTTTTATGAAAAATATAAAAAGAATATCTACTCATGACCTTATGTCGAATAGCTACCAAAGTAGTCTTGAATATGATCTTGCCACTCCTCTCAGTATAGCTCCACTCTCTCTGAACATACGCGCTGTGGGCTGTGACATTTCTTAGTGAGATACTAATCTCTGGTCAGAGAAGAAGGGAATAGTACTAGTCCTTGCTGTGCAAGAGGGGAAGGTCTGATGGTGGCTGCTGAGTGAGTGGGAGGGAGCTAGAGGGAAAAAAGATGTAAGGGGTAGAACCAGAAAGGGGGAGAGAGAGAGAGAGAGAGAGAAAGAGAGGGTGAGACTTAGTGACTGATTGCTGATGTGTGAAGATCAGCTCTATGGGGAATCTGCCTTTGAGATATTTAACTGAGCTATTTGATTAGAGGAAATGGGCCCACTTACTGTAATTGGATGCACTGAGCACTCTCTGTCCCACCCATTTCTGCTTTTTCCTTTCCATCTGTTTGTCTCTCTCATTCTTCCATTGTCCACTGAGTAAATAGTTCCTCGTTATGAGGAGAAGAAAGGCATGAATATAATCCAGCAGTGTCTGTGTCCAAAATGATTAGTAATTTTGGGGGGATTTATCTTGCATAATCTCAGTGGTCTATGAAGCTACAGTTGCAGCATCAAACAATGTGTATCACAGTTTATTATTATTTAGTAAGTAGGTAGTAGATAGCAGTGTGTGTGTATGTCTATATACTGCATGTATTTGGCCCTTTTTCTCCTCCAACCCCGAGAAAGGGTTAAGAAATTGCTTCTTGTCCTCTGAGACGACTACATGGTAGCCTCCCTCTGACTGGAGTCTTGTATTTTTTATTTAGCAAATTCTGTATTTGTGATGAAGTTGCTTTTCTATCTCACAAGGAACTAAGCTTGATGTATTGATCTTCTGATGGTGCCTTCACTGTTGGCCTGCCTGATCGTGCTCTGGATACAACTGATCCAGTTTCTTCAAAGCGTTATGGAGTTCCTCAGAAACCTTTTGTCTAGACTTGATTTGGTGCTGAGAAAGCCCCTCTTTGCCTAGAATAACAGTTTGACTTCTAACACTTTTGCTTAGTTCTGATACCATTTTTCTCACTAACACAAAGATACTTAGAAACAATGATCTGCTGGAAACTTGAGGCACAGCCTTATTTATAACAGGTAAACACTGGCTGCAAGTGGCAGCAAGCTGATTCACTTGAACAAGCATCTGATGAGTAGAACAAATCTATTGATTGAGCTGATCAACCCATTCATGTTTCAAAGGAAGGGATACAACTTAAGGAAATCGGAGTTTGATTGCTAACCTAGAACTGGTGCAGAATCTTAAATATTTCTTCTTCATTTTTACATGACATAACTTATGTTTTTAAATGTTCCTCAATCCTCAAATATTCTGACTATTTCCAGGTTTATGTGAAACTATTAGAGATTTTTAATGTGGTCTCAGACTTTTGGACCCCACTGTATGTAACCGAAACTCGCTATTGTTGTTTCTTGCTTCTTGGAGAGAAGGGGTAAGATATGAGCTCACAGCACATTCACATTGCCACACTGCAGAGGCATGCTCAGTCCACTTGGAGGCACTGTGCATCCTTAAGACAACACAATGAATGTGTGCTTGCTCGTGCTCCTGGTTTGTGTGTGCCAGTATATTTCTGGCTATATATGGCTCTATCTGCATTCATATGCCCCTGTGCGAAATCAAGGAGTGGGCTACCTGAGCTCATAATAACATTCCCATGATGCACCATGCAGCGCGGTACTGTACAAGCTTTACAAAATTGGCATTGTGAAATGGAGGGCCACAGTCTCGCAGTGACTCTTAATGTTTTTTCAGCCTCAGTGCAATTTATCATGCAGTGCAACAGCAGCAGTAGATCTTAGCACAATCTATGTTTAAACAGTTTAAGTATTTTGGAGTACTTGAGATTACTTGTTTAATTTTGTCAGGCAACTACAAGCAAACTTCAGTGTATAGGTTAAGGACAAAAGCTGAAGCTGAAATAGCAGGAGTTTACATGCTGATGCTTTCTGCTACATGTACAGGGATGGACACAATAATAGCAACACACGTTCAACATAATACCTCTGCACTACATTTAACCTTTTTGTTGAAACTGTGTCAGAAGGATAAAATTTATGGTGTAGCTATAGTTTTTGTTTTGTTATTGGATTTTATTGTACTGTTAAGTATAGGTAATATTTTTGTTGCACTGTATTTGCCCCTTAGTGCAGAAGTTACCTCCTTAGATAAAATAAAATTGATTGCAACATAACAAACTGTGGCTTCATAAATTGTCATTACCAACCCATCTACCACATGCAGTATTAACATTCTCAAATGTAGTACATATTGCAGGGTTGCTATATTGCATTGCATTGCATTAACATGTGGTCACATTTAAAAGAATAAGAAACTCTAAGAATTTGACTAGCCAAACTAAATTTTGTGCTGTAGTAAGTCTTGGGTTGAAGCTGTTTCTCTAAGAACTGAAGTTCTGATGATTTCATTAACAATGTGTTTCTCGATGTGTTTCAATGTGTACAATGAGTTTCTCTCCTTAGAAGAAATATTTCCCTTGAAATTACAGTCCAATGTCCCTCCACACAGCATGAATCCTTGAGTGCAAAATGCCTAAATGCTTTCCTTTTTCCTCTTAGAATTCTGTGAGTTCTCCTTCTCTTCTCTTTCTGTTTTCCAACCAAACCCCTTGTTGTTGCTTTGTTTTGGTTTCTCTTTTTGCTTCCTCAAAGCTGCAGAATTACCACTGCCTCTTATCCCTGATTTATTTATTTTGCCTCTAATTTTAGGCTTTTGTGGAGCCAGGTTGAGACAGGTCAATTCATTAGTGTTTGAATGAGTGAGGTGCTTAAGCCTTTTGTCTGCGGAGTGCTCAGCCATTTATGGAACATGCTGCCAGTGAACCCGCTATGCTGTTGCATTAATGAGGCTTATAGCTCACCTGCTTTTGTTTGTCTTGATTTTAAATTGACAGCAGCAGCCCTTTAAGGTAAACAATAGTTTTGTGCGTACCTCTGTTGGTGCATTCAGTGCTTTCTTTGGAGACCATCACATACACACAAAACACCATTGCTTTTGCTTGTAACAGCAGTGGTCGGAGTTGTTCCTAGAATTATAGCCCATACTTCTCTCCGTATCAGTCATGACTCAATTTATTTTCCAAGCATAGTTGTGACCTGTTATTTTACTACAGATCATTACCACTCTGCTTTTTATAACCACTTTGTCTTTAAACTGGCTCTCACATATTGAAAATCTTAAATTGGCTGCTTATTGGGCCCCTCCTGAGATGGATAAAGGCAACATATCAGCAGATTGGCAAGATAAAAACTAAACGACTTTTACTGACAAGATTGGGGTGCTTATGAATTGACTATGGATTTTACTGGCCATGCTATAATTGGACATAATACGTACTGCCCACACAGTGCATGTTTCTTACTTAAGTGTTTTCGAATGGAATTAAATTAGAACATTATAACTTTCTGAGTGTAGTCTCAGAGTTTCCTTTTAGACTGAATTTACAAAAATGTATATTCTAGGTCATCGATTAAATTCGTCCGAGAGTGAGCTGCTAACTGAGTAAAAAAGGGTTTGAAAAAAGAAGCAAGGCTTAACTTTTTACTTGTTTGTCCAAGGAGACATGTTTTATTTTGAACCATGTCAAAAAACTTTTCAAGGCAAGTGACTCATGCATAATACATGCTCTCTTATATAAATGCATTATACCCCTACCTCATAGCCATTGTTTTATTTCAGATCCAGTGAGCTGCATTGCAGAGCCAACACACTGCATTATAAATTACATTTCTAAGCAAAAGTTTGCATTTCATTATATTACATTACGGTGTAGAAAGCTGATACTATTTTTTCAACGCAGATTCGTGTATTGGCCATGTAGTCAGCTTTGACATTTGAAAAACTTTCAGATGTCTCATTTGTTGACTCCCTCTCTCCTTCATGTCCAATTCAACTTCAGCATGAGAGTATTCTCATGCTCCTTATGATATTTTAAATGATGGTGATGCAATTCAGTATCCAGTCTTTCATGGATAGCTGGTCTTTTTTTTTTTTTCTGATGATCTGTAGTAGAACCAACTCTGTCTGTTTTGCTAAGGCTTGTGGGAAAGAAGCCAAATAACCTTCCTAGAGAGATTATTTACTTCAGTATACAGCTAAACAAAACATACATATGTTTGACCGGAGAGATGGAGAACTATCTATTGTGTGTCAAAATTCACACACAATATAACAATAAAATATTCTTTGTTTTGGTTTGACTATTTAATGTCTTAAAATCAACTATGATACCTACATCATTGGCAAACAGTTACTCTACAGGTTTTCCTTTTTAGCATTGCGTTTTTGTTCTCTCCCACTTCCCTCCTTTTTCTCCTTATCGTTGTCACTCAAAAGACAGTCATGCTTATTTTAACTTCTTAGCAGTATAAGTTGTTGTAGTACTACAATAGCAGAAACAACAAGAAATTGTGATCATCTCAGAGTAAACTGCACAGAAACCTTGTTTACCACTGAGTGCAGCATGACTCTTTTATTGACACAGTTTGTTTTTATGTCCAAGGTCAGTCGCGGTACGATTAAAGTAATCATGGCAGTGCATATGTGGCTGCATATACAGTGTGAGGAATGTAGTTCACTCTGGCACAGGCAGCACATTGTTGTTATTTTGCCAGCAATATGTACATCTTTAGCTCCAAATGGAATGGAAAAGATAAACCTGGGAAAAACATACTTCTTATTTGATGGTTCTCTTTGCTCTCTTCTGCAGCTGCCACCACTCATTAAGTAATTAATTAAACAATCGCTCAGCATGCCTCCTCCACACTGACTGTGTTTCTTTCTCTGAATGTTTGTCTGTGCATAGCATAACCCAGTGGAAACAAATAAAGGATATTGTCATGTGTAGCAATGCTCTGTTTACTTTGTCAAACATGGAGGAGAAAGTAATCATAAAAATAATACTGTTTAAAATAAGTAGTGCAATTATGGCCCTTTATTTCATTTGTACTGTAAATTCTATGTCTGGGACTTTCGTTTACCTTAACTCAAGAGACTTCTTCATCAGATTTTAGTAAGACACAAACAAAACATTTCCCCCATTAGTATCACTGTAAAAGCCATCCAGCAGTTCAGGGGGCATAATCCGTTCCCTTTCCTGGAAGGCTTTTACTGTGAAACGAGTGTTGAATTTCATTATCCATGATCGAACATTGAGAAAGAACTACAAAGTAGAATTGATTGGAAGTAATCAATGATTCATAAGTTTTTCTGTTTTAAAAAGACAGCAGTGTAGCATCATGAATGGTCACATTTAATTCACATTAAAATTAATTTAATTCATTCATTCATTAATTCATTTTGACTTCTTCACACTACAATGGAGTGCAAGTTTTTTTTAATCAATATTTGTCAACAACTAAAACTCCTCCTGTGGGCACACATACGTGGAAGCTGGTGTATAAACACATATTGAGTATAGTAAAACAATTCTAATGATATGGAATATATCTTTGTAGAGAAGTTATAATTGTTGACTAATGCTGTACATGAATATACTCTTAAACTGTCCTTATATCTGCTTACAACTACATTACAATTGACAAATTTGCAATGTGTGCATTACACAGTAATGCAGGTAACTGTTTGGAACTCGTCTGTCTTTGTTTCCCTGCTAGTATCTGAGTAGCAGCTTTTATTTGACAGTTTGCAGTAAATAACAGTTTACTGTTATCTATAACAGTTTACTGTTATCTATAACGAGTGCTCCCTTAAGCCCCTGACTCTATACTGACAGTGAGGCTACTAAAGCCAAAGTTGACAGAACAGAAAGAAGAGAATCAATGAAGAATCAATAGGAAAAAAGTATTATTTTTGTTTTAATTAATATTTTCTTGTGTTCTGTATTTTCAGTTATGAATCCCTAATTTGGTGTCATTATCACATCACATATATTGAATTACACCTAATTATCCCTGCAAGAGCCAATAAGAACAATACGGTGTGTACAGTGGTTGTACTGTATTAAGATTATCCTACATTTTAGACATCTTAAAGTGGTTATATTCTGTACGGCAGACACTGAAAATGGACCTTTGTTAAAAAACTACAGAGCTGCAGATGAGTCAGGTAAATGGATTACAATGACATGAAGAAATCATTGGGGTAAAAGGACGTATCTTCCATCAAAACGACTGGCAAGTCCCAATACATAGAGTATAAAGAATTATACTGATAAGTAGGAGCTAATATCACACCAGAGATACATAATTTATAGTCTGTGCACTCACACACACAATCACTGTCTCAATGTAAGGACACTGCATTAGTTATGATGTAGTAGTTGAGTAATTTTTAGGACATTATTTTGAAAAGTATTTGACCTTCACAACACTAATGATCCTGGAAAAAGATGTTTCATGTTGGTTTCTGCCCCCTTCTGTAATAGAGTAGCTCAACTGAGATTTCATTAGACTCTAATAGAGAGGTACTCGGCTGAAAGGAGCAGTTTACTTCATGTGAAACTTAAGAGAAAGACAGAGATGCCTGAGAAGAACACGTACAGTCAGTCTAAAAACTTCTCTCTGGCACATATTGATTTTACTCTTATCTAAAGCTGAAGTTTGTGGCTTTTTTGAAGTTGTTTCATCGAGCCGAAAATGAGCAGCCTACTTTGCCTTTTTGCCTGATTGTGCGCCATGGCGCTAATTTATATTCAAGCCACGAAAACCCAAAGTACCTGAAATCCCAGAAAGATACTCTCGAAAGAAAGCAATGATGTTCCTGTAATGGGCTTTAATTTCGCTTTGCAACTCTGTTATGCAGATGCCCAGGTCATTTTAGGGTAAAGTGTCAAAGCTAGAGAAGTTATATATAGTTTCAGTGATTTTGAAGTTTTAATCAGCGCTTGATCCAGCCGCATTTGTTTGAAGATTCAGCTGATGTTACGGTGAGAGCAGAGAGTATGCCACGAAGCAGTTTGTACGTTCGAAGACCTTCCAGTCAGATTCTGAATGTTGCTCATGCCGCAGGGTCTGGATTGATGGAGCCCCTCTAGGTGTCTAAGATACATCACAAATATGCATGTCATGTGTCAAATTCATATATTGCTACAAGTCAAATTATTATTCCCTCAGTGAAGACATGCACAGCAGCTACAGTTTAATTGGCTCCAAGCTGCTTTTCACATGCATTTTAATAATAGGTCAGAACAGCTGCAGATTTCAAAGTCTAATTCGAATGTCTTTATCTCATGCGATTCTTGGACTTCATTATTAAATAAAATTGTTTTTCCAACCTTTGTGATAGAATGAACATTAATAACTCATACTCAACTCAATAATAATAACAATATGATACAATAGTCGTGTATTAGAGTTGTTTTTCTCTCTCCCTCCATGGGAGAGGTCAGAGTGCAGGGTCACAAAAAAACATGCCATTGTAGCAGGTATTGGTTCAGCAACGCTTGCACAAAATAATACATAAATGCAAAGGACACACTGAATATTTCTACAGAACATTGTTGTTATGTAATTTCAGTAACTAACCTACATTCATGTGCTTTCCACAGTGTGATTAGTTCTCATGAATGAGAACTTCAGACTGTGTGAAGGCTTTTGAACCATACACATACAACTCACAATACAATCCCAGAACGATAACAATGGTATCATGTTACTTGTGATTCTGCAGCATGTTGCAAGCAATCATTTATGATACATCATTCCATCTGTGTCTGTAACTGAAGAAAAACTCATCACACTACATTTATTTTCTGCCTTCATCTTAAGTTTTGCACAACTTTATAGATAGCTGTGATGAAATTGTGTGTAATAACGCACATAGAGTCTAACAAGATGTCTGTGGTGGATGCTGTTTCAATGCTATCCTTCTGACAGAAATGATACGATTCCATTTGAACCACTGCGACTCTCTACGCTGTCTGTGCAACTGCTTATGCTTAATGCCTGGGAGTTTAAGCCATAGATTCTTTTAGAGTTGAGTTTTGACTCACACACCTAAAGTGTGTGATTTAGTACTGAGCTGTGACTTTTGTCAGACACCTCACAGTGCACATCAGTACTGCGGCTGAACGAATACAGTGCGGACACTGACAGAGGACTTCAAAGTTTATTTTGCTGTCAGTTTTGCTTCTTTGTTGTGTGGCTGGTGTACAGTTCAGGTCTTTTTAACACACACACACACACACACACACACACACACACACACACACACACACACACAGGTGAATTATCAGACAGCTGAAAAGTTCCTGAGTTAAAATGTCTGAAGCCATGAAAGGATGTACTTATACCCCGTTTCGATGCCAGTACATTGCCAGCACTACACCAGAGATATGAGTACAGAACGGGCTGTTCCTGAAAAAGAGAGCATCACTCCCAGTGAAACTACTCTGGTTAAATAAAAGTATCGTGTTATATTACTTCATCTAATATTTGTTTCACCCCTAGTATCAAAAATTGTCATATTCCGATGGTGGGAGGTTAGAGACAAGAGAGCAACAGGGTGGAGGAGAAAACTGAGACAGAAATCTGAGGACAGAGGAAGTGAGAGAGAATAAAACAGATGAGACAGATTGATTTGTTCATGGGCTCTTCAAGCAACAGAGATTCCACCCACGTCTCGGTTGATAGTATTTGGAAAACTGCAGAAGTATGTTTCCTTCATTATTCCTTCTTCATTAAATCTGAAACACTGAGTGCCAGTCGGTTATCATGCAACACATGAGATTTTCAATAATGAGTAATTTTATGTTTGTGTCTTCTAGTCAAAGCCCTGTCAATTTAGTTTCGTGAAGCACAAAATTGCCTTGAAAAATAAAGCTTTGAACTATTGATTCATTCCTTTGCTTTTGGGTAGGCTTTGAATTATTCTGTAGACAGCAGCGCAGCAGTCAGACTAGTTGCATATTCTGAGGCTGTTATGAGAAGTGTTGGGTTTTCAAAGTGTTCTGTATTATCATTCATAATTGAGTGATATTTTTCTTGTTTTGTTATCTGTGGCTTGATGTGCAGAATAACAGTGTCCTCCTCCTGCTGTGCTGTTGGTGGGAGAGAGTCGTGGGGAAGCAGCATCGATAGTGGTTCTTGAATTGTTATTGTTAATGACGAAAATAATAAAGAGCAGGGAATGAAAATAAATAAAACATAACATAGAAAATGAATGTACAGATGTAATAATGAAATGAAACACACTGTCCATAATAATTGCAACAGTCTACTCGAAAAGAATCTATGGGTTAAACCAGCCACAAAGCATAAGCAGCTGCACAGACAACATAAAGAGCATTTCTATATCACTCATTTCTATATATGTCTCAGAAAATGTTATATGTCCTATTCCTGTGCATTATGTTGCCACTCAAATTCCATAGTAAAGAATGAAGAGGATTACTACATATCACCTTGGTGCCAAAATGTAAAAAAATAAAGTTTTTATATCTCATCATATATGCTGTTGCGTAGCAACAAAAAGCTTGCTGTGGTGCTGTTAAAAGACATTGCTAATGCCAGACCAAGGACAGAGGGATCCTGATTTATGTCAAAACAAGGCTGTGTTAGAATTAGGTTTATGTACATCCATACAAATTTAAAAATAGTGTGTCAAACAAAAAAAATGCTTGTAAGGCTTTCTTAATCCTGGGAAACATTGCATCTGTGTGTTTGTGCGTTGTGTGTGTTTTTTTTTTTTTTTTTGGTTTCTAAATCTATGTCGAGTTACATGTACATGTCCCCTGATGTCTAGATATTTCTCTCTTAGCAGACCAACCACTTTTGCCCAGACACAAAATACTATAATGACTCTAATGCACTCATAATGTGCCTATGATATTATCTAATGCAACAAAGTGAGTGTTACCTGTGATTTTTGTGGTTCTCAGGATATCCTGAACAACCTGGACCCTCGGGGAACTGGAGAGTTGGATGATGATGACCTCATGCTAGACGTGGACCTCTCAGAGGATGGCTTGCATGGTCAGCACATACAAATATGCACAGACACAAAGCACTTTATGTAATTGCAGTTATTCTACACAAGATTTAAATTTGTGAGGTTATTCTATGGCCATAACAAATACCTCTGTTTCAGTGGCTGGAAGTTGCCCATTATTTTTGTATAAGCGGGCACCTCCAGCAAAACTGGTCTGATCATAATTGTAAATTAATGCATTAACAAGGTTTTAGCTCTCTATTTTCAGCACTGTCCTTCTATGGCATATAATGGCCTGAATAAATTGAATCCTGCCTTGCCTTGGGTGAATATTTGCCTCTGTAACATCCATTAAAATCTTCTAATGGACACCTAGTTGTCTATTATGTGCTATTACTCTTTTAGTATTTGGTTGCTGAAGAGTTATTAAATTACAGCTCACTATTGCCACACAACTGGCTTTGAATGACAGCTAGGCAGCTGACTTGGAGAAGTATTTAGCCAGATGTCTGGCTCTGTTTAGATGAACAGATGCACACACACTGGCATATGGTACCAGCACTACAACAGTGCATATACGGGAGCAGAGTTTACATTTGATTGCCTTGACAGCAGTGGCTGCAGTATGGTGTTAGCATGATTAGTTTAATAGCTTGCCGTTCACACATTACATCACCACTCTTATCTTGATAACATATCTATTGAAGTCGTTTTCTCGGTCCCCCATTTTCACTTTGTAAATGTAATCAAGTGGCAATCACATTAAAATGGAGTAAAATTGCTTCTTTGTAGATGTTAAAGGTAATCAGGTCACATTATTAATACATGATAATGGTGTTGATAACATTATTATGGATTCATCAGTTAGCGTGTGTTTCATACAGTATACGTGAGGAGGAAGTGAGAGGGAAAGAAGGGTTGAGGAATATTGGCTTCGCTTGTCATGAAATATAATGAATTCTAGGAGGAGAATTTTTCCCTTGTCAGTCCTGGAGCCAGTCTTATCAAAGTACCATTCAGGGATAATATGTTTAATGCACTAATTTAATGTGGAATGACAGGTTTTGTATGTGCAAAGAAGGGTCCCTTAAGCTTATGGATGCACCCTTACATGTACAGTTTACACACCGTCACCACTTTATTTGGTACACATTGCTAAAACTAATGCAGCGTAATGCAACAGCCTTGCAGTAAACTCTACTTTTATGAAGGCCATAATGTTCAGCTTTTGTTGAAACTGTGTTACAGTGGTGTTGATTCAACTTTATGACCATTTTGGTGGCAGTAGATTGTGATGCTGTATTCTCTTACACTGTGGAGTGTTTCTAATATTTAGCCTGCCCTCTCTGATAAAGACTAAAGCCTCCAAAATGACCATAAAGTTGAATCAACACCTCACTAAAACAACTTCATCAAAAACTGAGCCGTACAATCTTCATGAAAGGAGGATTTATCGCAGGCTTGTTGTATTAGAATCCATTAGTTTTAGCCAGGTGCAACAAATAAACTTGCAACTGGGTATGCATTACTGAGGCAGCTGATATTGTTCTTTAATTTGTAAACAGTGATCTCCTTGTTTTTGAGAGAAGGAGACGACAGGGAGTGAGAGAGAGGGAGAGGAATGTTCACTCCAGAGGAATGTGAATTGAAGTGCCGTCCCTTCCTACTCCTTTTTGGGAAGTGACCATATTTATAGCTCTCTATGTCATGGCTAGAGCTAGTGTCACGAGAAGTGGCGTT
Organism: Toxotes jaculatrix; assembly: GCF_017976425.1. NCBI lineage: Eukaryota > Metazoa > Chordata > Actinopteri > Toxotidae > Toxotes > Toxotes jaculatrix. The sequence goes on along the minus strand of NC_054404.1, from coordinate 7,994,983 downwards.
AAAGAGAGACAGGCTGAAGAGTCCAGTTAGACCCAGCCCACGGGGCAGGCGCTGAGATGTGGGATACGGAAGGGTGTTTCCTCCTTCCCAAAGACACCCTGACTCTGCCACAAAACAGGAAGAAAGGAAAGGGAGAGCAGGAGTAAAAAAAAAGAGGAGGGCCTCGTGTATTTTCATCCAGCTGTCAGGTCCCTTGACGGGAGAGAGGCCCCAGCTTTTCTTCCATGCCTGCCTCAGCTGGTGACTTCCTAGCTTTGGACATAAACCAGTCACCTCAGCTGCTCTCTCACCACTACCACTACAGGCCTCTCTCCCCAGCTCCAGTTCCTAGGGAGTTCCCAGAAAAACAAGGCTGTCAACAAACAGAACCAGACAGCTTGGGAGCTGAGTTGACTTTCTCTCCCTGGCCCTTTAACTGCTCACCAGCTGACCGGACAAGGAGTCATTTCACTTTACTTTTTCAGACAGAGTTTCTCTGTCTTTACGTGTTTTTCTTTTCCAGTTGGAAATATTGGAATATATTCCCATTGTATTACTTTTTAGAGGATTTTTTTTTCAGCTGAGCTGAAAAGGAGTTGTTTCCTGGAATGTAACAGTTCACTATGAAACCGGCTGTCTGCTCCTGTGCTATGTGGTGACACTCAGGGTAAAGTATTTTATTGGGTCTTTCAATCTGCCAATATTTCTCTTATCTCTCTTTTTTTCCTTTTTTTTTATCAGCCTTTTGCTTTGTCCAAAGACTGTGGCATATAGAAAGTCAAGGGTCCTTTTGATTTCCTGGGGGTTGCGCTCTGTTAGTTGTCAATTTTGTTGCGGTCATGGTTCATTTCACAGCTATATGCTATTGAGTGTTGCCAAATACTGTGTCCTTTTACCTCCTTGAAAATGAAATGGCCTGTCACTTTGTGTGTGAGCGTGTGTTTGCATTTGATGGTGGAGATAGAGAGAAATAGAGAATGAGATGGATCAGATCACGATTTATATGCAGATATTCGAGAATAGGGTGTTTGAAATACGCACAGCAGTATTCATTACCACAAGGTATGAAAAATTGACTCATGGTTGTGCATTTTGTTCGCTTGTCTGTGTGTGTGTGTGGTAGTGAAAGACAGAAGCAGGTCGAGAAACAGAGAGAAAAACAAATTCTTGCCTTTGCATAATACTGCTCATCTTCAACCACAAACATGTACTAGTTTCATTTCAACAAAGCTACTTTAGATGCTTTGCTGCATCTGGATTTATAAATTTAGATTTATAAATTTCAGGTCAGGTAGCTCAGCTCAGTTTATATGCTTTTTTTTCTATCTCTCACTTGCATCCTCTCTGTTTCAGATATGCACTTGATTTTTTTTTTACTCTGGCTCAGTCTGCTCTAAATTCTTCCTGTATAGACATTGACAGGATGGCCCACATTGAGCGCTCGGAGAGGGCAGGTCGGCAGGGGCAGCGGCGTAAACACCACCGTTGGAGTGGACCAGATCACCTCCACCATGATAGCAGGTTTGTTGGGCTTGAAAGATTAAAACAATGTTAAAATAACAAAAGTAAAAACTCTATAAATCCAGCATTGTCCATTTTTTTCTCTCTGTCTGACTCTCTGTGGTGGTTTCTCTGTCTTTTTCCCAGGGCCAGTGTCTTCCCGCACTATGACGGACTCAAGTCTTCAAGGATCTCTTCACGGCCCATCCCCTCTGAAGGCAGGCAGCATGGCTACATGGCAATGCTGGATGAACTCACACTCGAACACATGACTCAAGATTGCAGCTCGCTCAAGAACCAGCTGCTCAGGCTCAAAACATTACTACAGGTTCGACCCACATTCACAAAAAGATATGAATAAACACATAAACATATATGCTTGCATGTATGAACACACTCTCACAAACACATATACGTGTGAGTATGCACTACCCAGTGATAGAAAACTCTGTCATCCTTTCAATACTGTTGCATCACCCTTTGAATATGTCACACACAAATCACATGCAGTTCATGTCACCGGTCCAGGTTTTTTATTTCAGTCTTAGACCACATACAGTACAGTGTCAGGATTTGGGGTTTGATTTCAGCTGCTGTTTTGTGTGTTAAATGCAGCTTTGTATTGATTTGCTAGAGGGTTAGTTTGAGTAATCCTCTTAAGCTTGCCAGGAGAACACTGCCATCACTGTTTGCAGTTATTAGCCGTGAGTGACACAAAGTATTTTTTGACAAAACTAAATGAAGCAAGTTTAATGTGGTCTGACTTTAAGTATTTAAACACTTTTAAATGTTTAATTACGTTGATTTAATAAATCCTTTCATTAGTCAGCGTTTCAGCACTGTACATAGATACTGTATATAAAGTAAACAAAGAAAGATGTTAAGACAGATGTTCGTGGGTAAAGAGAGAGGGAGTTGTTTTAGTGGTTTTAATGCAGTGTACCAGTCTGACAATAGTAGTATTAGATGCTCTGGGACTTCTTCTGTTGTATTTACATTATTCAGAAATGTGTGCATTTGTGGTTGCAGGCTTGCATCAATTTACCTGTGCTTATGTGAAACTGATCACGCAGAAGATCCATCTCTGTCAGGAGGAGAAATCCATTAAGAGGGAAAGAGAGAAGTGACAGGGAAGGAGGAGAGAGAAATAAAAGATGTCAGCCATAGATATCTTTACTTACATCAAAGATGAACACACAAAACCCACACTCCCAAAAACACACAACCCCATCTAGGCAATTGCCAAAATGCACAGAAGCACAAGCACTTTTCACTGCACGGCCTGTAAAAAAAAGAAATTATCTTGAATACCTTGACTCAGTTTACCCTCTGCGGCATAGAAAGTGATAGTTGTGTTTGCATTTGACTCAAATGTCTCCTTCAGAGGTGTTCATTGTGCTCACTGCAATTAGTCAAACACTTTGGCTCTGTAGCCTCAAGAGGGAAAATATTTCTGTTGGCCCATTAGTAACTCAGTTGTTAATTTTTTTTAAATATGTGGAATTCAAGAAAGCAACTGTAAAATGAGCCTCCAGCATAGCTGAATCCCAGTTTATCTTTGCTTTATTGTGCTAACAGTCAGATCCAGCACATTCTCTTTTACGTGTGCTGTTTCTAACTGGATTAGTCTACTTAACCTGGATGAATGACAGGTGGAATGTTTCAAGTGGTTGACAGGCAAAATAGTTATCAACAACAATTTGATAATTTTCCGCAAAATGACAGTTTAATGAATGTTATCATTCATGAAAACTGAAAAAAATAACAACCTAAAAAACAGGGGTATTCACTTTCTTCTTTCTAATTCATGTCATAACCGGAAAACATTTTTATTACTGCTGGCCAGAAGAAATACACAATTTCAAGACATAGCTTGGTATAACCATGGCATTCACATCATTGCTGACATTTTAGTCACTGCATACTCAAGCAGACTGTAATTGGGAAAATAATCAAAGGATGTAACTATAGTGTTGCACTGAATATTCTGTGTACACAAGATGGAATCTCGATCGGCTTTGGGAAGAAAAATTCAGAAGTGCAGCACGCAATTAAATACCCTTTAAAGTGAAGATATTTTTTGTACTAGATGAAATAAATGTATTAAATGTCCAAAAATTTACTCAGCAACTCTGTCTCAGGTATCTAAGTTTGGTGGTTGACAGTTCAGGGTCAGCAAGGTGTATGTGCTAAAGAGTAAAGTTATTCCACTGTCATAAAATATTGCTGAGGCACGTCTAAGGAAACTGTCATTGATCCAGCTCACTGTGTACTCTGTGTCTGTGTGTTTGCCCGTTCTTGTGGGTGTTTTTGTTTGTTTCCAGCTTGAGGATACAGACTCTCCCACAGATGCTCCTGAGGAGATTGAAGACAATACCACTGCATCACAGGTAAGTAACTTTTACCTTAGCTTTACAGCAGTGACTGAATGGGCTGTACATATTTATATATTTTTTATTTTTCTTCAGTTTCCAACTGAGGTAGTCCACTACCCTTACACTAAGACTGTATGTGTGTGTGTGTGTTTTCAGTTGGAAGAGCTGATTAAGGAAGTGCAAGTGCTCAGAGAAGAGCTGAGGAGTCGAGACAAGACTATTGCTCAGCTCACATTGCAGTGTCAACAGCTACAACAACATCAGCGAGAACAAATGGTGAGTTGGTGTGAACAGGACTAATACAGGTGAAAAGTCTGAAAAGGGGATTGTATCCTCTGTGGGGGAAATATATTTGCAGTGTAACCATCGGGCTCTAGAAATACATTGTCCCTCCTGCCTGAGGTTTGGAGAATTGCACAAGACTGTTGAACTTTGTAAGTGTGTATATGTATGAGAGTTATTTCTGCTGTTGATGTCTGTTGTGTGCTATTTCCAAGGCACTAAGTGTAGCTTTTAATTGAGAATTTGCTAAAGGGCTGTTATCAGTGAAGTGAAAGTGTAGAGCAAATATGAACATCCTCTTTATGATATGATGCACAGGCTGGAAATGTTGTATCAATTTTGAGAAACTAGGAGGTATCTTTCCAAATAGTCGTAACTATGGTAACTGTCATCATGAACAGAAAGTAAAGGATCAAGGCTCAAACGCTTTGAATGTCAGTTCAACATGTAGAATATCAATACAGACTCATGTTTAGTTGAGCACTGCAGGGTCTAGCTGTGTGTGTTCTCTTAACCTTCACAAACAAGGCTGTATCAGCCCCAGTGCTCATGTTTGCTGATTGCTTTCATGTAGCTTTCAGCTGCTGCAAGCACCAGGCTTCTCTTCTGGCAGTGCACCTCCTTGGCACCAATTGTCTTCACAGATCTGAGATAGTTAGCCATGTCTGGACACAACTGCTGCTTTCCATTATCTTTTGTTTACACCAGTTCCGGGTTTATCAGATATTAAAAAGAGAGAGTGTGAAAAGAAGGAATAGAATGAACAAGGACAGGAGAAATCATTTTCTATGAATGTAATCACCCTGTGCTTTGTAGCACATTGAAGAAAGAGAGCGACTGATAAAAGCGTCCAATGTGGAAGACAAGCAATAAAGTTCCAGATCCACCGTTCAGTTTTCTCGTGGTCAGTGAAGACATACTGTAATACCCTTCATCGTAGGTGGGAGTTCAGTTTCTGCAGGATATGTTTCTGGACTCCTACATGCACTCTAGTGTGTACTCGCACAGTTACAACTGCCTACAAATAACCTCCGTTCTGTTTGCTTTTAGCTGGCTCTGTCCTCACTGTAACATTCATTAGTGTCTTGACCAGGCTTCCTTGTTAGCCAAACAACCGTATGCCTGCCTGACATTATTCAAATCCCCACCGTATCGAGAAATACCAAAATGTCAAACCGAAGCCTGTCCGCCAGCCTCTCTGCTGCATACTATCCCTCCAATTAGAATTAGCACCCACCCACAGCAGGTTCTTCAGTCCAATACAATATTGTTGCACCCTCACCCTCAACAAGCAAAGAGAGTAAATAAAAGCTGGGACATATTTTCAAATCTGTCTCCCATTAATGAATGTAGAGACTGGAAGAGTTAGAGATAGATATTGGGGGAAACAGAGAGAAGATTTGAGTCTTTGTTGAAGCATTATGTGGGCACCTGAAATTAGGTTATAAGGATTGCTGAAAATGGTGTTCTGTTTGTGTTCTCGTGGCCTCTGATGTCCCTTCAGTACAAGCTTAAATAAAGATGAAGCCATAAAAACACAAACACAAAAGGCTTGGATTAGTTTAATGTACTGACGAACCCTGAATGTTTGGTTGGGAGAAAATAGCAATTAGAACAACACTGGTTCAGAGTCTGTGAAGGTTGCAAGTCATCTGGTTCATAAGATAACTCGAAAGGCAAAGGCTACTGGACCTACTCCCCTTGAAATTGGTTATAAGATAATATTACTTTTGGTAAAGAGTCACATAAACAAGGACATATGAAGTGCTGTGGAGAAACTGCTGAGAGATAGAGGGGTGGAACAGCTGACTGAATTGAACATAATGGAGTAATAAAACAATAGAAAAGAGGGTCGGTCGCAGTAAACTGTGTGTGTGTGTGTGTGTGTGTGTTTGTGTGTGTTTGGAGGGCTGAGGGGAGAGAATAGGAGAGAAAATAAAATAATGGGAGAGAGAAAAGAGGAGCTATCAAAGATAGAAAGCTGATTTCGCGTCCTACTTGACAGAATGAAGTTTTGGATGCTGTTTCCACCGCTGCTGAGGCAGGCTGCCCGTGATTATTCGCTCTTCTCTTCTGAGCTGTATTGAAGTTTTCACCAAGGCTGGCAAAAACTAGCAATTTCTGTTGGATTCTGCCATAGTCTTTGCAGCCAAATACAAGTTTTGCTGCTATTTATTCACATATTAGAGGGAGGATGTGAACTTTAGTACAAAATTCTTACAGAGAAACTTACAGTATGATTTGATGCACATCATTAGTTGCTCTGATTTTCTGTTTCACTAGTGGATAGAGTTTGGGTTCAAAAAAGACTAATCACATGTATTACTCACATCAGGCAGTTAGTCAAAGTGGTTTGTCAGGAAACATTTTAACTGAATGAAAATGAATGATGAAAAGGTGCTTGAAGTAAACGTCAGTGAGTTTAATTTACTGCAGGATCTTTAAATTACCATGTAAAGGTAATTCTAGCCATTTACAACCTGGGCTTGATTTTCCCTGACTTTGCCATCATACCTGTCAGTTCTAATCCAAACTGTGTAATAAGCTGCTGTCTCCGAGTTTCCTTCCGCATTTGAGTCATATCTGAAAAAGTAGAGAAAGAAGAGACAATATTTCATGGCATATGCTTGGAAACATTAATTAATCTTTGAAATGCCACCAGTTTCATTTATGAATTTAAATCAACCAAATGCAGAAGATACTGCTCATTTTTTGTTCAAGCAATTATAACTATGCTGCTTTGTTTCCTGCTCAGGTTGTACTCTTAGGCAACTGGTGATGATAAATGCAAGATATTAAATCCAACAAAGAATTCTTAGAGGATTCTTTCCCTTGCTGTGTCTCATTGGATTTGACTTCCCTATAGAGTGACAAGCTTTCCCAGGTTCCCAGGCTAAAAATAGAGTAAATGATACAACATTCTGTTATTGTGTTATAAGCTTTCTTTCATTGATTGATTCATTCTTTCCCTCGCAGTTTGCTCAAGGACGTCAGGTCAGGTGTCAGTGCCACCACCAGAGGGCTCCCTCTTCACTACGACAGAGCGACAGACAGATGGACAAACGGGTGCAGCATCACTATGACAAGGCCACCCAGACATACTGGAGATCGCCCAGCCATGCCGTGAGTCCGAACATTGTTAGCACCAATAACAGCACCCCTGAGGAGTGCACTCTTTTTCAACTTATGTTTTGCAAAGTAGGATATCTAAACTCTGAAACTGGCTAAGCATAAAATGTGTGTGTTTCAGCTTATTTCAGCAATCACCAAGATGTTACTATATATCAGCACTTGCTGTGCAGTAGCGCACACCATAGCTCAACATTCACATGCAGATAAAGTGGTGACCAAAGATGTTGCTGAGTCACCCCACTTACTGTAATTTAGTCAGTCCTTTTCCCATTTATCTGCTGCCTCTCTCTGGCCAACCATGTCTGAACTGTTAGATGACTACATCCAGCACTCTCTATAGAATACAGTTTATTAGGTTGCCAGTGGGCTTGTTACTCTGTCTCACACTCTTAAAACCCAGATCCCACACTGATCAGGGAATTGTGAGGCTGGTGTTAATGTTTGAGTGGAGGAGAACGAGAGGATGTACATTAGGAGGGTGGAGGAAAATTAGAAAAAGATTCATGGAAGGAAGGAAGCAGACAGAGAGACACAGAGAGAGAGAGAGAGAGAGAGAGAGAGAGAGAGAGAGAGAGAGAGAGATGGAAGATTGATAGGCAGGTGTTCGGTGTGTTCAGTATCATGCCACAATAGAATGCTGTGTTGCAGCCAAGTATTGATTCAGTAGCAGGAGTGCCACAGGCAGGGTGCCTAGTAAACACTCCCCTAATTGACCTGCTTTTAGCTAAAAGGGTGACACACGCACACTCACACACAAAGAGGCAGATATAAGCAGTATAAGGAGATTATGTAGAGAAAAGAATGGAGTAAAAAAAAAAGATACCAAAGAGATTATCAGTATATACTTATTTATTTGTAATAATAAATAAAAGAAATGAGGCCCAGCCAATAGGGTGCTGAACACCGCTGGAAATATCCAGCCAGATGTATATTTTAAAGTAGTACACATAGGCTACAGAGGAACAAATACAGGACAAAACAAGCAAGCTCAATAACTACAGCAGGTCCCTGCTTACCACAAGAGCATATGGTTTAACAGTTGCTATGGCAACCATCAAAGCAGGGCTGGCTGCACTCGGTGGGAATCATCTCCGTGGTGGGAACATCTATCTTTGACCAGGAGTACCTGGTGAATGATAACACACTAAAACACAAAACACAGCAAGACAGAGTTTGTGCTTTTCTCTCCATTCTTCTGAATACTCCAGGTTTTAAGATATTTCTCAGTTTGTCACCCTCCTCCCCCTACTCTCCTTTCCCCTAATCTCAATTACTGTTTCATCAGTAGAGTGGAGACTATTTCCTGCACTGTATTTTGCAGCATTTTAGGGACAAACACATTACGTTAGTAGCATTTAACTTTTCCGAGGATGCAGTTCCTCTAAATGGTTAGCTGTGAGTTTTTTTCATTGCGGGTTTGGACAAGGTAACAAGAAGAGAGAGCACAGTAAACAAATAACACAGAGAAAGGGATGTTTCTTTCTCTGTCTCTCCTGCTTTAAGATGGCATCAAAGCTCATGCCGTCACACTGACAGGTTGAGCACCTTCAGCAAGCTTGGGTTCACAATGTTCCTCATACAAGACTTAACTTTTACCTGTCGTATTTTGCACACAATCTTTCAATGTGCTTTTTTTTTTCAGTTTAACTCTCTAGCTTTAGTACTCTCTTTCTAACCCTTGCCAGTTCTCACACAAATACTATTTTCTTTTTCTCCACTCACACATTCATTCAGTCTGATTGTCTTTATTTCCTCTTTATTTCCCCTTTAATTCCTCACAATTCTCTCACAATTAAAGTGCACTGGAGTAGCTCTTGCCCTCTGATAGTATTTTTGAGTGCTAAGCTGCAAGGATCAGCGAAGGATCATTTTGATCTCAAATGCCAAAAGCTATAATGTGTTTATAGCTTTAATGCTGATATCAAGTTTCCTTATCAGAAGCCCAGAGGGTAAAATGTGCACCCCGGTACTGGAACATCCAAAGTTGAGTCTTGCCAACAACTTGAACTTGGACTTCAGAAAAATCTCACTGTGCTTTGAACTCAGATTAGAAGTATAACAAAAGAGTCAGCTCATGGCCTATGACCCTTGGATATGGGTATTTAAGGACATTTACTTTCTGGTGTACAGTTCATTATCCATGCAGCATCTTCAAGCAGTTGATATATTCTCCTCAAAAGAGCCACTCATTCCCCTTTTTTTTCTTAGGCTTCTGCTTTGTAGGCTGCTTTAACCAATTTCACTGTTTGTGGAAATCAGTGCTCATCTCTAACTCTCTCATAACTTCTTCACAGTCGTAGGATGGCTTTGGCAAAAATATCCTAACCAACTGCTTTGGGCTCCTGCAGCTTCTCTTTTTAATCTGCCTACAATCCGATTTTGAGTCCAAAAGTGTGCTTAGGAAAAAATGTGTCTCATAATATGGTATGAGTATAGGGCTGTCACTGTGCAAGGTGCAGACAAATATTGGATGCACTTGTTGCATACAGACGCACATGTAGTGTGACATAAGAAACTACCTAAATGTCACTTGTAGAAAAATGATCTTCTTGAAAAGCTCCCCAGAGCAATCACAGCAGCGGGAGTATTTTCGGTGCCTCCTCTGCCTTTTGCAACAAATAAAAATTGAGCAGTATGATTTTAGTAATTTCAGATGGAACACAATAGCAAACTATGCTGCCTTGTTTGTGTGTATCTGTTTGTGTTTTTGTTCTGTGCGTGTGTGTGTGAGAAGGAGAGACCCATATGTTTGTGTGTGTGTGTGAGTGGGATGTGCCACATGTATCTCTTGTACTGAAGTGCGGGGCACACTCAGTATGACTGAACAATGAGTTCAGCAGACTGAGGACCGGGGAGCCGACCTTGTTAATAACCCAGATAAACAAACACGCAGATGAGCGGCAGCAGTGAAACAATGGCAACACAATAGGCAGTGTTTCATCAGTGGCAGACAGAGAGGATAATTACAGCTACCCTCCCACTCCCTCTCTGCCTTTTAAACATCCCCTTCGTCATCTCTTCTTCTCTTCTCACACCTCCCTTCATGGCTTTTTACTGCTCCTTTTCTCTCTCTCTCTCTGCTGTTTTCTCTTTCTTTCTTTTTTCTTTCATCCCTCAACAAGGTCTTTATTTCCCTGTATTTTTTTTGTCTCTGTCATTCTTTCTTTGACATTCCCTCTCTCCTTCTTACCTCAGCTGTAATTAGATCAATTTACTGTCACAGAGGGAGCGAGGACAGGGAAGCGAGAGACAGGGGGATTGAACAGGGTTAGTGATCAGTGTTAAGCTGTAGGTTGAAAGAACAAGTTTGCCCCCTTCAAATCCTGACATTGCCTCTCCACCCACATCCCCTCTCCTCTGCCCCCTGGTATCACAGACACATCGTCACAAATGCACACACACCTTCACACACACACACATACACACACACATATTTATACATGCACGCTCATTAATACACACTCACACAGCAGAGTCATCTTGGACAGGTGAGGATTTAATTGCCAGACTCAGTGAAGTAAGACATTGTGGCCAGACTTGAGGTATTAGCTGTAGGCAACAAAGAGACACTCTGTGTGGAGGATTAGGGGATTCAAGCAGAGAGAGACACAGCATCATGGTTTCTTCTAAATACTGTTGTTGTCTGATGAAAAGGCTGTAAGATCACAAAGAACAACTTTTACATGACTTTTAAATTCTTGTCCTACTTCGCCAAGTTTCACCATCTGCTTCTGGGACTCCGCACAGATGATGTAGCTTAACAAATCCCGAGTGTGCACTTCCCTGTGTGAGGGGTCCCAAGAGAACATACCATTGCTACCACTTTTGGTCACACACATGATGCTGGTCTCTTCTGAATTGTAGCTCTTTGGAGTTTATACAGTAGAATTAGTCTAAATTGATGACAAACCCGATTTATAGGGGGAGGCACAAACATAGCAATGCAAGGTGATTCTCTTTTTTTTTTTAATCATAGTTCTGTCCTGAATGTTCTTTTTTTATCGGACTGTGACACTGGGATCTTAAAATTCTTTACACTGATAAAATCTGATAAAATCTTGAGGCTTTGCACTTTTAAATAAATAATAGCGCTGTTTGTTGAGAGGTTGAACGTACACTTATCAGACACAACATTAAAACCAGTAATCGGTTTTACTGATGTAGCTGATCAGTGTATATGTTTTATCTATTCTTAAAGATTTTTGCTTTGATTATTCTACTGCAGTTTTGCCACAGCTAACTCTACTGTTGTCCCTGCGAGTGTTAGACTACTATATACTTACCTCCACTACCTCTTGAGCTTTACCAGGAGCGTGTAATGCGTGGGTAGTTTAGGCTATCCCCACTGTGCAGGCCCGACCAACCAGTAGGAGTTGTGAGTGCAACAACAAGGAAGATAGCCCTTGTTTTCTTTCCACTCATGAACAGTTTTGTTCTTTGAGAGAACCAAGCAGGAAGTACTGCTACCAGGCATTGAACCCAGGGTCTCTGTGCTGGTGGGCGAGAAATGAAAGAAGTTTTGATGAAATTGATGGAATATGAAAAACTTTTATATTTTCCCAATTTCTGTCTCTCTGCCCTTGTGCAGCTCTGTTTGGCCTTCATTGGAGCACTTTTACAGCGATGGAAAACTGCAAAAAACTGACAGGCTAAGCTGCCGCATAGATCTAATAAAGCTGCCAGACACTGTCAGGATCATTCGAGAGCCCTCCAACACACCCTCTTGTTCTCATCACCGAAGGTTTTCCTCTCTGCAAATGAAGCCTCGACGGGAGGCTTCTGCCCAGACCTCCTGCTGAAACAGTTGTTGGTGTTCAAGGAAGGACATGGACGAGAGTAGATCAGGGGAACTCATTCCTCTTCCCTCCAGCATTCGCTCTAGGAGGGCTCTAAAATAGCCTGGGCTGGACCTGCTGGGAAGTTGCTAGCTTTCCCCTCTCGTCTTTTATCTCTCTCGGTTTCTTCTTCCCTCTGACAGATTCAGGGCCTCTGCCTCCTATATTAGAGCTGAATTTGAGAGGCGGTCGTCTCTGCAGCTGAGGAGAGGAGTAACATTTTAAAAGGTTTTAGTTTCTCCGTCTGCTTAACTTGATGGTCCTACTGCCCCCCACCTGGGAGAGATGGGGGGCAGTGATCTTTGAATTGCTTTGCCTGAAGACAGGTGTTGTTTCAGGAGAAGGGACTGCATTCTTTCAGGCACATGTTTGTGTGCAGAATTACAGATGCTGGTCAAGCAAAATGTTCACACAGCAGAATGCATAATGTGACAAAATGACAAGGCAGAGCATATGGACAGCAGACGTGGAAAGAAAGTGGGCTGAACTATACCAGCCGCCATGAGCCACACAAACATTGCTTCCAGCTGTCACATTGTGCTTCAGTTAAATGCTGCATTTACCCTACAGGGGGGTAAACACCTATGGATTTCCCACTTTCTGTAATTAATCATACCTTAAGTGCAAATCTATCACTGCAGCAAATCTCATCTCACTGAGTAACCTAAGAAGAATGTACTAAAGAAACTAAAGAGAAATATCTGCAGCATATCCGTAGACATACATCATGTTCACAACTAGTGATATAAAACGTGTCCTGTCGGCTTTCGAAGTGATGGGTGGAAAAGTTGTGTGGCCGTGTTTTCGGTTCTGTTGACTCACTTGAGAAAACATTTTCCTTTTCCAGTTTCACTTTGTTTTTTGCCCCTGCCTATGATGGAGTGCTCTACAGTGGATGATAGGCCAGGCACAAGGGATGGTTGATTACGGATTTGACTCTATATTTATGTAAAAAGTATAACAATTATACAGTAGGGGGAAAAGTGGTTTCCACAGTGGCCCAGGGAGAAACAACACAAAGACAACTGGAAGTCTCCAGGTAGCAGATGTTTTATAGGACAAGGAGTATACTGTAATATCGTGTCAAAGTGAGAAAATAATCTCCTGGGTTTAAATTAGCAGATATACTCATTATAGTGGCAGAAGTTGTGGAAAGCAATGTTTTGCTTCATATTCATGTTTGGGTTTGGATACTTAACAGTGTTATGCTATATTAGCCTCCTTAGTACATTTGTAGTTTGAAGTCAGTAGAACATTGTTAACAAACCTGAAGAAATGACGCATTTAACACTGACTGAATCAGTCTCTGTGTGTCAGTATATGTGTGCATGTTTGCCTGTGTATGTTGTGTTTCGGTGTGTGCTGTGTTAATTGAGATAGCCATACTCCATTATTAACAATGTTAATCTGCCTGTGAGTGTGTTTTTTCTTCTATGTGAGCTTGCTTCTGTGTGTTTTCTTGTTCGTCATGCCTTTTGTCCTTTGTGTTTTTCTCTGCATAGGGTGTGCTGCCCGCCCCCTTGCTGTCCCCGTGGCAGGCACAGCACCAGGGCTTGACCCGTACCAGCATGCCCCAGCGCAGACAGAGTGAGTCACTAACATCCTTTGCAGCCTCTTCTCCATCTTTCCTGAACACAGCATATCCAGGGGTCTGTAAATAGCCAATTAAAATCCTTAAAACTGCTGAAATATCTGCAAGTGAGGAGCAGTCTATTTTCAGTGAGCAGTTACAAGACCGTTTGGGCTCTATGTTTACTTTTCGATTCATCTGGAACAAAATTAGTAGCATGCAAAGTAGTTTTTCTTGTTTGTTTTTACTAAAAGCAGTCTCACTTCTTGTCCCTTAACAATTAATTTTCTGGTGTCCTTTTCCCGTGTAGCCCAGCGAAACTTCACTTCCCCTTTATTGTTCATTCAGAAAAAGCAAAACTTTGTCAACTTTCTCAAACCTGCAGATACCTATACTTCTAAACCTCAATTCACCCCCTCCACTGTTTGTAGATGTTCATTCATAAAATGACTGCGTCAATATGCAATGGAAATTGGTGATATGATAGTCCCCCTATCAGGGGTTGTATCTTCTGTTTTGGAACAAATGGTAAACATGACCAATAACACGATCTTTGCTTTGGATATAAAAACTAAGTTTGAAACAATTTTCAGTTGACTTAAACGGTTTGATTTCAGTGAGAGAGACGGGACTGCAGAAATAATAACAGTGCAGTCGCAACACCCTCACCCGTCTCAGTGAGTCCCACAGCAAAGCTTTTGTATTATGCTGTGCTCATGAGGGAGCAAGTAGGGGAGGCAGGTAAAGAGAACGACAGTAAACAGACTTCAGAAAGTGCACATATGTGAGAGAGTGAAGAGCAAAAAAATGAAGAAAGAAACAAACAAAAAGAAGAACCCACGCTGTGCTCCTTTGATCTCTTCCAGTGGGGCTCAGCTGTGTATTGAGAGGGAAAGTGAAAAAAAAATGTGGCACAGGTGTATTTTTTTTTAGTATCTCAGGTTATTTCAATATCAAGTGCACTTGACTATTTTGACAAATATGTGAGTACAACCCAGTGTTCAGGCAAAGTGCATTTTCTTCTACTAGTTTTTCTAATTAAGCCAAAGCAAAAGCACAGAGTATCAAAAGAAGATCTATACAGTGGGAGGAAAAGAGTAGGAGCAAAGCGGTAATGACACTGAAACATACCAAAATGTAGGTGGTACGCAGTCATATTTAGATATAAGATGAGAAACAATGGATAGGACAAAAACAAGTGTATTTTTGTTTTACTGGATAAACCACTATTGCTCTGACCCCCCATTGGGAGCTCCGGCTGTAAACAAATCAGCAGAGAGTTCTTGCTGGTAACCAAGGTATTTAGAAAAGGAAATAGAAATTGCCAGTTCTGGAATTAGAGAAGAAATTGGACTCTTCACTCAGGTCTCTCTGAATGGAGGTAGCGGTAATTATATTTTGCATTAAATTGGTTTGTTTGTTGAGCTAATGTGTGACGTTTCCTTTCAAGTATGGGCTGTGTTAATGCTGGATTTTACATTTCTTAACCCCAACAAGTGTCTGTCTTACATGTTGGTACTGCCTCCTTTTCTCTCATTAAACTTCTCCTGCATCCCTCTCCACCCTCTGCCCCTGTTTTTAACTCTTTTCTCTCTTCATCTCAATTCTGTCTCATCGCAGTAACTCAAAAATCTGAAAATGAATCTCCCGTGTTCTTCTTCTGTCTTTGCCTCCCCCACACATAATGCCTTTGGCAAGGAGTGGAGCACCTAGTGCAGTACTTCACTGACACAGCGTGGTACAGTAATCCTTTCTTTTACCATGAAGTCAACAGGCTGCCCTCACCGACCCCAGCTCCTGCACTCTGAGCTGTGGTTTGGTGTCATGTGGCAGGACAGAAGCATGCCCTTCTACGTCTGCGTTTGCATGCTTTGGGTTGGGTTTTCAGTTTTGACTGTGTGTATTCTTTCTTGGTCTGCTCTTCTTAATGAATGAGAGTTTGGTGTCACAAAGGTTGTTTTAGTTTTGATCTTTCTTTTTCATATTCAGTTTACTCTTTCGTTTGTCATTTGATTTTGAAAATTGTTTTGTGTTCTTACGGTGGTCTAGTTATTCTCTGTTTTACATTGGTGTCTTTTTCATTTGTTCCATCTATTCGAATTATATGTGTAAGAACTGTTATGCATGCATTGGTTAATCTCTCTGTGTGGATTTGTTTTACTATATTTTATGGTCACTGGTCTTCACCTTGATGAAGTGCATTGAAAGGAATAACATTTAAGAATATCCTTGTGATATTGAATGCATATTACTGCTGTCCTGTGCATTCACCTTCATTCTAACTCCACTTTCAAAGGCAGTTAAGTGCAGCAAGCAGAAGACAAATCTAAGTAATCTCACGTCTTCTGCTGTAACTGTCTTTCCACAGCTTAATTTCAAACACAATCCAAATTGCCATTTTCACAACCACCTACCATTAAATGATAGTATGAAGTCTAATCTAGCTTTGAAATGGAGTGCCACCATATTGCTGCTCTCATCTCCTTATGTGCTACAGTCCCATTGTCTTCCGGCAGACATAAAGGGGATTATTTATATCTTATTATCATATTATTCATATTCTTGCACGGTGCTTTTCTCATCACACACCATTTTTCATGGTGAGAGAGGCTGCAGATGAGGCTGGTTATGGAGGGCCCTGACATCTCCCAGGTGCCTCAAATTGGCATATTTCTTGGTTAGACTTATGATTTTCTGTTAAAGTGATAGCTTTCATTAGAGAGCTGAGATATTTACTTCTTGGCAGAAGAGCTGAAACTGATTGCTGCTAATTATTAGTGTCTGCAGCAGACAGCTGTAGATGCAAATAATTATTGACTGTGACCCTATAGATCCTCTGTGTTGCTATCACTGACAGAGCTTTCTTCCAGCTGGGCCAGCTATAAATATATGCACTCACTGCAAACCACGCAATTAAGAAGTGTCACATATTTCCGATTTTCTTACGACGGTGGATATTTGAGTCTATATTTTTGCCACAAACCACATTGATCAAACTGAATGATGCTAAAAGGCCTGCATTTAGTATCTTTCAATGTGTTTTGTTCTGTTCTGATTGAGACAGGAACAAAACAGGAAATAAGATCATGTTAATAATGTCATTCAGCTTTTTGTTGGGGTCAGATTCATTTTGATGACTTATTTCTGTGACGTGACCTGTAATTTCTGTATTTTGTTTCAAGCTGTGGGAGTCAGTAGGGAGTGCAGAATCATGATAAAAATGAAAGATATGTCAAAACTAAAACAATAAAAGACTTAATAACATGCTTGTGGTTGGAGTGGCAGGCTAATCAAAGCCATTGTAAGAAGCAACAAAAACATTCTTTATTTAGGAGTTTTGGATTGGAAATCTAAAACATTTCCTTGCTTGAAAAACATGCAACAACAAATTGACTTTGAGAGGAGGACAAAGGTTTTATAACAGGATAGTGGACGCACTGTGGCAGGGGACCAGGAGATGGAGCTGTGGCCTCGGACATCTACTCCCACTCACAATACAAATGACTGATGGTAGAAACAGGCAGAGCTGCCTGACCAGCACAGCTTTATATTCACATCCTCTGAGATCCTTTTACTTTCACAGTGGGTATTTTTCTGATAAAACTGAGTCCATGCTTTTTAGTAGCTTTAGATGGTTCCAGGTGGATTTAGATTCTTTAAGTTCTCTTCAAAGGACATGGATAGAAAAAGGCCAGTCCTCTGATTTCTGATGGTAAATGATGGTGATGCCATCTGCATGCCTTAGAATCGGTCTCAAACTGTGTTGGCTAACATAAAGTATTTTTTTTATATATACTGAGGGCATTAGTATAATGCATTCTTATAGTTGATAATCTGAGCAACTCAGTTCTCGCTGGTTGTTGGATGGACTAATAAGCACTGCAGGCCTTTTATTCTGCTGCTTATCTAGAAAGGTGGTTGGTAATAGCTGTTGTAAAAAGGTTTAAGTTACCCTATGGCACTAAAGAACCTCTGGGAATTGTATGGTTCCTTTTGTAAGGAAAATTATCTACGTTCCTGTTTTTTTAAAGTGGAGTTGTGGAGATATATCATGAACAATACAATCTAAACTAATTCTAGTTTGTTTTGTTGTCATGCTGGATAATTAGCATCTCTCTAACACAACAAATATGGAACCTGATAAGCTTCACTGAGACAGTAATTGTTACACTGCTGTCAAAGAATTGGATTAGATTGTACATGTGTTTATGATTTCATGTGCATACAGTTCCTTGAATGTCCCCCGGTGGAGGACAACGCCATGGTTGGTCGGAATTTCATGTGGCTAACAGCTCAGCATGTTCTCACACAGGCAGCAGGCACTGTAGCTCAGTTTGATTGTTTTGAAGCGCCTCTGCAGCAGCGATCACAAAATGACTCAAAGACTCCAGTAGATTCCAGCCAGTCACATGGCAAGGTTATTCTCCTCTGCTTGTTTTAAGTGCTGAATCAGGGCTTCCTCTGTGACTTTGCTCTCCCATTCTAGGAACAGTTCAGCGACTGGCTGTGGCAACAGGCTAGGATATTAAAGAGTAAACAACCGAGGCAAAAAAAAAAAAAAGCTGAATTTTCAGTTCGCTTTTTGATTCAGAATTTTTTTCACAAGCTTCTTTCATAGCTGCATAATTTTCAAAAGCCTGGATTCTATGATTAAAGACACAAAAAAGGGGGAATTTTTAAAACCATTTCCTAACATGACAAATACAACTGAGTTCTACCTCATTATACACTGACTGCTCTGTGACTCTTTTATACACATTTATTTT
Source organism: Toxotes jaculatrix (assembly GCF_017976425.1). Taxonomy (NCBI): domain Eukaryota; kingdom Metazoa; phylum Chordata; class Actinopteri; family Toxotidae; genus Toxotes; species Toxotes jaculatrix. Next base: position 7,976,544 of record NC_054404.1, on the reverse strand, counting down.
TTATCTTATTAATACAACTTTCCGCTCTTCCACAGCCTCAAATACTACAGCCTTTCAGCCCCTGCCTCAACGAGCGCCTCCACCAGGGAAGAATAGTAAAAACTCCCCCCACCGAGGGCCACAGTGACCTCACAAGGAGCAGATCAGAGGAAGGAACCCATATAGATGGTGACCGTCCTCTTGAAGGCCTTATGGCAGATGTGTCCGGCCCAGCAGACCCCGACAAGCTGAGTCATCTCCTCAGTACCCATCAACATGGCCCGGGCTCTGGAGCTCCACAGGGGGTAACTGCTAGAGACAGTCCAGCATCAGCAGCTCAGTCTGCAGCGCAGCATGAGTTGAGAGCCCCTGCGGTGATACTGCAGAACTCTGTCACTCCTAGATCTTCTGGTTCGACTTGCCCTCGCATGCTGCAGCCTCCTCGCCTTCACAAGCGTGTGTCTCTCCCTGCGCTCAAGCCAGGGGGCACCGTTGGCTTTGCTTCTCTGAAGCTAGGGTCTTCCTTAGGACCTCTGGCCAGCCAAACCAAGCAGCTGCCCCCTCCGTCTAGAGGCCTTCCCTGCTTTAATGCCGGACCCCAGGTGCAGACACCAAGTCTGTGTCGCACTTCATTGCTCCAGCCTCACAGAGCATCAAACCCTTGCAGGGATCGACGGTGCACCAACTCCAGCCTGGAGGAGCCTGACCAGGGGATGTTCAAAGGCCCTGGGTCAGCCAAGATCCTGATCCCTTTGAGTCGATCATGCTTTCCCAAGCCAAAGATTCCTTGAGGAGCTTAAATCTACCCATCAAAACGTAAAACCGTGGAATCACTCTGACATTGATATTCATCCCCATCTCTCCCCAGCCAAGCAACATACACTGAGCTCATGAACCCATATGGACCATTCAGGGACTGCCTGTGTCGGTGATATTGGTATTGTGACTGCTGTACAGTATTGTTTCTAAATTAGCTTCCACAACTCCAACCTGACTGATTGATCGATATCTAGTATGTAGCAGAATCTTATCTTCACAACAATCCACAGTGGTAAATGACAGTTTTCAGATTGAGGGAAGTTTATGGAATAAGAAATGTCCAGTTTTGCACATGCTCAAAAAGAAAAAAAACAAAAAACTATTACTATTTAGAGAAGTTAGTCTTTTGTTTTCTACCTGCTGGCTATTACCACATTTTAAAGTCTAAGTTCACTTGTCCTCACACAGCTGTGCCCTCTGACACACAGGTGCGTTTGGTTTTAAACATTGAGGTGACATGAACGTAACCTTTGCTGTGTAATAGAAGGCCCAAGGGAAGATGGAGGCAAAAACAAGAAATGAGGAAGAAAGAAAGAACAAAAAAGAATAAAATAACAGTAGGAGTGAAATAGGGGCTAGAGACTGAAAAGCGAATTCGTCAAAGCTCTCTGGAGCTGTTACTTCCAGAATGAAAATGTTTGTATAAATGTGTGTGTGTGGATGTGTGAAATAGAGAGATGAGAAACAGAGAGGTGAGGGACAAAGAGGAAAGCGGCTCCACACTGTGGGTGCATACATGTTTCTAGTTCAGCTCAATGCACTTACATCCTGAGTGAAACTTTGAACCCTGCACATATTAGCAAAAGGGGTCGAAGACCTTCTCTATAAATGCAGCTCAGATGGAGACATGGGCCTATAGAAAACAATATAATGCCGGTGGCAGAGATATGATTAGTAGAAAGCAGTAAGCATGTGAGGAATTTGCTCTCATAATGTTGTGGGAAAGCGCAGCGTAATAAAGCACTCACACACTTCAGTAAGCTCAGGTATAATGTAGGCTCACTCTTATCCATGCGCAAACACACACAAAGTACTCTAACACTCTGAAGTGTCTGTTATTTCAGGGTTACTTTGTGCATTTTTAGATAGAAAATTGTGAGGAGTAATAGAAAGTATAATGAGAGAGCAGACAGCAGGCAACAAAGCTAATTGAATATCTTACTGGGTATTAGAATACTTTATTAGACAATCATAACATAACAAAATCTGCCCGTAATGTGAGGAAATGTCACTTGTTTCCATCGCAAATATATTTGTTTCAAAAGTGCTGTGAAATTTTAAAGTTGGTTACATCGGCTGCCTCATTTTAAGACATCACGACTTGACACAAGAATATTTTACAAGCCAAAATCAGGTGGGAAAAGTGACACTTGATTTAAGAAAGGAGAGTTATGGAGTCAATTAAATAACTTTGGCAGTGCGCACTGACCTCCCAATACTATCTCCTTCAATGACCCACACATGGAAATATCAGCTAACAGGGATTCATTAAATGTGTGAAGCTGCTGCGTGGTGTATGTGTGTGTCTGAGTGTTTCAGCTGTTGTCTTTTTTTTTCCCCCCACTGTTTCTCTCCTCCTCTCGCTCTCTTGCACATCTCTTTGGGAACATCAAAGGTATTAGCGCGGTATTTTCAGGTAGGGAGCCTTCGGGGCTTTAGAGGTGTTTCGCTGGGAGTTTTGGAGAATTGTGTTTATCTCTCCTTTGCAGAGCCCTTTTGCAGTCAAACGCTTCCGAAATGTCCCCTAACGGAGAGCAGCAGTGTGTTAAAAAGGCCTTCTGACAGCAACTCTGCTCTCTTCTCTGTTACGCCGCGTGACCGCTTGGTGTACGCCTCTGGCACTGTCCGGTCTACTGCGTCCAATAATGTACCCTGTATAGACAGAGTGAGACAGAGAGAGAGAGAGACACACACACACACATACATATCACAAGCATACACATCCGGACACCCAAGTTACATAGACGCACATGTACAGGAACTCTGACAAAACTCAAAGAGACACAAACTCAGAAGGAGCACACACATTAATTCACACTTCCCGGTAGCTGCACTAGTTCAGCAACACACACACACACTTTGAATTTTAAAGTGCATAAAAGTGTGTTAGTGTCGTCGGTAGTGTGTCGGTAGCTCTCACAAAATAAGCGGTCCAAGTACACATTGATCCATCTGTCGGCTGTTGCCCAAAAAAAAAAGATGGCTGTCTCTAGATTACCCTGGAAATAGGCAGGAGCTTGTGTATGTATGTGTGTGTGTGTTTCTGAGTGTGGATCCATGTGGCTGATAAAACATGTTTACCTGTTGGATGGCTCAACATTGTGCTGAGCCATCCAAGCAGTCAACGCTGCTCTGTGAATCCAAGAAAAACTCATTTCTTTTAATGAAAACAGAAACAGAGACAGAAAGATACATACAGGATGGGATGAGAGGGATGAGAGGATAAGAGAGATGCACAGTGAGAGACAATAAGATGGAGCCACAGGAAAGAACAAGATTAAGAGATGTAGTGATGAACTAGTGCAGGCGCTCTGATCAAGATAAGCTGTTCCTGGCAGTCTTTTCTGCTTGTGAATGTTTGTCTGACTGTGAAGGTGTGTATAAGAGAGGAGAGGGAGACAGAATACATAGCATAGTTTGTTTGTGTGCTCTGTTGTCCAGAGAATAGTCTGATCCCCTCAGCTGTGTCACTCACTGCTTATTAATGCCAAACAGGAAATCAGTGTTGCCTGCTGTGTGTATCTATGTGTGTCTCCAGACACCTCTGGCAGCCAGTGTTTCATTCTTGGAAGAGTGTGAGTGTGTGTGTGTGAGAGAGAGAGAGAGAGAGAGAGAGAGAGAGAGAGAGAGAGAGACAGAGAGATGTGTCTGCCCACAGGCCAAAGGCAAATACATGCCAAGGAAAGCAGGGCAGTGCCATCCCTCTATCTCTCTGCTGTATTCCCTATCTCCAAATCAATATCCCTGCTCAGTTTGGCAGTCAAGCCAATCAGTCTTGCTTGCTATGCTGTGACAAAACAACAACTGGACTGAAAACTCTCTGCACCAACTTGGATCAATTCTAATACAGGCTCTTGATTTGCTTAATTTTGCTTAACTAACTAACTAATTATTAAGCTGCATTACACAACAGGAAAAAAAGTTACCAAAGGGCCCATGTTGTTCTATATTAGTACTCCGAATGGCACAGAACTGCATTTCATCACTTGGTATGCTTCTGTGAAGATGTTTTGCAATACAGTGAGGACGCACATTAACTAAGATACATTACTTGACTTGTACAAAGGAAATCCACTGATATTTAAAACATATGGTAGAGTTAGAGCGAAAAGAAAAAGACAGGCATATCTACAGTTTCAACCTTTGATTTTACTTTGACAAACCCACACATAATTATTACATAACTCTATGGCTTGCCTCAGCTCTGTGGAGCGTTTTAGCTCCTTCTAGCTTAGGTTTAAGTTTTTTTCAGCGAAAAAGCTCTGGTAAACCCATTGCACACTACCTGCCCAGCACCATACTGAAGAGAGACAAATAAAGTCAGTGGCTAGGTGGTGAATATAGTGGAGCATTTAGCAGCTAAAGAGCCACATATTTCCCTCAGGAGTTGGTGGAGAGCAAAGCAGTGAAACAAATGTTGGATGTATATTTGTCAGGTGGAGACAAACATGGCTGCAAACGAATGCAAATTCTGCTACGTATCTGCTGAGTGAGTAAATGTTGTAAGCTACATTTTGCTAACTCATTTGAATATCAGCTTCATAAAGTGACTGCATGTCTGTGTTTACATCTCGTGGCCAAACAGATGCAGGTGGAAAACCATCATTAGGAGCAGTTGTTTCTTAGCCACCTCTACCTGCTCCCAGTGATGGTGAAAGTAAAATCCAGAGCTTGAAACTGCAGATATGCCTTTGTTTATTTTTGGAGTAACTCTACTTATATACTTGACTTGTGGTTTAGTATATTTATTGTCCAAGCAGCTACAGACACGGTATGGTCCACTGATGTACTTTAACGGCAGTTTCCAATCCACCACTTCAAGTGTTACAGTTGTCATTTTCATCATAGCTGAACTTCCGCCTACAAGTTCAAAGTGTTAGCAGTTAAAACACATTCTGTAGTGTAGCTGCTCATAGGTCACTGTATTTATCACTAGGCTATATAATCTCCAGTATCAGCTGCTTTCAGTTGGTAAGCACTATCTTCAGAATACTGTGCAATACTATTTGAAGCAAAAAGATGAGGGAACGCTACACTATATTTTTAGTGACTTTTTATGCAAATGAAAAAAGAGCACATAAAGCTTTTTAAAAATTCTAATCTGAAGCACTTTAAATGACATTAGTTGTTAATGCTGAATGAATATTAGACTGGATTTAGAAGCTACTTATACATGGTTTAACTGTACCTGTTTGATTTCTCTTATTCTTCTTTCCCAATTTGTCTCTGTTTGCAGTTAATCATACTTTTCTAGGGAGCAATGTGAGACAGTAATAAAGGTTGAACCAAAAATCTGACAAAGGTGTTTTGGCTAATCTTCCATTTTATCTTTCTTTGATATGTTGCTTCCATCACAATTGCTTGCATGTTAGACCAGTATCTTTCAGGTGTGTTTACCTTAAATGTTTTACTGTAGGTCAGAGTTAAAATGTTAAAAATCAGGGTGGAGGACGGTGCTCTGCCATCAGCCGGAGGCCACAGGTGAAAACACTGGTCCGACAGTGAGACGTACTACTTTGGCAGTCAGTGCTGTTCATTGATTTGGATTATACACCCTCAACAACACTTAAATACACAAACATAAAGCTGCTGATCTCAGTACAAGATGAAAGAGAAACCTCATTCTCAGTTTGTTTTCCTGGTTTTCACTGTCTACTGGTTGTATTTCTGTTGAAATAAAGTATGACTGTGAAACAAAAATGATTTTCTCTGATGTTTTGTTATTTTCAGAATAAATTCTTGTCTTTTTTTCTGTAGAATCCTTGTGTTGTTTTTTTGTTTATTTTGTAATTTATTTTTTCTGAAATTTCAGGAAACTTCAGAAGGCAGACACAAGTGCTACAGGAGAAATAAGGAAATTCAGGCAATCTTCAGGCCCATCAAAGGCTTCTCTGACGACTTCAAGGAGCCTGAGTGTGGTGTAATATGGGGGTTGTGTCTACAATGAATATGGACACCTTCATTTTGAGAAAATATGACATATAGTGGGAAGAATAGGTAGATAGACTTGACTTTACTGTGTTATCACTGACAGGAAGTGCCTTGAAGCAGAGGTATTTCCCTTCTTGTCAAATAAATTAAACTGAGTGGCATTGCTCATCTCTATTCATTACAAACCATACAGCATCTGTACACCTTGCATATAGTCCACTAACTAATGAGGTTACGCGCTTCAGAGACGATGGGTGGGTAACAGCCTGCCAAGCGCAAGGAGTAGCGTGACACTGTCATTAACTTGGAAATGTGGGAGATGGAGTGCAAAAGGTTTCTCTTGAAGGGAAGCTGAGCTCTTTCATCATAAACTGTCAAATATGTGTTGAAGATTTTCACTGTTGTAATTTTAGAGTGCTGCAGGTTGCTATTCAGAGAACACAGGCTTAGTAGAGTCATTTTATGGATAATATTGAGGAACATGCACATGCTTGTGTGACATCAATAAGACATAGAAAATTGTAGAACTTAGTGCTCCTTAATTATACAAATTATGACAATAAGCCAGGGGTGTCCAAACTGTTCCACAAAGGGCCGTGTGGCTGCAGGTTTTTGTTCCAACCAATGAAGAGCACACAGTTTGACCAATCAGCTGTCTGAAGACTGAGATCAGTTGATTAAATGAGTCAGGTCTGGTGTGCTGATGCTTGGTTGGAACAAAAACCTGCAGCCACACAGCCCTTTGTGGAACAGTTTGGACACCCCTGCAATAAGCATTTCTAACTAGTTTACTCGAGTTTTCTCTTCTCACTTTTGCTATTAAAATGATCTTTTTCCACACTATCTAACAGCATCTGTCACATTTACATTCTGTATCTGTTCATTCCAACTCTTCATTGAAGCTTTGTGATGTTTGCACTGCGCCCAATATTGAAACATAACACAACCTGATTTTTACGTCTGCACCATTCAATGAAATAACAGTATTGTTGATGATTTATGCATCATTTTACACACGTTTTCTCCAAATCCAGCCTGAAATATTGAGTATCTTTTGAAAATCTTTCAAAGCTGTTTTAAGCCTCCATTAGAATTAAAGAAGTTCTGGGATGGCCTAGTGATTTAAGGTACTGAGCATGTATCCGTCTTCAAGAATCTCCTGAAGACTTTTCTCTTCTGGGAGCACTTCCTCTCCTAACACCTCTAACACCCTAACATGCCCAACTTACACTTACTGTACATTTCTTTACCTGATTTACCTGCACTTTGTCTTATTGAACAGGTTTAGAACTAATGCTTTTCCCTACTGTACTGATGCCTGAGTGTTATCCGTCATTTGTAGGTCACTTTGGATAAAAGCATCTGCCAAATGAGTAAATGTAATGTAAATGTAACTGCCAAATCCCTGGTCTGATTCAGAGAAGGAATTTTGTTGTTTTCACCATCTGTCTCTCGCCCATTTGCTGTCTGCTCTGTGATAATCGCATGAAAAGCGCAAAAATACAAACAAAAAGAAAAAAAAAAAAAAGCCAAAATAAAGTAGGCCCTCCCATGAGCAACTCAGCCCTACCCACAGACAATACCACAGGCCTACATCCTCTGTATGGACAGTAATGACTGTACATGGCATTACTTTAACCCTTTCAACCCACTGCACTTTAGGGAATAAGCTGTCTACTCTATGTTGTGCTGTCGCCCCTGAGGGACAACACTTTCCTTCCCTTTATGTATGTCACATATGTGTGGAAATGACATTAAAAGCTGAACTTGAAACTGACCTCAATGCAACACAAACGCACACAAACTATTTTGTTTAGCAAAATATAATGTATAGGATTTACAACTATTTATGAGAGAAGCAAACAGGACTAAATAAAGGATTAACCAATCAGATGGGAGAAGTGGTAACGTGACCTACTCCACTTTCTGGTACTTAGAACGAACGCACCTTTTTTTTTTCTGTTTTTAATGATGGTGGCCAAATTGAGTAAACAGAGTGAGCACGCTATTAACACTGCTGTAAACACTTGCTTCTGCTGTTCATGTACCTGGATACTGGATATAAACAAGCTCTCCTGCCAACGTGTGGTTCCTGGAGACTTTGTGGAGAAATGAAGATGTTGGCGATGCGCGCTCTGTCAGTTGGCCTTTAAGTATTGCAGCTGTCGCCCTCCAAGAGTCACTCCAGACTGGAAGCAGAGTTTCCTGTCTGTGACGTCTGCAGCTTGGGGTCCGAAATCACCTTCTTCCCTTCATCACGGTAAGGTTGTGCTTGCTGTACTAACCTGCATGCCGTGGAGTGAGCTGATGTCTTGGCTCTGGTGTGTGCTGTGAAGCTCCTGGCTGTTGTGCTGCTCTGTTTGTTGATAATCTCTTGGCTTCTGCTGGCTCCTGATTTTTTGTTATTTTATTTATTTATTTATTTTGCTGCTATGTTTGTGTCGGTTTGTGACTTGTGCATTAACTTCCTTGAGGCCACTGGTTGAATTTTTCTAAACGGTTGTTTCAGCATGTGCATTTCTATGCCTGCGTGATGCTAATTTACTTAAATGCATTGATTTGAGTATTATGGGCTGAATTGGTTTTAAGGCATATATACCCCTTGACTGGATTTCTGTTGTTGTTTTCGGGGGAATTTCCCACTGGCTCACTGCAAACTTAGTGGAAGATGATTATGTAAATTGGCTTTAGAGATGCAAATATCATTGTTTTCTTGCACAAAACTCAACAGCATGATTATTTCCCTGTAACATTGGACTTATGGCAAACTCAGCATGGTTTTTGACATTTGCGAGATCCATGGTGGCATACATATTTTATCCGCACACTTCATTTGCAGCTAAGCATTAGAAGAAATATTTCTAGTTTAATCGGTGGGCTTCATTTCACAGCACGCTTTGCTGTTTTCATATCATAATTGCATTTCTTCTGTTGAACTGCTGCTTACCATTTACTGCCGCTGCACCCACTGCAAGCCTTATGAACACAGTCTGTCTGCTGCATTGTATGTTCATTTCCTGCTTAAAATGTTTTTTCATTCCCTTCATAGTCTCCATAGTCCCTTCACAAGACATCTTAGAGTGGAATGACCACATGGGAGCTTGTGACTGACCTGAACATATTAGATTCCAGTTAATCCAGTAGCTGGTGTTGGAGTCGATATCTAATGTTGCTCATTGTCTCACTCCCCGGTGTCTGTTGTACTGAACTTGGTGTAAATTTGTGAGTAATGAGGTCATGGGCCTACATGCCAAATATAAGCGGTGTACATAAAAATAATAAATAAATAAATAAATAAATAAATAAATAAATAAATAAATAAATAAATATATATATATATATATATATATATATATATATATATATATATATATATATATATATTAGCCATTACCAGCTGCTTGATAACAGCTCCGACTTTGCTTGCTTTGCTCAGGCTTTGGAGACAGATATAGGGCTGAATGTGTAGCCCTCCCACTGACAGCAAAGTAAAGCTCAAAGGCAAGGTCACAAGTTTTTTTTTTTTAAGGATCGGATGTGGCTGACAGTAAGCATTCCTGGCCTGGCCTTCATTATGTGAGTTATACAGGCTAACATTGCTAGTTATGTGCCTCATTTGTCCCATAAACAATAACTTTTAACTAGATCACGGTTCTTTAAAGTGGACAACAAAACTTTCTTCAGTTTAAATCAAACACCCAAGATTTGCAAGTGTCAGACATGTTATAAATTTAACAGTTGATACATGTTTGGATGCTGCTCTAACTAGACTTTTGATTGATTTTGATTTTATCTGTGCATGTACATTGCTTACATTTAAGTTGTTGGCTAAACCTGAGGAATACTGTCATAACTAATATTATGGGTCTTTTTTGTTTTTTGTTTTACAGTTCTAGGGTTTCCCTCTGGAATTTGTTTGACTGAGGTGGTAAGCCACTTAGATTAGATGATATCCTAAACAACAGCTGCTCTCATTAAGTAAAAGGCATTGGCTGTGTGAAATTACGCCTCTAGTCTTTTCCCCTAAAGGTCAGCATTTTATTCCTTTTTTTCTGTTTTATGTTGTTCGAGGTGGTCTTTGTTTGTTGTTGACTCTGCTAAATAAAACTGCAGGAAAACCTGACTGTCATGTTGAGTGGCTGATAAGCATGTTGCAGCAGCACATTCTGAAGTGGGTGCTTTAAAAACTTTGGGTCTTTGTTCATATGACCGTGCACAGTTTGCCGAGTGGAGCATAAAAGGTAAACAGGACACTGGTAATGGTGATTGTACAGTATGTGATTTTAATCCCCGGTGTGTTGTAGCAGGGTTAATGAGGGGACTAGTTTCATCGTGTACTTGATTGTGCTGTAGAATATGTTTGCTAAGACCAAAGCTGACAGCTGGTATTTTGCATCTCAGTCAGTTTTGACTGCAATAATATAGAACATTGTCTGTATATTTTAGGGGTTCCTGTGTTCCTCATTAACTCTCCTTGTTGGTTGCAGGCCCCTCTGTCTATGATCAGCAATGTGTGGGAGGTAGCTTTAGTGTGCAAGTAAATTTCACTGCACATTCAGGTGTGGTTACTTAAGATGCGGTTAAGTATACTGAATGCCATTTAATTTCATGAGTTTTACATTAAATCTGTATTGTTTAAATTTTCAGCCTGTGTAAACAGCTTTTGTGAACATTTGGTGGAACTCAGGGTGAGGGGAAAAAAAAGACATTTGAGTCTTGAGTCTTTAAATCCACTGAATTGTCACTGTTGATTAATGTACTGTGTCCCCACAGAGATAGATAAAATAAAATAAAATACGAGCTGTGTGTGCCAGCTGATGTTTTACTTAAGGATTTGTTTGTATTTTCAGTTCATTCACCTTTCTGTCAGTGTTACTTAAAATCCTGGAGCTGCTGTGACAACATGCAGGGGAGTTACTTAAACAGTTAAGCAGTGACAATGGCACACAAGGCCTTTTTGTACTTGACTTTTGTTATGTTTTCAGACAGAGACTTTCTGCCACCAGGGTACCCGGCCACTTCTCTTAAAGGAGAAATGCCAGCCTCGTTCTCTTCCTCCGGCAATACTTTCAAATATTCACAAACGCTGCAGGCGAGACGGCTTAACTTGAGTATAGAGGGAAGGTTTGGGAGGTGGGAGGTGGGAGGTGGGGGACTTACAACATTTGAGTGTGCACTGTGGGATGGCAGAGAAACATGACCATAATTGGATCCCCTGACAGCTGTTTGACTCCTGCCTCCTTTAGGACAGGACCCTCACACTCTGATGCTTTAATTCCCACACAGATGCTCATTGCTATACATAACTGTCCTAATCAGTCTGAGCTTTAAGGTGGTGATTACCTTTAATGACCTACAGACCATCCATCTACCATTTTGAGTGCCTTCTGTCAAGGGAATCTGTTGGCTTTGCAAGCTGGCAAATAAAAAAGTAAAAAGTGGGGGAAGAAAAAAATGTCCTTGTGTACATAGAATATTTAGGTCCCCGTGGCAAGGTCCTGTGCATATTAACATCTTTTGTACTTATTTCTGAAGGTTAAATCTGATTCTAAAAACTGTAGAGACCTACAACGTATATAGTTTTTCTTCTTCTTTTGGATAGTTTTGCATTTATTGAACAGAAGACAGCAGAGAGCTGACTGGAAACAAGGAGAGAGATGGTGAGATGTAGGTATGTGCCTCAACACCTTATCTAATGCAGGGAGTACCAAAATAGCCAACCTCTCATGAAAAATGAAAACTTTGAACACACTGTATAAAGTATATAGTCAGCGCCCCTGTTAATATGACACAAGCTTGCTCTCCTCTTTTTGGATCAGTTTATGTTTGGCTTGTTGTCATGATATTTATTTTTATTTTATTTGTTTTTCCTTTTTTTTGACTGATCCTCCTGCAATGGGGCACAGATGATGTAGCCTCTTTTAAGCACAGTTAATTGTCTCCTGCTGTTTTGATTAAAGACCTCTTTTATCCTGCAGTTGACAAAAGCTGCTAATTGGCCTTCAAACTAACATGAGTCAACATGTGTAGAAATGTTTGTATGTGTGATTAGGCTTCTTACAGTAAACATACAATAACTGTTTTTTGACCACTTGGGTGCAGCAAAAACAAGCTGTAAAGACAACAATAACAAATCATCACCTTTAATTTCTGTTGTCTACAAATCCAATATTGTCACTCAGCTGGAATTGTGTTTCTTTCCCACCTGATGAATATAAGTCCAATATTCACTCTTGTTTTAGTTCTGTTTTGTCCTTTACCAACTGCCAAGGGAAATATCAGGCTCTTCAGATGCTGAATGCTTCACTATATATTCACCCTATAGTTGTAACTTTGTTCTGGTGCTGGACAGATTGTGTAAGGTTGCTTTTTAGAGCCTTTTCCCTGAAAACAGCTGCTGGGGGGGGGACCAAAATAATGAGCTGAAAGACACTACAATGGTCCACAGAGCAGAGGGGAACTGGAGGTTTGGGTGATAACTCTCTGTAGATTCGTCAAGACCAGTGACTTGGTTAACAAGAGTAGTTCTGAGATCCATAGTTAATATGGCAATACTGATTAGAAGTGTTTTAAAATTTGAATTACTTTTCTAAAAATGGAAACTGATTAGACACAGCTCAAGCCCAGCAACGCTTTTTTTTTTTTTTAAGACCACATGAGAGAACATGTATGAAAAGAGCGTTAATGAAACTATTGAGTTCACCTGTTTTTAACCTGAGGCTTCAAACTCCATCACTACAGAAGGCTATATATAGAGGCTTTCTCTCTGATCTGCTAAAAGTACTCTGGAGTGCTACTGTCTTTTTGGTCGTATGGAGTCTTATTTTTCAGCATGATAATTTTGTTTTTATGTCAGACTGTGTGTACTGATAAATCATATTTATGTCTGTGTTGTATTTGCCTGAATGAAGAGGAAGCATTTGAGTGTCTGGTACTTGGTGTTCTGATAATGGGCACATAAAAATAAGCTTGTTTTGTAGTCTATTCAACAGTATATTAGTCTTTTTCTATCAGGAAGGACGCGGATGAGAGAAAAACAGATGGCTGGAGGACTGTGTGCACCAAATGAAGTCAGTTAGCTGTCGCAGTAAGAAAAAGAAATACTGGGGTATGCTTCACAGCGGTTCAGTTTTGCACTTTAATGCTGCACCTTGTGGCAGTAACGCACATAACCTTGTGAAAATTGGTCTGTCACAATCAGTCCCAGTGAGGCCTAGATCGGAGCGGATAAAGTTAGCACTTTTGAATATTAGATCCCTCTCAAGCAGGACATTTTATATTAATGACTTTATTATTGAACATGGTCTTTGCTTTTTATTTTTAACCTAAGCTTAAACTACTTCTCCTCATAGTTCCAACTTTTCATACTCTAGTAGAGAAAAGAACAATGGAGTACAGGTAAAACTATTAGAGAAAATAATGGGGATCGCACCCCTTCTTTTATTTTGACAGTTTTCTAACATTTGGATACTCAGCAATGGATATTAAAGCACTCACTGTGACTATCCATGCCCCCCCTTCCCAATTTCTAGTGTTCCCAGCAGTCATGATGAAGTAATATTGCTTGGTGATTTTAATTCTCATATTAACAACTACACTGCATTGCAGGCTTTGGGTTTCTTGGATCTTGTTGGTGGTCTCAGTCTTGTTGAGCATGTACAGAGTGCTGCTCACATTCATGGAAATACACTGAATTTAGATATTCGCTAGGGGTGTTAATGCTGACATTTCATCCATTCATCCAAAGTCCCTGTTGCTGATCATTTTTCTGACTTTTTTTTAAAGACCACTTTTTCCATATCAAATGAGTGTCCAGAGAATGGGGCTGTTAAGCCTAATATTAACAATGAAGTGACTGAATGATTTTCAAATCTGGTGAACACCTTTCCTCTATCAACCACTGGCTTAGTTGATGACCTTGTTGATGATTTTTATGACAAATTAAGACTCTCCCTGGATATGATTGCTCCTGCACAAATCAAAAGAAGGCATTCAATCTGCAAGTCACCATGGAAAAGTGCTGCAATTTATCAGCTAAAAAGAAAATGTTGGAAAGCTGTGGGATGATTGAGGAAAAGCAAATCATGCATTCATCTTGAAATTTTTAAAGATCAGGTTATAATTTACAATAATACAGTCAGGAACGAAAGGCAAGCTCATTTGTCAGAGATTATTTCAGAAAAATAAAATGATCCTAAAGAGCTATTTTCCATAATTGTCAGTCTGTTAAATCGGTTCCGAGTCTTTACAATAACTCATCAGCTCTTAAATGTGAAGAATTCACTTAATTTTTCAAAGAGAAAATAGTTTCTATTAGAGCCAGCAATACAAGTGCAGGCACTCAAACTCCCTGGGATCTCCCTGCCCATGGGCCTCCATCTATGATGGCAAACTTTAATGTGATGTCAGAAGAAGTGAAGTAATTAGCAAAGTAACATCTTCTCCATTCCTATCAAGCTGTTAAAATCTATAACTAAACTTATTAATGTAAGGTTTGGCTGTATGTCCACCAGCTGGTATATGACCACCAGCCTAGTATGACCATCAGCTGGTGAGTTTACCACTCCTCTTGGCTGTTTAACAAAAGTAAATGCACAAAGCAAGGCCTGGCAGTTAAAAAACGGTAATGGATGCTGCTGGGAAATAATTTTATCTCCAGTACAAGTCGGGTGGATTATATTTTCAATTTAACAACATTCCCACCTTCAAGTGAAGCAAGAGCTTCTCCCTGTTTTATTTTTTTCTTCCTCTTAGACGCTCCAGACTCATACTGTCTTTTGGATGCCATCTCTGCAGCCTCTGATTGCTGATTGGTCCAATGTTGATTGTTGGCGTGCATGCGCGGCGTCAGATTACACTTAAAGGTCCTCATTGTGCGTCTCATATTGCGCAGAGCTGAGGTGTGAATCACTAACGCAATGTGCGCAGTGGTGCGCTGCATGAAACACACACAATTTGCGCATCTCCCTCAAAACGGGGCTCCCTCCGCAAAGGTGGGGCCCAACGCACAGTGCGTGGTCTGCGTATAGGGAGGGGCGGGGCTGCCAAAGCCTCTCCCTGGTTACAACTACTATAATATACTCTTCTTTTATTTCAGGCATCTTCCTGAAAGCTTTCAAGACTTCTATGGTAAAACCTTTCCTGAATATGATCTAGATTACTCAGAGCTAAACAATTACAGACTCATTTGTAATCTAACTTTCCTTGGTAAACGTAAATGACCAGGGAATCATTGTGGTTGCAAACAATGTGGCTAAACAACATTGACCTCCATGACTATGTCAGCAAGATTAGATTGCATCCTCATTGCAGCTGGTTGCATTACTTTAAGCCCTGTACTTGATTGTCTGTAATAAAGTAATGTGCTTTGTCTTTGTCTTTTAAAAAGTCACTTGCACAAAATTCCAGGTCATCTGTCAAGATCTGCTCCATTAGACTGAACAATAGGCATAAGGCATAAGGCAGGCATAAAGAAAAACGGAAAAAAAGATTAAGCAAGTGAGAAAACCAGTGTTATGACCAAGACACTGCTCCTTTGGCTTTCAGCTGCAAAGAGTGTGTCAGGAAGCTAAGAGCATTAAACAATAAAGCCATAGTGGGTTTGAGTGTATCTGAGATGAATTCTGATGTCTGGGGTTAAACCAAGACTATATCTTCCAAAGATCCCACATTGACCACACATTTCTGGAGACTAAAGGTGCCTCTGCTTCACAATAAAGGTCTTCTCCTCTGCAGGTAGCACTGGTTTTAAACAATCGGTCTGAAAGTCTTCATACATGTGTTTATTGGTAATTATCACCAACCCCTTACGGATATTCGTCATTTCCTCAGCGCTGGCCAAATTTCACAGCATGCACACAGGACTTACTGCCCATGCGTTGAGAACACGGTCACTATGATGAACACAATACATAAGCAAATGTGTTTCATTACAAGAAAGTAATGATTATTGATTAGGGACTATCAGCACTGCAAAGGCTCCTTTGTGGAGTAAGCTTACCTTGAGCTTTGAATAAACTTGCATAGCAGCAATTTAGAATTTTTAAGTACTGGATTTTGTCTTAAAGAAAGGTGATTAATGAATATGGTTGGTTAAAGGATGACATGCTAACAAGGCAGCAACTAATGATTTTTTTATTGATTAATTGATTAGTTGTTTGCTCTATAAAATGTTAGACAATAGCAACCTACAGTTCTAAGCCAAACCCAGTTTGCAATGATGGAAAACAGAGAAAAGCTCATCGTCACAACTGAGAAACTTGTTATGTAAATTGTAATGAGAGAATTTTCAACATTTTTGCCACACTAAAAAACTTTTGGACAATTGAGTAATTATCACAATAGTTGCTGCTTAATTTGCTTTGCTTTGAAAATGTAAAACTAAAATTGATTTCGTTATCCAAGTAATCAGATGTTGACAAATTGTTTTAGCAGTTAATTCAACTTTTCCATTAATAAGCTCTATGGAAAGTGGCCACAAATCCTACTTTCCAAATCTCTGTATTCTTCCTTTGCTTTCCTTCATATCTACCGTGTCTCCAGTTCTTAGTATGTTTTGAAATTTGCAAAGCTCTGTAACAAAAGGATCACAATAGAAGGTAAGGTCTAAGGCCAGCAATTGTATTCTGTGTCTTAATCTCAAGCTTGAAGCCTGCATTTATGAGCCTCTTCTTCTCCACTTCGAGGATACTGTAAACTCACCCACACAGCCACCCACAGACAGTGAAGTGCGCACAGGCTCAGATTACAGACATGCAGACACTAACCACATGAACAGAAATACACAAAACGATATACAGTATAGGCTAAGCACATCTAAAAAGGCCACCTAAAAGCATGGTTAGCATAATCATTTGAAAGAACGGGCTGATGAAAATACCACTGTAGCAGTTTTGAGCATACCCAGTGAAAACGTAATTAAATGAGTCATCAGTCCATTGCATACTTTAATGCAGCATAACATTGTTTGCCTGAATGACAGGAATTCATTTTGGGGGAGATTCAGAATCCTCTTCATATCATAGATTTTCAGTTCATTTCGAATGCAGAACGCAGCCGGCCTGCTTTCTAATGTTAAATGCCTGAAGCCTTGAATAATTAGTTTAAGAAGAGATGAGTGCCTTGCTCTTTCAGAAATGCTTTTCTTTTTAATGTTCTTTCAGAGATTTTGACATTTGGTGACAGGGAAATAAATTTCAGCTTTATGCAGCTTCTGTCTGTCCATGTGGAAGACTATGGAGCATGAATCCTCTAGAAATGCTTTAATGACTAGTTTATATCATTATCCATTTCAAGATGAGGAAATATGTGAACAAAATAGTCAGGATGTTCACTGTAGTGTTTTGATACGAGATGTCATGAAAGGACTTTACCATTTACCAGGTACAGTGCTAACCGTGAACATGGTAAACAATTGCAAATCATCAGCAACTGAAAATGCTGACATTAGCATTTAGCTTAAAGCACCTCTATGCTCATGTATAGCCTCTCAGAGCCAGTAGCATAGCTGTAGGCACATGTTTATGTTCACTTTGTTGTTTTCCAGTCTGTGTCAGTCACATCTTCGAGGAGCCCTTGTCTGCGAGGCCTGTTGCAAGGTGATTTAATTCAGCGATGAGGAGAAAGATTTTATTTGTAGTTGTTACATTAGTGTATTGTTTTAAAATGTGGACACTGTGAGGGAATGACCAGTTCTTTTTATTTCTGTAGTCTGAAGTACTTTCTCAGTACGAGAGTCTACAAAATGTAAAAGATTGAAAACGAAAGCACGTCTGTTAGGGCTGCAGCTAGTCATTTTCTTTATTGATTAATCTGACAACTATTTCTTTTTTTCAGTTATTTGATTAATTATTTAGTCTATAAAATGTCAAGGACTTGTGAAAAATTCCTCTTCAGAAGTTTCCAGAGCCTGAGGTGACTTTTTCAAATTGTCTGCCTAAAACCCAAAGGTAATCAGGTTACAATAATATGAAACGGGGAAAAGAAGGAAAATTTTACGAGCAGCTGAAACACATGAATGTTAGGGCTTCTTCCACGTTAGGTGACGGTTGTCTATCTCAGCTAGAGGGATTTGAATCATATATTTCCACTTTCTATCATTAAAATTGGCCTTGAGTATATTTTCTCTGGCTAGTGGGAAAACATGAAAAGAAGAACATTTCAAGAAATGTTGAAATCTTATCTTAAATCTGTGATACTGATCAATTTCAGTGAAAGAAAAATATTTATATTAAAAAAATATATTTTTTGTGATTAACATTTTCAGGAAAACTAGGACCATCAGTGACATAAAAACAGTTATACCGTTGGGAAGTCTCCATTTTCGATTTTTCTCAATATACTATATATCAACCGTGACATATAGTATATTTATGTCAGCAGCCTGCTTTGCTGACTGCACCACTGACAAAGATTAGATGTTGCTGTCAAAGGTGTAGTGTGTGCTTGTCCTATCTGTTCGCAAAAATACATCAGCCTGATCCTCCTTACTGAGAATTTTCTTTGAAACTCTACACACTTTGTAGGATTGATCCATCGGCTTTAACACAAACAAACATTCCCCTTTTCACCAGAGCCGCTTTGCTTTTGCTTCTAATTTGAGGTATCCTCATCCTGCCTGATTAGTCACCGGAGGCACACTCCGCCATTGGCAGAGCAGATGGGAAAGTACTGGCAGATCACAAGCTGAAAAACAATAAAGACTGTGTACCTTTCTTTAGGGGCAGTGGCCCAGCTAGCTGCATGCCATCACTGAACACTTACTGAGTCTATTTTCTGTTGTTACTCTTCCCGCACTGCTGATACATGCTGGCTGATACATTTAACCTCTTTGAAATGAGGCAGAGACAGGGGAGGACACTTTATGTACTGTATGTGCGTTGAGGGTCACAGCCCAAGCCCTCAGTCATTTGAGGTGGAAAACTATATCTATATATATATATATATATATATATATATATATATATATATATATATATACACACACACACACACACACACACACACTCAGCTGGATACATCAACATGATGATCAGTAAACAGGAAAAGGAAAGACACCAAGTTTTGCTGCGCAGATGTCCTTAGATGTATCTTGTGAGTCAAAAGAAGAGAGTGACGGGGGCAAACCACATGTAGCCACATACTATATTTTATATCTGTAAGGAAACGAGATCTGGGCTGCTCATTCATGTTTCGTTTCACTCATCTTACGCCACTTTAATGTCTCCCTCAAAGGAGCAGAGCTGTTTATTAGAGATTATCTGCCCCTGGTGTCTTTTCATCCACAGTACACTGAAAAGATAAAGCTGACCTTGAAACTTTGGATGAAAAGGGACATGTCTTCAAAAACTTTCTTTTTCTGCATGCTATATCCTCTTTGGACTTCCCCCCTCTGTCTTTCTCTCTTCGTGTGCCCCAGCTCAGCTGGAGGGAACGGGAGGAGATTCATGTCCCACAGAGAGTATTTGTCAGTAACAGATCAGCTGGTGCTGCTGCAGTGGCAGGTATCTCCATCACCTCCATGGTGCTTTTCCTCCCCTACATTGATCAGGTCCCTGTGTCTGGCTAAGTGGGGTCTGGAAACACATCTGCTGCCTGTGAGACCCTTTAACAACTGGGGACTCGGTGGAGATCTGTACTTAAGGCTCTGCGGAGGCTTGGCCCATAGCTCAGATTGAATGCAGGTGCTTTATCTCCAGCTTCGAGGCTTACGGAGGTGAATCTGCTCAAGAAGGAGTGGCACTCAAAAAAAGCCTTAGAAATTGGAGACTTTCATGTGTTGCACCAAGAAATTGTGTGATATACACCCTCTCTGTCTGCTGAGCGCTAGATGTCATGGCACAATCCTCTTCTGTCGCAGAGCACATAATAGACTTGTCCAATATTCAGAGACAAAGTCATGTCAGCCCAGGCACACACTAACACACTTCGACACCGACTATATAACTCTCCCATATTCTCCTGAGTGAGACCAGGAAACAAGGTGTCGCGTGATGGACAGACACAATCACAGACTGTTTTCTTGCCAGTGCACATCTGTCAAGCACCTTTCCATTTTTTCAGATACATCAGTATACTGTTTGACAGGAGACGTGATAGAGATTCTCAGGGTATTGGTTTAAGAATAGCTTTATTGGGAAACTATATTGTCTTTTGGTCTTATTGACAAAGTGTTGATGCTCTGAATGCATGTCTCCTGAACGTGTCTGATGATCTAAATATCTCATAGAACCTTACTATTTAAAGGTTGTGTATATAGACTTCTTCTTCTTCTTCGAGTTGCAGTACCTGAGTTGCATTTAACGTTCTCTCAGGCATCAGCATCTGCTCTAAAAACTCCCATATGTAATGAGTTGCAGAAATGAAGGAGGACGTAATGAAAAAGAGTTACAAAAACAGGCGGCCGAAAATCAAAAGGTTCTTGAGATCAAAAGGTTTTCACTCACAGGGCTCCTGAAAAGGGATGGGGTTAAGCTTCATCAAAGCTACCCTCATTACCTGGCAGGTGCAAACACTTAGTTCCCAAACTGCAACCCTCTTATGTGAAGGATCGGACAGTGATCTACCAGTGCCAAACAGATCGATGTGAGCCATTCCAAACATGCTAAACTGGGCTTTGGTTGTAATGAAACTTTGGCTCCCTGGAGGCCAACACATAACACAGCGAGAGAGGGAGAAAATAGCTCCAGCAAAGAAAATAACTCTCACTTCAATGGCCTGAATAAGTGGAACACTGAGATTCTAAGAGTTCATACATCCTTGAACAAAGACTTTTTTAATATATTTCTTCAGGGATGCAGAAAGTGTATGAAACTGTCTTTAATGGGAGAGAAACCTGGCCTGGCCCTTGTCCACAGAGCTGAGTGCTTTAAGAGTCACCTACTGCTCTTCTGTATTCTTTTTTATCCAGTTGTTTCACAGTTAGCATAATATCATGGCAGTGAACCTAGCATTAGGGCTATTGATGCTTTTGCAATACTTAGAAAGTGATGACAAAGGAAAAACGTTCATTAAGTTAAATATCCCACAACCAAATCAATGACTAGCTGTTTTTGAAGACTGTGAAAAGCTGTTCAGGCCAGGCAGGCGATGGTGCTGTGTACTAAGGTTTTTTTTAAGGTTAAGTTTCAGGTGGAGGCAGCAACAACAGTCACTGCTGTGGTCTGTGGCAAGAGACAATGGCATATTTTTCCTATATTCCTATATTTTTTCCATATTTTCATGCATCACATCCAGATATCCGTTATTCTGAACCCAGGAAAGCTCATGGCTTGAAGGCCAAGCTTTGGAGGACATCTAGATGTCCTCTGCTGTATCAGACAGACGTCACAAACACCACAGCAGAAGTAGTCACTTGTCAGCTGAATGCAGATCTTCTGTATCAGTCCATGAATATCAAGGGTATAGGCATTTTCCTAGCTTTTCAATGAATGCAACATTTAGAATTCAACTCAGGGTACAAAAAAGCTGAAATTGGTTGCGGGGGAAATAGCTGTAATTTCCAATATTCAGTGGCTCTTGCTTGCTGTTTCACCTCAGATAGCCTATTTGGGGTTTGAGGCAGACTTTCTCAGTTGTCACATTGGCCTTGGCCTACGACATTTTTGTCAATTACCCGGCAATGGGGTGGGACATATTGGACAGGTTGAGGTGGGGCCTTTTTGGCAAAATCGGGATCCACTGATGTAGAATGACGCTTGGCGTAAAGTGCCCTCACAGAAATGGCACAGAGGTAGAGAAGTGTCAACTCCATCAGGCAGCGGAGGAAATCCCTATCAAGTCTGTTTAAGAGCGCTCAATGTCTTCCTTGTCTGCACATCTAGTGACAGAGGATTCACTCAGCCACAGTGACACGTTTATATGACCTCTGCCTTACAGGTCAAAATGACTCAGCACCTGTGCCTCTCCATTTCAGTCTCTTTCTTTCTTTCTTTCTTTCTTTCTTTCTTTCTTGTCTTTCTGTCTGTGTGTTTGTCATTCCCTCTTTTTCACTCTGTGAAGTGATGTGGTCTGGAACGTCACAGTGGAGTAGATGGTATTGTCACATTTATGAGTTGAGCAGTAGTAGAGTCTGACATTAGCTAAGTATCTCTTGTGGTCGCTTCCTGAATTGTAAAGACCCAGAAGGCTTTCATGGAGGAGCTCACTGCACAGCTGTTAAGTTGACTCAGAAAACCCCCTGCAAGGAAAGCCAGTGGTGTTCATGTGTCAGTTCCTGGGGCTGCGCTTGTCAGTGATGCCTGGATGAAGTCTACTGCTATATGCAAAACCTGTGTATACCTCAGGATGCATAGAGGAAAGCAATCAAAATCCCCTTTTGAGTCCAAAACATGTCATGTTTGCATTTGCCCTCAACCAGCATGACCTGTTGTTAGAAAATACATAAAAAAGAACTGTTATTTCAGTATTTAGTGTTTCTTAATAAGCATTTTTCAGAGTAAAATACACTGATCCACCTTTTTCTCTTCTGATGCTCAGTGTGAGACCTCAAGCACGTCTTCTGACATCTAAAACCAGTTCAATACCAGTGCTCTCCTTTTACCAAACTTAAAATCTGTAGCCAGTACCAGATCATTGTTAGTAGTTTTATGTAAGCTGTCATGACAGCTATGGCGCTGTGGTGGTCCTCCAACATGTTGACATAGCCAACAGGAATGTAACTGATTGCATTAAGAACCAAAGAAACTGTATTATGGTCAATATTTGATCCTTGATCTGGCACATCTTATCATTGCATCCTCAAAAATAAGGTATGTATATTTGAATTAACATTTGAAAATACTGCAGATCCAAAAAGAGAGCTATGTTTCAGTGTATGAAGGATCGGTGTTTTATAGGTTAATCTATAAATCTGGTAGTGCTGTACACACAAAGTCAACTACTGCCTGTGGCTGTGACTTGTGATTTTAGTTGTCATCAAGTCCCTGAAACCGCCTGTGCAGATTTGTGTTTATGTATGTGTGACAGTGCTTCTGTATATATGAGTGGGTTGGAGTATTTTAATTTTTCTGTCTTGTTGTGAGATGTTTTCTGTCCATGTAGACTGTTTACCTCAGTATATCACTTTCTAATTAATTTTGATATCACAGCAGAAAAATTAAACTGTTGCAGTGCAAATTATTGTTTGTGCTGCTGTTTTATGCATCGCTGGATGTGATTTAGGAACTTTATGAGCAAGACTGACTTATGGGACAAAGACAGAATCAATCAACAGAAAATTAATCATGAACAATTTTGTTCATTTCTGACCCTTTATCAAGATAACATGCAAAACACTTGCTGTGTCTTCTAAACTGTGAGAATTTTCTGCATTTCTCTTTTGATGTCATTGTAATATGTAGAGTTGAAGCAATTAGTCGATTTATCACTTAGTCGATTTACTCTTTGCCTCGTTGTCTCTTCATTACTGTACACATCGGATGAGCTGATCGGTTGTCCAGTTTCCTTTCATTGAGACTGTCCTCTTCCCTCAGGCTCGGCCTGTAACTCTTGCTCATGTGCTGCGTGGAGTCGCTGTAACTGGTGTAACAGCAGTGGGCACCAGAAAAAGGTTACCTGTCGACTGAAGCTCTTTAATACAGCTTGTCCTCATGAGTGTGTTAGCCTGTTTGTGTCTGTTCTGTATGTGCAAGCGTGTGAAAGGAACAGGGGCACTGTGAGCTGATGCAGAGAGACGAGGCGAAGTTCACTCCCTGAAATATTTATCAGCTCAGGCCAGGGAAGGACATCTCCCTAAGTTTCACACTCATCCTCTCACACAAAGGGCAAAGGGGCAATGTAGTGGCCGCGTGTGCATTAAATGATGTCTTCTGATCCAGCGACTCTTGCTCTGTCGTCTTGAATTTTTATTTTTTTATTATTTGTTTTGACTTTGAAATCTCAACTAAACGTGGGAAGGGACATGAAAATATACAGTGAAAAGAATGGATCAGCTCAACTATACTTCTGTGGCTCAATGGTAATGTTAGCAAACAATGTGCTTCATTTGAAGTAAAAGGTTCTGATTGGTTTAGCTCTGCACAAACTATTTTCTCTCACCTCTGCAAGGTGTCTGTCTCCAAAAGAGTTTTCCTGAAGAAGTCATTCACAGAGCAGCATTCATTTTCCTATGCAGCACTGAACCAACCAAATTATACAGTATATTATATAATAAATTTCCAGTTTATGTCCTGCCTACCTGCAGTTTGCATACAAATACAGAACAGGAATACAGATATTTTTTGAAGTTTAAGATTTATGAATGCAACTAATGATTATTTATGCTTTTGATTAATCTGACGATTATTTTTTTGATTAATCAATTACTTATTTGGTCTATAGAACAGCTGAAAACAGTAAAATCACAACAGTTATTTCAACTAGTGTCTTGTTCTGTCTAACAAACAGTTCAGAACCGAGAGATATCCAGATATTCAGGAAAAGCTTAAGAGAATGTTTGGCATTTTTGCATGAAAGAGGCATTAAACAATTAATAGATCATCAAAATTGTTAATTTCCTGTTAATGTATTAGGGCTGCAACTAATCATTGTTTTCATTATTGATTAATTTGCTGACTACCTTCTTGATTAATTGTTTTGCCATTAAATAAATGGTTATGGTTATGTTTTGTCTAACCAATACCCCGAACCCCAAAAATATTCAGTTTACAAATTGTATAAGACAAAAGAAACCAGCAAATTTTCACACTGGAGAAGCTGTAATCATTTTTTTTTTTTTTTGCAGTTTTTCTTAAAAAATAACTCAAAACAGATGTTCAGTTATCAAAATAGTTGCCCGTTAATTTTCTGTCAGCTAAATGCTGGTTATGTTCTTAAAAAACTTGATTGATGATTTTGTCAGTAAAATGCAGGCAAATGCTAAAGAATGTCTTTGAACATTTCCCAGAGCCCAAGCCCAACTAGCAAAACCCCAAAATATTCAGCATGCCATCGTGTAAGGCAAGAAAAAGCAAATCCTCACCTCTGACCAGCTAGAATCAAGAGATGTTTGGTATTTTGTTTTATTGAATCATTTGCAGATTCATTTTTTACAATTCATCCTGCAGTCTAACGCCAACAGTGTGGGGAACCCAAAGGGTGCTGCTCTAATTATAAATGCATGAAGTTATTAATTAAATTGCACAATTAGCACAGTTGTATAAACTGCTAATTAAATTTGTCAATAATTCATTCATTTAATAACTGTCCTTCCCTCAACAAAAAAAAGTTCAAAAAGAAACATCATTAAGGTTGATTTGAGAAACTGGCTTTTTTTTTGTTGGTCAGAAAACACTTTCTATAATTTACCGCAACCTTTTAAAAAAGATTTAATGTATATATTCATGAAATGCAGAGGTATCTTAATTGCAGCTGTTTACCCAGTCATCTTTTTATGTAGATATGTTTGTGTTGACACGGTGTTGACTACATTTTAAAGTTTTATTACACTTAGAATAAATTTCAATTACGTATTTGCTGAATAATAAAATATAACAATAATGAGCTGCCAGAGCAATACATAGATAATACAGTACGTAAATGCAGTACATGCCTCATTTTCAATTGATGTTAACAAATGTCAGCAAAGCAAACAAATGCAGTTGTGTCATAACAGTGAGGCTCAGAGAGTGTACTCGTAAACTAGTCAACAAACTATGTGAAATGGGAAGCAAACGGGTTGTGATGGGATGTATAGGTAGTTATCTATTAATTAATCAGCAGCAAGGACTCGCTAGTGTACAATAATTGCACACACACGCTCTCCGATGTCTCTGGCCTGTGTGAGTGTAGGTCCAGCCCGGCTGCCCTCTTGTCGTTGCTGTTTAATGAAATAGAAAGCTTCAAATGACAGTCTCTTGCTTTAATTACCACTCTGTGAAAGTCAGCTAATTCCAATTTTTATGGCTCTCGTCAATAATTTAATGCTGAGCCAGTTAACGCTGCTTGCCTTGTGTTTTTCCCTTTTGTTCTTATGAGTGAATTATCGGTGGAGGGAGGAGGGACAAGTGAGGACAAGTAAGCCCCCCCCCCCCAACCCTTTCTTTGATTCCACTAAGAGATAACGAGGGGTTAGAATAGACCTTTTCAGAAACTCTCAGGATCTGCTACATGGCCTTCTCACCTCTTACATTAAAAGTGTCAGAATTAACGTTGGCGAGACAAGGAACCAGTCTTCTCACACCCAGAGAGGCTGATGTTCTGAGATGATAAGAAAATTAACAGCAGGATCTAAAACCACTTTAACACCTTTTGAGGTCATCTTTATTTTTGATCTCAGGAAAATAAGTTTGAGTATAGTTTGATTCTTTATTTGACTGATTGATTGAACTGAACCCTTTGTTATGTGGTGATTATTAATGCCTCGTTTCTTCATTTGCTTATAAACCTTTAGCTATAAATAAGTATCCTCATTTATCATAAGTCATGGTTGTGCGCATGCTTTCAAATCAGACGCAGAGATCCCTGTATTGAGAGTTTACCACTTCTGATTAATTTGGTTCGTATATTTTCTGTCATTTTCATATATTTTTGTCAGCCCCTCGTATATTTTTGTCAGCCACCCAAACTTAAGCAGAGGGACAGATGTCGAGCAGAGCACTGGTGAGCAATAATTCTAATGTATTGATCTGTGAAAAGAGGGAACAAGAGGGAGGAGGAAAAACAGAGACAATAAGAGATTGAGACAGAGAGGAGTATCGTCAGGGGAGACAGAAAGCAACAGCTTCACAATGCACTTCAAAGGCATAATTTGGGACTCACTGTAACATAGAGCCCAGCTTCCTGACAAATTATTGATACCCAGAACAGACAGTTTTGCTGCAGACCCTGGAAATAATGTGCTGTTGTTGCAACATTGCTCAACCAAGGGAGTTTAACTTGGGGCGAGGCATCTAATACTGGCTCAGATAATGTGCCTTGCAACAGTACTGGGTAATTATAACCAAACTATTGCTTTTAAATTACCAGGGAGGTAATGAGATGGTTGTAGGGAACAGTACTTTGGCTGTCAAAGTGATCCTCAGAATGCCAAATGAAGTATGCTGGTACATGCAAATTTCTTGCTTCATCAGTGGAGAGCTTCACACATTGTGATTTCCAAATGGTTTTAAACTTAGCTTTTGTGGACTTTAAATCCCAGAAGTCATGTTTTCTCCAGTCTGTGAAGACGAGAGTCGTAAAAGATCAAGTGTTGCTGATTTTTCTCTTTTTGGCAGATTGTTTTTTCCCTGTTGTAAGGAAGACTGTGTTGTATTTCAGGTATAAATTTTTAATTCATCTCCTGTGTGCAGAACAGATTTGTTTCCCAGTTCTCAAATATGATAGGCAAACAGGGTTATTGCACAGTCAGTTTCTAAACTGAC
This sequence comes from Toxotes jaculatrix, assembly GCF_017976425.1. Lineage (NCBI taxonomy): Eukaryota > Metazoa > Chordata > Actinopteri > Toxotidae > Toxotes > Toxotes jaculatrix. The sequence goes on along the minus strand of NC_054404.1, from coordinate 7,949,257 downwards.
TGTTTGCTAAACCCCTCCCCCAGCCGGTGATAGTGGCAGCCTGCCGTTACTTCCAAAGCCAAGGAATACAGCATTAACTAACTGGGTTATGTTAGTTTGTGAGGTTACAGGTTATGTTAACAAGACCCTGTTTACGACTTACACATCCACAGTACACTACACTGTGGATGTGTGTCCATCCACAGTGTAGTGTGTCCTCACTGTGTTGAATCCAGTTCTGGATATTACTATTGGATTTTGGGGAAGTTTATACTCCAGCAACCTCAGTTAATGTTTCCCAAGATAGTGCTACATTTGTCAGACACAGTGGTTAGTTTTCATCCTAAAAGCTTTTCCTTTTTTTCTTGTCTCTTGTAAGCGAAAAGACAGTTTTTGAAAATACAAACATGTTCTTATAAGCAGCCAAACAGGGTTTTGTTGAAGTGACATAACAACCTGACAGCCTTTCCTTATCATACTTAAAATATTAGGAACACCTAGTTCTGCACTGCAATACAAGAACAGCGCTGTTTCTTCATTTCTGTGTCTTCTAGATGGGCCTTCAACTTGTGAGGATGCAGACCTTTTTGTGTAGGACATGCAGCTTTAGGACCCCATGTTTGATATTTATTAGTTAAAAGCTGGGTTATCATGATTACTTCAGTGCTTTCACAATAGCCAATAAATGAGACCAGTCCACAAGGAGACCTTTGAAATGGCGACCCTGTTAAAATCTTCCATAGTTGTCAAAATCAACAGTTGCCAGGTAGAAATGAGAAGCTGAAGAAGAAGAAATGAGAAATGACTGTGCTGTCATTTCTCGAACCATACGTCTTCATTACCAACAAGTGTTTTCGCTGCCATTGTAGGATCAAGGAAGCATGCTGCTGCTGTGACTGGAGAGAAGTTCCCTTTTGTTCAGAAACTGACAGAATCTCAGACACATCGCTGTATCTTGTGCTCCCACAGAAATCTGACAGGTGGCTTGTGAGGTGAAACAAAGCAGGGACCACGGAGGACAGGAACATGCTGTCACTCTGTAGCGTTTTGTATGCCCTGCGAAAGACAGGAGGAGTTCTTTGAAAGCTTCTGGTTTTTACCACTCGCTGGCAAGCAGACAGGCTTCTTGGTTAGCCAACTCGGAGTATTTCTCAGACCTGAAGTATACGGGTATCCATGTTGATAGTGTTAGGCCATATGTTCGGGCATTTGCTCAGGAGAAACCTCATACTTCCAGCAGCTTCTCTGTAAATTGGGAGGAGTTTCTAAATACGTGTAGTAGTTGTTGCTTTGTACAGCAAGCTCTTTACACAGGCTTCCTTCTGGGTGGTGCTCACAGCTAGCTATAGATGAAGGTTCCCCCTATAGTCTATTTGTTCTGTAATGTGTGGGAAGTTAAGGCTAAATCACAAGATCACAAATATGGCCACTGTAACTCCTAGTGTATAAATCTTATTGGATTATTGGATTGTGATGATGTTGAGGAAAAATGTAATTCACTCACATAGGTTTTTCGTTTTGGCCCATTGTCATCAGCAGTTACTGAGTAGGAAATTAATTTTATTTTGGTTCATTTTCACTACTGTTATTTGCTGTTATTTTGCAGTAGATTTTACAGAGAGAACAGAAACAACCCCCCCCCCCCCCCCCCCCCCCCCCAGTTTCAACCCCACTCCCTCAGTCCAACCTTGATGGAGATGAAAATTATTGCAGTAACATTTATGTTTGTTCCCACATTACCTGAAACCAATTAGGACATGTGCACTGCAGTCACCAATGTAAAGGTCAGTGAAGTGCACTCTGCACCGGGCTTCAAGCAACTATCAAACATTCTGTGCCATAGGAGTGAACAGCATCAGAATTTGAATTGAAAGGATATAACGCAAAGTCAATTAATATAATTTACAGGCTAAATGGGGTCAAACCAACGGTTCAGGTACATGAGGTTTTGTAATCCAAAGGTCATCAGATAACCTCTAATGATTTCTGGTTCAGTCAGTATGCAGATAGAAGCCTTTTAACTTTTTCACACAAAATCTGACACTCTAATAGTGAATAGTTTACACACACACAAGCGTAAAAGGCAAGGCAAGGTTTATTTATATAGCACCATTCGTACACAAGGTAATTCATAGTGCTTTACAGATTAAAAGACAGTAACTGATTCCAGTGATCTTACTGACGCTACCAACAAAGAAAGTGAAGATTTTTTTCTTTTGCAATCTTGCTTTACAAATGGTATTTGCTTTGTCCTTGTCCAAGCATTTCTGCTATTCTTTTGCAAGCTGAACTCCAAACTAATAATCAAACATAGCACCTGCTGCAGAGTAACATTTATGGCTTCAAAATAAGATAAGATAAGATACACCTTTATTAGTCCCACAATGGGGAAATTGCATCTGTCACACATCAAAGTGGAAATCCACAGGTAGGTGTGATAAAACAGATAATCATACAAAGGAAGCATTTACCAACTTATTGTGGGGTTGTTCCCGTTTCAAGTGATATGGTGGTTTTCTAAACATTGCCGCTGTATTCTACCATGTTTTATTTCTTAATTGTGAGACGTCATAGCAGGGCAGATGGATTAATGCCTCCTTAGATGTTTATGTTGTGTGAAATGTTTAAAGACAGTTCCATTTCAAAGGAACAGAACAGATGACTTTTTGTCAGAACACATTACAAAAAGTTCCCATTCTCTCTCAGTGTTTATCAGATATTTAAGTAATACTTAAAGATGACATATCCACTTAGTCTAATCCAGGCACATAAATCACACATTTTTTCAATAAATCTTTGCTGAATATAGGAAAATCCGAAAGTAATTTCTCACCCTGTTACATCATCAAGGACTCCGAATAACTGCTGTCACACCTCTGAAACCGGTGTACGCAATGTTCTTGCCATCAGTGTTTGATAGATACTCATGAGATTTCCTTCCATGAGTCTGCCACCACTCACCACCACTTTTATTCCACCTGTATGTCAGACAGTATACACTTGATGTCTATAGGCACCTGCAGGGCGCCAGCGCAGGGGGTCATTTTGACTTTAAGGAAAGATTATCTATGTCCCACTGGAGGAAGTGTAATGATACAGAAATCCTAAACATGTACAAGAGCCAATTGTTTATCTTGCTGACAGTGCTCTGTGCAATCTGGTCCGTCATTCTAAAGAGAATAAGGTATGTGCTCGTCTAATTGAATCTGCTGCAAATAGGACACATCCTCTCTGCCTGACACATCTCTAAATGCGAATTGCTCTAAGACTTCACTGGTATTGCATATAAAACACTGGTTTAGCACTGCAGGTCCTGTGTACACCCATCATCACAACATTCGAACCAGTTAACGGTTTTAATAGTGTGGCTGGATGATGTATACATACAGTGTATAAGCGTGTTTTATATAAGCATACATTCGCCATTCAACCACACCATTGTGAATGATCTGTGTGTATTCTCAGGCGATAGGGAAATAGGAGGCACACCTTAGGTGGAGCATGTAAGCCGTCAAGCTTGTCAGTCAGAACACATACTTTAGTAATCGTCTGCCATTTCAGTGGCCAGTGAGGTGCAGTGCAGCTGAGTGTTACCCAAAAAGCAGGCAGACAGAACCTTGTATGTTTGCCAAGGGAAATTACTGTGTACCTGTGGACCCTAACAATGGCACTGGCATCTACTCCATCACATCTTTCATCAGCCACCAGAGGCCTTTAAAGCTTTTACAACTGACGTTTAATAAGAGTCCAAAGCATGTCAGTCATCAGTTGAACTATGTTCCAGGCACAGGTTCTCTGATTTTTTTTCCTAATTTACAGAGAGAGAACAAGGTCTTTACCTGATGTTGTTTTATGTTAGACAGTGCCTTATTTCTGATTTCTGTGTTTCTTCCCCTGTATGTTCATATTTTGTAATAAATTCAGTATTTACAGTTGTGTGCAGAAAATCTGGACACACCTGGGCAAATAACATATTTTGTTTACTTCTTTATTTGAAGAAATAAAGAAGTAAAATGCCTTTCGGCATTTTTCTTTTCATTTCAGGCATTTAGAAAATTACAAAAACATTAAACAGTAATTGTGGCATGTACTAATATTTGCACTCATTTTTTTTCCCTGTTTGCTGCAGAGGTTGTATTTACTTCTTTTCACTTCCAAAATCAACAAAACATGTAATTTGGCCAATCATTTCCATACAACAGTATTAGCAGTCGGCCTTTAAATTGTCTGTTATTCGAGAATCTGCACAACACCCCTGAGGTGGTGGATTTTTACCTGAGGGACAAGTGCTTCAGTCAGAAAAATGGCCAGTGTGAACATGAAACAGCTGAGAAATTTTCAGTGTCTTTGATGCTGTAACAAATGCAGGTCGGGATTTGTGTTTTTCTGTTGAGGATTTATGTGCACTGCTAATCAATACAAAGTATGTGTTAATTCAGCAGTATTGCATCCAGTTCATTATACAGACAAATGAAGCTCAGTTCCTGAGCAAACCATACCTATTAAGTGATAATGAGAAGCTGGGGGGATACATTATACCAGGAAATCACCAACCACTGCTGCCTTTTTCTCTCATCCTCTGTCAATTATCTAAACTCCTCTTTGTTTCTGCCTGTTTTCTAAAGAATGTTTTGTTACAGTTCTTTTAGATCTGACTCCCTGCACTCATCAGTTAACTGTACTAAAAAAAAAAAAAGAAAATAATAAAGTTACCAACACCAACCTTTTAGTGATCAAAACCCATAAGCAGTCTTTACTGCACCTCCTGAGGGTGGAAAAGCTTCTGTTCTGTGTTATCTGTGCCCCCACAACTGTTTTCATACTTGTATCTTATCTTTTATCTTTCACTTAGAAGATAACCCTAAAAACCAGATACATGCATTTAAAGGTATTTCTGTCATTTCTACATCTGCTAAATTTTCATTTTATTTTGTACTGTCCATCTCAATTTTATAACTGAGGATCCTAAAGAGCACTTCACAATCATACGCTTTTGAAAAATGTAGCTTGTATGTGGCAGGGATACACATTTCTTATCAGCTTTTCTTTGTATTTTTGCGTCTGTTATCTTAAAAGTTTAACTAGGAGCATTGTTATCGACCACTCTGTACACAGCGCTGCTAGCACCTGGTGAAGATACTGTGGGTATATTTTGAAGGAGTAAAAACCAATCAAAGCACTGTGCAAACAACAGATCAAGTGAAAAGGACCCTTATTTGGAGCTGCAATTAAAATGGTCTGCGATGAAAAAGACAGTAATAACAATACCATGTTAATGAAAGTGTCCACTAAAGATTTCTAGCAAGAGGAAAAAGAAAAAAAAAGAGAGGGAAAATGGGAAAGAAGACTGAGTGTTGCCATGGTGATGCTTGGCAGTCAATAGAGAGCTTGTGTGTGCTTTTTTTTTTCCCCCCTCCTTTGAAAGCTGATTGAGTTGACCGGTGGGTAGCAGAGCAGAATGCTACGGACAGCCTATCCATTCCCCTGATTAGTCCTCCACTCTGTTCCATTTTTCATTCATTTTAACCATTAATGCTACAGTTGCAGTGCTCGCGTGTGTCAGAGAGTGCTGTCAAATAAGGGGCAACGCCTTAAAGGTCTCTTTGCGTGTTCCTGTGGAGAAGCATCAAAACAATGTTACATATTTCCATAGAGGCCTAAATCAGTTCTGGCACCAGCTTTATTGCTGTAGCGTAGTTGACAGTGACAGTTCAAGTCTTCAGCTGCAGTCATATCTAAAAAATACTTCAGATAAAAAATGAAAGAAATAAAAAAAAAAAAGAAACAATTAGCTGATTGATCCACAGAAACAGAGCTGACACCATTAGTTGATTAATTTCTTTTTTGATTAACAGAAGAATTAATTGGCAGCTTTTTTTTTTAACCAGTCATTTTTCAAGCAGAAATAACAAACTATCTCTGATTCCAGCTTCTCATATATGAAGAATTTCTTTATGTATTTTCGACTGTTTATTAACCAAATGATTAATTGATAAAATAATCAGTTCCAGAAAGTAATTGCTAGTTGCTGTGCAACACAGGAAAATAAATAACAGTTTTAATAGTCATTTATCAAGAGAAACATTTGAAAAACAGTTTTGCACCATTGGTGGGACAAAAGAAGCAATTATTTAAATATTTTTAGATAAAATTGTTAATTTTAAAAATAGTACCACCTGGATTTGAAACTGTTGATGGGAAAGAACAAGTCATTTGAAGATGTAAACTTTGGCTTTGGTAAATTGTTACTGGCAATTTTTTCTGCTATATTATAGACTAATTGATTATTCCAATTATTGAAAAACTAATTAAAGATATGAATCAATAATTAAAAAAAAAAACAAAACGATTACTTCAGTTGAAATTATTTCCCCCTGGTGTGATGCAGTTATTGAGTTTAAAAATTTCTTTAAAAATTACCACACTACCCAGTGTGTCATCATGACAATGAGCTGAAATCTTGGTGAGAAGAAGCAGAACCCATTTGACATTATGTGTGTACCTTAGACAGTGCATTACTTAATTAACATCCAACATGGTTCATTGCAAAAGCTAATCCAAAGTTAAGGTATTACTTTAAGTCATCATAGCCTATGTTAATGAAAACCTAATGATATGCCATGGTGTATTTAATGAAATTGGAAATGGTAAATGTAATAACATTTAATATACATAATGGCTGTTAGTTGTGTTTGTGCTGCCCCTTTGTGAACATTTAACATCTACTCACAGAAAATGCCTCTTAGCAACAGAGAGTAAGCCAAAGCTTTACTCGCCGGACTACTGCCAGTATGAAAGAGATGAGAACAAAGAGCCATATCTTATGATTCCATATCACTTCAGACAACTATGTTCAAACATAGCCAGTCGGAAGAAGACTACTGTTGTGATACATTGAGATTAGTGGTGTTCTGAGTAAGTGTTAGTGGACTACTAGAATAACGTACAAGCGACGCTGGAAGTAAATGTGAACCAAGAAAGGAATGTGGAATGTCTGGAAAGCCGTCCGAGGTACACTCCCAGCTGCAGTACCGTAACATAAAAAGAGCTGACCCACAAAGAGCTAAACCTGAAGAGCACTGGAGGAGGATATCTGAAATGCAGCCATTACATAACTCTAACACGCCTAAAGACCTGAGAGCAGATCACTACAATCTCCTGAGAAGGAATGTAGATGAAAGAAACGGGCAGCATAATCACGGTGTATAATTAACAGCAGATTACAAACATGAAGAAATGGGCATCATACCATGAGATTATACTGAAGTATCTTTTCCCTAAATGTCTCAGGTTGTATTAGACCTTAGTCTGTTAGTGATTGTAAGTACCTATTAGACTAGTGACCTCCTCATCAGCCTCAGTTGTACTTTGCTTTTATTGCTAATTTTTAGATGTTAACATGGTGACATGCTCTCCTAAGATGCCAAGCACTGCTAAGCTGAACAGACATGTATGTCAATATCTAAACAAATCTCAGAAGGAAATTGGAAGCAATGCCACTGGCTCAGCTTCCTCTAGACTTTGGGAGTGTCACTGAAGACGTTAAGACCAGACAAATGAACCTGGACACAACTTCGGATGACAAGAGGAAATCTCACAACTGTATTGCACGGATTGATCCTTCACTGACTGGCACTGTACCAAGGTCACCAAGACCCACAGACACTGGGAGAACTTAAAACTCTTCACAATGCTCATAGTTGCCATTTGTATCATTGTTTACTTCTGTTTCAGTGGTAGCAGATATAGTTTCAGGGACATTTGGTTGCTTTAATTAAAAAGGAGTTTTGAGAAAATAGTGAGTTTTCTCTTTTTATCATTTAATGTCAGTCAAAACTCAGAGGCCCAGATTAGTGAAGTATGAAGCTGACACTGTTCTGTGTGGTTACTGAATTGGAGTATTTGTTGTTTGCTCCTTATAAGTAAAACAAAACTATTTGACTAAATTCACATATTTGTAAGTCACCATCATGCCGTTATGAAACCAGCGCACATAGTACAGAGATACGTACATAGTTTTGATTAATGACGTGTATTTTTCTTGCTGACTCTCTGTGTTTTGTGTTTTAGAGCTGTAACCATTAGTTGATTGATCGATTAGTTGATCAACAGAAAATTAATTGACAAATATTGTACAAATATCTGATATATATATATCAGACACTCATTTTAACCAAAAATGAGATACTTGGTTTTTGAGTGAAAATGTTAAAACAATTGCTGTCGTTACGTTGTCAAATGTGAGGATTAAATGTTTTTCTTGGAAATTTTGAAACATTTGAAGATACTATTTTCTGGCATTTTATAGGCAGACATTTGAAAAGAGTAATTGGCAATAATGAGAATGATTGTTAGTCACAAATCAGGTATCTCAGTTATCTAAATGACTGTTCTCTTGTTTGAAATTGTATGCACAACCCTATAATGCCACATAGGGCAAAATGTTTCATTCTGGATGGTGTTCTTGACACAGACTAAGTCTCCGACCACCTTCCTCAGGCTAGTGTACAGTCTTTGAACTGGTATCCTTGCATTATTCAAGTCCTCACAGTACACAAAATATTCCACTTCTGTGCATTGGGTGGAGCAGCATTCGCTGAACACATCCAAGTTGGGAGGACAGTGTGCAGGAACATCTGCGCCGAGTACGAGTTAAACCCTTTCTCATTGACTTGGGAACAATAAGTGAATGACAATGATGAGATAATATCCTGTGAGATATGCAGCCACAGCTTGAGTAGAAAATTAGATGATTATGCGCTACATGGCCCAGAGTATGTGGACTCTTGAACATTACAACCATATGTGGTTGTTTAACATTTTATTCCAAAACCATGGGCATTAATATGCAGCTATAAAAGTCTGAGCTGGTCTGGGAAGATCTTTGGACCTGGCTGCGGGGATCCTTTCCCAGTCAGCCATAAGTGCATCAGAGAGTTCAAGCACTGATGTTGGATGATGAGGCCTGGCTCATAATCCGTGTTCCAGTTCATCCCAGGATAGAGTTAAAGTCAGGGCTGTGTGCAGGTCAGTAAAGTTCTTCCAAATCAAACTGAGAAAACCATTTCTTTATGGACCTGGCCTTGTGCACAGGGGTATGCTCATGTTGAAACAGGAAAATTGTTAAGGGGCCTAAAGCGTGAAAAACCAGACCAAAGTATACAAGTGTAGCCATATACAATAGTCAAAAGTTTTATATCACATTTTTTTTCCGAGTGCTGAAATTTACTTAGTGTTTCTGAAGTTAAATCATAGATCAAATAAATAAAAAAGATTTAGATATATATTTTTTGTCCTTTTATCCTAAACTTAATTTAGATTTTTTTTACTCATTCAGCAGCTTAACAGACTTGTGGTGTTCTTTCTACAGTGGAAACAAAACATTGTTTGGAAAGTTTGTTCCAACCAGACGTGTTTCAGACGTTCCCACCAGTATGTTGCACTTATAGGTGGCTTTGCTTTCACCTTCTGTCCAGTTCATCCCAAAGCAGCTCTATGGGTTTTAAGTCTGTAGACTGGTCTTCCATCATGTGAAGCCATCGTCTACTTCTTTTCTTCTAATGTTTTGGGTCATTATCTTGCTGTAGGGTGAACCCTTGACCAATCAGTCTGTCTTCTTTGTTACTTTCCTTTTTCTCACTTTTCTGATTGCAATATATTGCACTATTTCCTGCAGTATAGTACAGTACTGACACAAATGTAATCGTCATTGCATAACATGAGAGGCAAAAACTGGGTTACAGCTCTTTCAGATTCACTCAGATGGACAAGCACTGACTAAGTAACTGAACATGGTTGTAATTGGCCAAGAAACTGAAAACGGCAGCAGTGGTTGATGTAGCAATCTCAAATGGCAGCAACATCAAGAGGACTGAATATGAGAAGCTGGAGAGATAACAGAGGCAGAGAGAGAAAGTAGAGGCAATGTAGAAAGAGTTAAGAGAGGCACTCCACAGATTTCAGGAACATCTGAGACGTGCATCAATAAAAGTGCTATCATTCTCCAAAGAGCCCCAAAGGAATTTGTGAGGATATTGAAAGAAAACCTGAAAATCTTTAGTTACAGTCTGAGAGTGTTTAATAAAAACTGGAGAAAATTGAATGAAATGAATAGTGAATGAAATGGACAAACACAAACATGGACAAAATTAATTTAACACATTTAATTTGTTCACCTTTGTGCTGTTTATGGAAATGTGTTTTTTTTTTTTTTTTGGCTGTAAATTATTCAGTGCTGTAAAAACCGAATAAGACTTGTTATTCCAATTGAAAACAAAAATTTATTTGCATAAAGAAGGAAATAAAGATTTAACAAAAAAAAAACCCTGCACAATAAAATACCCATCCCTCACCCTCAGAAATGGTAATTCTGGATCATTTAGTATTCACAATGTTGCTTTTCATCATTTCATCATCTTTTTTCTTTGATATATAATGCATCTTGTTCCTGTGTTTCAATCCATACATATAAAAGATATAATAAGGTTCATGTTTTGTTCTTTGAATCTCTTCAGAATAACACTGTTGAGAGAACTTTTACTTTGAGAGAAACACTTCAAAGACACATATATTATTTTAAAAATGCAAAGGTCTCTTAATAGTCCTTGATCAGTATACTGTAGTTAATATATTCTTTTTTTTTAGCTTCTAATAATGGTTAAATGTGTAGAAGAAGAAATAATAAATGCAGTGCTGAAATAAAACCTGCTACTCCAAAGAAAGATTTTAAACTAATCAGAAGGGAAAAAAAGGTTACCATTTAAACAATGTTAGCGGCGTGGCTCTATGGAAGGCATAGTTGGTTGGTCCACCATTTTGGACACAATGAATATCGCTAGAAATTTTCATGGCTATCCATCCAGTAGTTGTTGAGATATTTCGTTCTGGACCAGAGGCTGAATTCTACTAACTTTGGTGATCCCTTAACCTTTCCCCTAGCACCACCACGAGGTAGCTATTTTTGGTTTTTAGATAAAAGTCTTATACAAGTATACATATACAGTATATACAAGTATTAGATGGATTGCCTTGAAATTTGGTGCATATATTCAAGGTACAGAGAGAATGAATCCTAATCACTCTGAAACTTCCCTGACAAGAATGACTAGGTCAGAATTTTCATTTATCCAATGAAATGTCTCAATATGTGCAAGATGGACTAGGGGGGAAAAAAAAATCATGGTTCACAGATAATGTATTCTGATGACTTTGGTGGTCTTCTGACATTTCCACTTCTGCCACCATGAGATTGACGTTTATGGACATTCATGGTCATAAACTGTGGCAATCCCCTGATTTTTCATTTGGCACCTTCATTAGGTGAGAATTTAATTTTATGGACAGTGATCATTGTCAATCCCAATGGCATTTACGTATTTATTTTTAATATATTTTTTCATTTTCCTCCTAGCCTTGCAGCTCTACCTATTTGTTTTGCCTCTCGGTGGCAAAACAAACTATCATGTGAAACTGTAAAAAAAAAAGCAACATCAATTCATACCCTGTATTATGCGGAGCAGGCACATCATAGCCAACTGAGATACAATGATGGAACAGATGGAAGAGAAAAAGCAGTTAGGAAGCAAATAAATATAACTCTTGTGCAGCAAAAGTAACAAAGAAAGGAACAGTAGTGCCAGGAGAAAGCATGCTTGTGAATATTTAATGTGCTCTGATGTGACCACGTGGCAGTGTGCCTACCTGGTGCTGCCGCTTTGTGATCAAAGATTGCTCCTCCATCACATTACCCCCCTTTTCTCCTGAGGCAATGATGTTTTGCAGTCCTCAGCTGTGACGTAAGTTTTCCCTTTTTGTGGCACAAACAGATCTGAAGTCACCGCTGCTCAAGATACCAATGCTGAAAAAGTTTTGTTCTTGAGTCACAATTTTTCATCTTGCACAGCCAAGATGGGGCTTGAGTGTATGTATATCTCAATATTTATTGTTCTGTTTGATTTTGGAGTTATTGCAATATTTTTACTTGTTTTTCATTATACTATACTTTTATTCTTATTTTATTTGTTTTTCACTTCACTTATTTATTCTAGACTTTTTTTCTCTTACCACACACTATGTGCAATTTTCGTCTTCATTTTCAACTGGGAGTTAAGTAACAGTAAGAATTTCCCTACGGGGATCAATAAAGTTATTCTGATTCTGATTCTGATTCTGAATGAGGTAATAGCCCAAACATGCATGCCCCTTTCTGCAGCCTCTCTGGACTCAGTGAGTGAGTTTCTGGTTTGTAGCAAAGACATAAAAATTGTCCAGTCTTTGCCAGGTCTCATTGACTCGGAGCTTTCACCAGTGCCAATCCCAGAGGCATCCATCTGGACCACAACCCATTAAAATTCGGACTCTGAAATACAGGAGAGGAACACACGGTGCTTGAGAAGTACAAGAACTCAGATTCATCTGTAGACCGAACTCAAGTGGTGGACAGCTCAGGCCCCAGGCACTCTTGAGGATTATTGGACTGATTAACACAGTATATAAAGAACCTGATAATGACAAGGGGAATCCTTGATTTCAGGGAACTTCAGCTTGGTTGGTTATTGATGGTACACACAGATTATCCGAATGTGTGAGGACTTTACATATTCAGTAATACACACGTTAGTCAATAGTGTCAAAAAGCCAGCATAATTTTGCAAGCTCAGTTTTTCACTACAAGATATTATCCTGGGATATTCACTGAAACTCTGTTTAACCTAGCAGCTGGAGGCTAAACCAATTAACATCGGTTTGAATGACAGTAACAATGAGCACAACTGTATTTTGAATTTGAACCACTGTAAGTGCTGGTTCAATGCCTCTTATCTCCCAATCCTTGTGAACAGTCACCTAAACAAGGCCATTGATAGGTAAAATTAAGAATGACTGAATAAGAGTGTCCAATTTCAAGTTTAAAATGTATTCAGAAACCATAGTGACATAGTTTAGGTGACAGGGCTTCTATAGCTGCCATCAGTTTGAAAACATTAAAGCAAAACTGCGATTTAAATTTTTGATGTAGGAATTAAAATTCTCTGGCTTACTTGGATGGATAATTTATAACTGTAAAGCAGAAATTATTTTCTGGTTTACTTGAATACATCTACAGTGTGGAATAAAACATGACTTTAAGCCTCTTAACACTACTGGGCAAACAAAAGTTATTGTAGGATAGGTGTAGGACAACAGCTATTAAGACGTGAGTTGCATAAACAGAATATTAGTGAGCAAACATTATTGTAAAGGTTTAGAAGGTCTGCTGTGGCTGCAGAATGCCTCCTGTCTGAAGGTGGGTGGACATCATTGATGCTGCCATTTTCTAACAATCAGGTCACCCTTTCCTTCCTCTGAATAGCTACTTCGATATGTGAAGTAATGATACAGACATTATGATGTTTATAGCATCAGTAACATAACTCATGCTTATGCTCATTTCCCTGTTGTCTTCCTTCTCTCCATCTGCTGCACACACACACACACAATGACACTGTAACAATAACTCTTATAACTAGTTTACATGCTTTTGATGCTCACCCTTTCTTCAGCTATTGTTTTCAAATTTCAATACAATCAGATTTAATTTGGAGAAAGTTGAACAGTCAAGCAGTGATGTCAGTTTTGGGGGTCATGGTGTGGTAGATTAAAGTTCCTGACATCACTGACATTTCAGGAGTCATCAGTGTAATGTTGGTTATATTGATAAGGACATAATAACTTTTCCTATCCTTGTGTGTTTCTGCCTTATCAGTTATTTTTTTTAATTCCAGTTGGTACGCTGCCTTCCGCATTTAAACTCTTTCAGACTGCTTTATCAAAGCGGCGCAGTTAGTCACAATTATGAGCTGCCAGGCAGCTCTTTTCAGGAATTTGTTTCTTGGTTGCTTGGCTAAGTTTTACAGTCATGTATTGTTACTCTATGATTTAAAAAAAAAAAAAACGCTGTGACTGATTCTACAAAAATAGAGAGTTTAAAAAGGCATGCTGAGATAGAACACTACACGAGTATAAATAAAATACACAAGAATTTGCTGATAAAATTGCTTTCACCGGAATGTGGGATTTTATTTTGAAGTTTTACGTGCACTTCCTCTTCCAACCGTCTCAATTCAAACATTCCGCTGGTGCCGCAGACCGCGAATTTTACTGAGGCAGAGACGGCTTCGGGAGAGCAGACCGAGCAGCACGGAGTCTGCATTCAGTCATTCTTGGTTAATTGTAGGTATTTGACTTATGATTGAAAAATGTACAACGTTATGTATTTGTTTGGAAGTTCGGCGTGTTTTCATAGTTAGAGAAGTTGAGCCATGTTAGCCACACAACTAACCCAGGATTAGCAAGCTAACAAGACAATTCAGTAGTTTTGGTACGTTACTAGCTGCATTGCTTGTTACTGTGCCCACTAACATTCTTATTCTTCGCGTTATGTCCAAAAGATAAAGTCGAGGCAAGTTTTTGTGTCAATGCATGCATTGTTTTGGTCTGGCAGCGCAGCCGCTAACTTAGCTTGGCGTAGTCAGTGTGTGTGTGCGTGTCAGGCGCCATGACAATGGTAGGGGAAACTTATTTTTGTTCAGGTGCAGTGGATGGTAAAATGGACTATTCTTGCATAACTTTAATAGGATTTTAATTATATAATTTTAATACAGTGTTTTGTTTTTAGGCTCCTGGGTGAGAGAGAGAACTGAGACCACTCCAAGGTAGATATTTTTTTTGAATTAGTGAATGTAATTCTAATTCAAATGTCAGCGGTTCAATGTAACTACATAAATTTACTCAAGTACTGTACTTAAAAGGATGTTTCAAGTTTTTGTAGTTGTATCATGTATTAATTTGTGTATTATGTGTATATTTGTGTATTATGTAAACATTTTAAACAAACATGAATCAATTTCCTGACAGCAAGGGAAAGCTGTACAGATATTATAAATGCATTGTGTGCACAAATATCATAGACTTAAAGTAATTTTTTTTTAGGTGTCTAAAATATACTTTGCCAACCCTTCCTACATTGCTTAGCTTGGTACTCATGAAGCTTCTTCGCATGCTGACAGAAATCTTCCTTATGTAACACATTTATTAATGACCGGTACAACATACAAGCCGCTTTTGGAAATATGAACTATTACTTACTACAAATTTGTACTTGAGTATTTCATTTTTATGCAGTACTTCATGTCCTTTTTACTCCACATCATTTGTCTATTTGTTGTCCTGCTCACTAGCATAGAGTTTGCCCCCTGGTGGTGGAGGCAATACACTACATTGCAGCGTCTGTCAGTTCAACAGCTGAGCGTACATATTAAGGGCTGTATTGAAAATACATGCTCATTTTTTTCAATTACCCCAGTTAGACTTGGACAGTGTTAAGGTATTACAATACCAGGGTATTAAGAAATACATGTGCCCAGTGTAATCAATGCATGTTATTATTTAGAATTGCAATCTAGTAACTCAAGTGTCTCTTCCTCCATCAGCATAATGGCAGCTGAAGCCCCACAAAACATGATCCTTCGTGTCATTGAGCCGAACGGTGCTAGAAAAATAAAACTCAGCTCTCTGCTAGCCTCTGTTCATGCACTGATAAACATTTTAAAGGAACAATTGGAACTGGACCAAGACTTCATGTTACAATACGAAGATCCAGACTTTGATGGGAGACTAACTTCCTTAGTTGACATTGAGGCGACTTCCACAAGATTCCAATTCTGCAGCATCAACTGAAACATTGTCAGATGTGTCATCACCAGAACGTCTAACTACATGGCCTCGAGGTCCTTTTCAGATTCCCAACGTTGCATTCGATGTTGAGCTGAGACTTAGAGAAGGGAACGCTGTATTTGAGAACAACGGAAAACTTCTCCAGTTGACAAGGGACCAAAAGCATGATATTTTAGAAATACTTGCGTCTACTATATATGGGTTCAAGGCTTACCCTAGTGATAAAGAGATAGCAAAGGCAGCTGAGGCTCTTGTGGCTAAACACCCCTGTTTAAAAGAAGCAGGATCTGACACTGGATGGAATGGCTGGAAGAACAGCATCAAATGGGAAATTACAGGACCAAGATGAGAAGGGCTGGATGTCAGGAGGTCACTGTAAATGCTGGAAAAAGAAGCCGAAGTAACCCAGACAACGAGGCTTCCCTCTCAAATAATAAGAGACCAAAGTGTGCTGAAGTCAACTTCCTGCCCAACTTCCCTGAAGGACAGACTCCATCAAGTCTTGAACATCTGAGGCAGGCCATTGTTGATGAAGTAAAAAAAAGACTGAAAGAAACCTATCTCTCATTAGTAAGATGATGCAGACCACGTTTGCCATGCGGCGACATACCATAGTGATGTCCTGCCCACCAGTGAAGCAGTTCTTGAGCCTCTGGCCTGCTCTTTGTATACAATCTGAGGTAAGATGGATCAAACCCTTTCTCTTGTTTTTCCTTGGCAATCCTTAATGTCAAATTGTGTGTAATTTTGTATAATTTTAATTACTCTTGAAGTAATTATTACTTTGCTGTCATTTTAAAATTCTTTATATACAGGTGTATGCAGAGTTCCAGCGAATAACCAACCAGTATCTAACACATTCTACAGCGAGCTGGATAGTCACACCCCTTGTTTGATGACCCTCTTCAGACAGAAGGCTTCCAAAACTGGAAAGACTGCAGATGCATTGGCTGAAATTCTCAAAGTCCATGATAAACAGGTGATTTTGCAGCTTTTTCCATCCATCCTTCAGTTCATCCATCTCATCCCCAACCTGGACAGGGCATACCACCCTTTTCCAACACACACATTAAGGCAGCATGTTATTAGTAAATCCATTTATAGATATTGTAGTGGTAGGGACTGTTGGGACTGACATCAGGTGTGATTAGTACATTTTTTTCAGAATTGACATTATTTTAATCCTTTCAGGAGCTACATGATGTCAACACAAAGCGTACAACTGTTCTCCATGCCCTTCCTATCTGCAAGAGGACGTCTCTGGATTTTTTTTTCAGAACATGTCTGGTAAGTCCTTGTAAATAGAAATATCAGACCCATCCTTTATTCACCCATTCACATTTTCATTTATTAGAAAAATCACCAATATTTTTAAGTATGCAAGTGCTAGCCAGCTGTCTAATTTTAATGTGCTGTTCTTTTGATGAGATGTTTTGAACCCTGTTATGTCTCTTGTTTACTTGATGTGCAGTTGTTTTTAATAATTTTAATAAATAACAAATTCAGATATCATTAATGTGAAACTGGGTTATCAGTTTTGTTACATACATTTTTCACGACAGTTGTAATAAATGTCTTTCTTTGCCACACCCTTGGTGTGTGTTGTATTTCGGTGAATGTGATTAGATAATAGTTTATCTTTCAATCTGTCAGAATGATGAAGATGAGCCAGATCTTGGGGATGCATCAGTGACCCTCATTACAACCGTCAGTGACAATGCCATGAGTCCAGTTCACTACCATCCTGTGAAAATTGGTGTTGTCCTAGAGGGTGATGTGGTGGCTACCCTTCCCAGACTTCCTGATGCTTTCCTGGTAATGTTTGGCCTCATCTATGCACTACATCTCAGCTATCCCAAAGGGCTGACCAACACTTTTGACTTCATTCAAAAGATTTTACTTGGTTTGGATGACTGCAAACTCTCTGCAAGACTGCAATCACTTAAAAATGACCTTATGTTACATGTGTAAAACTGATTGTGGATCTGGTGGTTTGTTTTAACCAGTGACCATAACCAGTGTCAGTGTGGAGCATTGTCGATGTTTTAGGCTAAACTGCCTTTGCACTTGTTTTTTTGCATTGTTAATTATATGTAGCAGTTGTTGCTGCTCTATGGCACAGATTTTAGGCTTCACTGATATGAAAAAAGTTATGTTGCAAGTAATTTTACACTGCTGAGGTGCTGAAGGCATGGTTTTAAAGATGCCTTATGTAATGCGCCCTTAAATTTATTTTCATATTTTAATTATTTTTATGTTATTTAATGTTAGAAACAGTAAAAAAAAAAAAAAAAGGGAGTGTGTGGGCACAACAATTTAATATTTTCAAATGTTAAATAAAAAAAATGTTGATTTACATGGAAGTTGACATGTCTTGTTTTTTTTAAGTCAGTACTATTTAATGTAAGTAAGGCAATCATTTGCCACAAATATTTTAAGTTTTGAGGAAATCCTTTTGAGTTTTATTAAGTCAACATTTGTGAGTTGTAGCCAGTTAAATTTTTGTTAAAGATCCATAGAATTTTAGAGTTTATTGAACATGAAATGATAGTGTTTTTATACTTAAGATAATTAAGGTCACTCTACGTATTATAATTAAAGACATGAATGATTATTTTTGTGTTGCATTTGCTATAAATATTTGAGTTGACTTAATCGGCTATTTTAATTTAGGTGTAATCATTGACTACATATAACACAAACTCTAAATGTTTAAGCTTTGCTCACAATAAGTTTTGAGTTTATTGACTCAAAAACAAAGTGGCAAACGATTGCCTAAGTTTTTTTGAGTACTGCCAACTTATTCGTGTTTACAGTGTAGGGTATCTTAACTTTTTTTTATGCTAGTGCCAAAACCAAAAAGCATGACTTCAAAATGTTTAATTTTAGGATGATGCCAAATCGTGGTTGGAACACCTTATTTATGATAGTGAATTTTAATTCTTTGATTTAATTCAACAGTGCTTTGCAGCTGGAGAGGTTACATCATTGTGCATGATTGTGAGTTTGTGTTCAGATGTACCAATTTTTTTATGGTATAACTGAAAAGAATCAAACAACTCAAATATTTCCCACTCTGACTGACATGACTCACTGACTTGACTCATCAGTTATCTTTGCATATGTTGTTTGTACATACAGTATCTTTTATTGAATATAGTAGCTTTAATTAAACAAATGAAACCCTGAGTTCAGAACTTTGGCCTGAATGTGAATGTGTACTCAGTTTGCTTCTTTAACTGCCAGAAACTATTTCCTTCAAAGTTTGTAACACCCACAACTGCCCAGAGAAATTATCCACTAACTCCAAGCACTGGGGGACCGAAGAGCCAGTCTAACAGCAGCAGTTTTATAAAATATTTTAGAAGGCCAAAAATGTAAACCATGATACGCTGCTTTATTTATTCACAGTATCGTCATTCTACAGAAATCATTTTAGTGATCCCATCTACCTCTATAGTCTTTCAAAATACATGTCTGAAGTACTTACAAGGTACTTACACATCCCACACGTTTTGTGTTTGAGGTCAGAGGTGCTCACGAAGAGGGCAGTTACTTACTGCATCACAGTATGAGATCTCGCTGAGCCGTCCAAAACCATTTCAGTCACATTCAAGAGGGGTTTTCTGGGGTCAGCAAGACTGTGTGTTTTTGGCCAATTGGTTTCTAAATAAAAATAAGCTGATGTGACAGAAATGCCACCAATATTTCAGCACATTTAGAAACTCTTGGCACATTTTTAATGCTGTGGAAGAAACCAAATAATTATTTAAAAGCTACAATACAAAACTGTAGCGAGAACTTTACTTAATTAAATCCCAAATACCCATACAACACATAATATCACACAGTTGTTAGGTTCAGGGGGCATGAAGCATTCTCTTTACCCTCTAGGCATACCAGAATATAAAGTGTCTACGGCTGAACGATCAATTGTTTTTCAATCAAAAATTCAGTTTTAATAAGTGTAATTTTATTTAGAACTTGCAAAAACTGTCTTAACAAGCTGTAGGAGGTGAAAGTTTTAGTCTGCAATTGTCAGTTTTGACAATTGTGTGGTAAATATACTCAGCTGTAGCTAAGTAACGCTGTTTGTGTGAGCTGGCAAAACAGGAAGCTTGAGTGTACTATATTTATGCTCAGCTAAAGATGGACACCCCATTCATATATTTTCCTCAGATTCAGTGTACAGCTTTAACAGTATATGTCACCCCACTCAAGACGGATATGATGCCATGGCAATGGGGTTTCTGTGTTTTCACCAGTAAAACACAGCAGAGCAACGGTTCTGTACTGATGTTTATTACTTTTTAATTTGTCAGTAGCTCTGATGATATTTTGTTATATTTGTGAATTTATTCACACAAAATTGCAAACATCTGTTTGTCAGAAGACAGATGATTCTCTTACCTCTGCCAGATTGCAACCACCCACAAACCTCACTGCAGGTACTAAAGTTAAGGAAAAAGGAGAGGTTTCAACTGAGACACCAAAAAGTTATGTATTGTCTCATGGTACATTGATGGCAGTGTCCTCATATAGACCTTGTTAATGCGCAGTTTAGCTTAATGTGATCTGACTCATTATTTTATCAGTTAGTGTAATCTACTCAGTGGAGAATTCAGTCACATTTTGCTTGCTTGGTACTCCAGTGAAATGCAGAGTCAGTATGTGAACTTCTAGAAAAAATAGCTTACAACAATTTTCAAAGTTACAGTAAAGAATGGCAAGTTTGTGTCAAGTATCACTCTAGTGGAGAATAATGCTGCCAAGCTGTAGCACAGAACCTCTCAAAGTTTATTCATTAAGATGCACAGCTGTTCATCTTCTCATTGCTCTCAATAAGCATTTCTGAGAACCATAAATTTTCAAATTCCCTTGTCACTTGGGTTTTTTTTTTATTAATTTAATCGTGAGGGGTGAAATATTATCTAAGACGTTGTTACAGATGGATACAAGAGAAAGGACTTCACATAAACAAGGCCACTTTGGCGTGAGGAGTCTGTTGGGACCAAAACTACATGATGATGAATTCAACAATGCAGCATTAGGCACCTTCCTTGAAATAAGTGCTCACTCTATCTGTGTGTGGGCTTCTGTGCAATTATGCATATCATAATTAGCCTAAACACTGTTGTGTTTTGTTTTTTGTTTTGTTTTTCAAAAATGAAACAAATGAAGCAGTGGACAGAGCTGGGTGCTCAGAGATGTATTCTTTTTAAGCACTTAACAATAAATTAATGATAGTGTTTCCCACCTGTGATAGTTAAAAGCACAGATCATTTGCACATTGCAGGTTACATCATAAATGTACAACAGTTACAGCGGAAATTCTAATTTGCCAGATTTACAAAACCATAATTATCAGCTCTCACTGCATTTAATAAAAAAAAATGTTGCTGAGAGGTGCAGGATTACAGAATACTGAATACAGGAATTCCAGCCTAAATAATGGATTCATGAGTCTGAAGGATTATCAGTCATCAAATGCTATATGGTGAGTGACAGTACCACGAGACAGGATTTTAGTGGATTTTAGAACCCTGGAAAGTTCAGTTTTTAAGGTGATGGTCATTTTATCCTTTGTTTAGGCGACTGCCTGTTAAAGAGTAGAATTACATAATTCATGTTGCAAAAACGTCTACATGTGAATGTGAATGTGCATCATAATGAGTGTAGCGGTAAAAATAGTGCCAGGTAACATCTGTTGCTGCTCATAGTCTTGAAACAAAGTAGAACTCCAGTGTCCAGTAATATTAGTACTGACCAACAATATAAACAGACACTTTGGACTGACAGCAGACACGACACATTTTTGTGGCTTAGACAACTTTTCCTGGATAGGAAAAATAATACTTGGTTTTCTTCTGAGCAATTAGGAGAATTTTCTCATTGTTAATTTTTCACTTTTTTTTAAAATTCATTTTTTTTCTTGCTGTTCAATATTCCTTTTGAGTAAAATGCTCATTTCAGGGAATGTATCTCTTGTAATACAGGTAATACATTTTAAACGTTGTGTGTTTGTTCTCAGTGTGAGAAGATGTGGCTGGCAAGGCAAATATTTAAACGAAACGTGAGACCAGTGATTTCATATTAAATAGCAAACTCAAGAGCACCTAATCTACACGGTTGACTCAATTGCTTTTGGTTAATTAAAGAAATTAGTCATAACTGCTGAAAACTTTGGACTGGCAGTTCTTTAAAATAAGAGCAAATGCAATCCTTAAGAAAATGTTGGATCCTGAATGTATTAAAAAGTAATTATATTTTGATAATATTTTACGTAATGCTTCTATGTAGCTGACAATTAGAATTATAGATTTTTTTTGATGTTCTAAAACGTGCAGCTGGGCAACACCAAGGACGATTTAGATGAACTGTATTTCAGCGCCAGAAGAGTTCAGAAAAAAATGAACAGCAGTGAAAAATACAGTTTCTTTACCACTTTTGCACAGGGTGGAGGATAAATGCAGGGCCATTTCTGGTCATCATGGTGCATCTGCTCTGACATCCAGCGATGACCCTGAGGGGACTGATTATTATTCACTGAAGCTTTATATTGAAGTGTAAGCCAAATACTTGCTGTTTGCTGCTTCTCAAATGAGATGATTTGATGTCTTTCTTTGTAATACATTGTCATACAAACTGAATATTTTTTGATTGATGGTTAAACAAAACAAGACATTTGAAGGTGTCACCTTAATCTGTATGAAATTATAACATATAATTGGCAATGAAAATAATCATTAGTTGCAGGCCTGTTTGCATCTCTCACGGAAATTCTCAAAGTTTTAAAGGTTTTATTGGGTGTCTGAAAATTTTTTTGACACTGGTGGCACCTAGCCTGCTTATACCAGAAAAAAATATCCCTGATTAAATTTACACAACAACATAACAATCTCCTTAAGAGAACATTTCCTTTTTAGAAACCTCTGCAGTGGGTGGGTCTGTGGCAGGTGATCCATGCCACAAGAGGACCGTTTCTCTTGGTGGCATTCTTTGACAGGATGAGACAGGTTAGATTTTCCTGGCAGATTAGTTAAAGGAAAGGGCGATTGGAGCTGCCACAGCTGCATTGATGTGGAGAAGGAATCAATGTTCAGATTTGATTGGACACTGAAGATAAACATCTCACATGGATCAGAGTCACTTAGGAATCTGCACGGAGGGAATGTCATTAGGTTTTCTTTGCTCCCAAAGCCTCACACCAATGTGCTGTACAAGTATTGTGGGTTAGAAAACTAAAAAAAATAATGCTCAAGTTGCTCTTTAGAGTCCAGGGTTCTAGACTTATGTTGGTTTGGCGATCTGACATAATAAATTTATTCAAGCATGAGTAACCCTCACATGTTTCAGAAGCAGCTTTACACTCTGACGTAACCCTCACTTATTCAGATTCCTTCCTTTTCATTTAGTCGGCAGCTAGACATTCACTAGTTGCTGGTGGCTTGACTTTGTGACACTGAAAATGACATGTCGAGAGCAGTTTCTATGGGAACAACTTTCATGGCTCTGGGGTGCCTCTCCTGTTGTCACTTCATGAGCTGAGAGATATTCTGTGGAGATGTAATCAAAATGTAAATCTGAGAAAGAAATTAATCAAATGTAAATCATATTTTGTGTACCGGAATCTTGCCCCGTGCACATGGCTGACCCGATAAATTGTGGAGCAACAGGTTTTGATTTGCATCCTTGATGAATATTTTGTATGCCATTATGAGCTCCAGTAAATCATAGACCGAGAATTACAGGCGGCAGAGATTTAAATGGCTGATGACATGTATAGTGAGCTGTTAATTACCATGTAAATTGGCTCACTTTTTACACGTAACTATGCAAATGTCTAAGTGGCGAGTGTACGAGTGCATCTCTTTATGTGTGCTCATGCACAAAGGTTCATGATTAGAACATTGTTACTGGCATAGATGCTTTCTTAGAAGTGCTTCATTTAGAAAACAATATTTTTTCTTTTCACTTAATGCGTTGACTTGAGTGTTCTGCTTGCTGTTGAATCTCTACAGCCTGAATATAAGCACAAACACCATTATGAGCTCAGCTTATCTTGAGTATTTTTTTAAGCTTGTTTTCATATTTATTGACAGTGAATTTATTTGTGCTAAGCTTAAGGGGTTTATTTAGGATTTTTTTTTAGGTTTTTGTGCTCATTATTTCAGATTGGAAAACAGTGTTGAGATAATGGGGGAAAGAAAGACCCCTTCAAAGCAATTTCAAGTGAAATGTCAGTCTAATCGGAAATGCAATCCTCTCTGTATTCTTAATCCATTAACAACAAAATAAATATTTTGGTCTACTATAAATAATTTCACATTTATACACTGAACAGAGCTCTATGATTATGTAATATGATTTCAATTTATGTTCTCTGTTTATTTCTCATCCAGACAGTTACATACAGTCAAGTGTGCTGTGCAGCTGCAGTGGAATACATAAACCCAGCGTTTACAGTGAAAACACACTCACATACATGTTAAATGCAGAGAACATTAATTGTTCTGAGCATATGTGCTACAAATTGTTGCATTTATCACAAAATCAAGAGTAAATAGGCAAGACATAAGACTGCGGCTGTTTGCTGTTTTAAGGTATAAACCGAAGCACACAATGGAGTCAGTTATACAGAAATGCAGAGAGAAAGAGCAGCATGCATGTAGGAAAAAATACAGACACCAGGCATAATAAGAGAGGAGCTTTTCAGTATGTAAGCAGAGAGGTCCTGTCACTTGGATTCACTTTTATGTTCCTTTTTTTTAACATTAGGACAAAAATTTCTGAACCAGGATGAAAGCTGTTGATGGGGAGTGGGAGGAAGAACCCAAGGCTGCTCCGTGGTGTGGATGCTGATGAACTGATGTAGTAATTTGCTAATGAGATCTAAGCTGTCTCCTCTCTCTGGCTTTGTCCATATGAAGGGACAGCTGCCCTGCTGTGGGCAGTGTGACAGCACTCTCACTGTGTACACACTGGTCAGTAGGTGTGTGTGTTGGAGAGAGAGACTATGAGGTAGATGACACAGGCCTACACCGTTCTCACCTGACATCCTGTATTTCTCTGCTTGAGCTGGAGGGAACAGAACTTAACAAGGAGGTCCAAACTCGCAAAGATGCTGAGGCGTTCAAAGCAGTTTCAACGCGTTTATAAATGCCACAGGGGGGCTGAAGCACAGACATTTGGCAGGTTGCCCTTGTCAGTGAGCTGTGACAGAATTCTCTGCAGGCTTTTTATGAATTGTGTGCAATTACTTAATTAGTGAATTCATTGAGTGTATCACAACGCCCTGCCAAATGACATTTTTTGGGCCAAGCAGCAATTGTTTAAAATACCAGATTTAAGCTGTCAGGAGTCGACAAACAGATTTACTTCTCTAGAACTTAAACTAGGTAAGTGTAACTAAAAACAGTTGTAGTAATTGTGAATATTCAGAGTATAAATGAAGATACATTGTCCAAAAACTACCAAAGTAGTTGGCAATGAAATTGATCCAACTGATCTTATTGACTAATCATTTATTTGATTGATCATTTTGATAGTAATTTTCATTTACAACTGGTGGATAGCGAGAGACAAACTGTGTGGAGTTTACATGTTCTCCCCGGGCCTTTGTGGGTTCCCCCCTGGTACTCCTGGTTCCTCCTACAGCCTAAAGACATGCATGCATTAGGTTAATTTGTGACTCTAAATTGTCCATGTTAATGTGAATGGTTGTGTTTCTATATGTCAGCTCTGTGATAGACTAGCAATCTATTCAGGGCATTCAGTCTCTTGCTCAAAGTCGGCTGGGATTGGCTGGGATTACCTGCCCCATGACCCTCAAGAGGCTAAGCTGTATACATAATGGATGTATATGTATAAATGTATATATATCACCATGCCCAATTCAATGTGTTTTGCTGAAAAACAATGAATGAAAACACATCTGTGTTTATTTACATGAAAACGCCACAGGGTGTCGTAATACATAGCTTCAAGAATCAAATAGAGCCATCTGGAACATTTTTTGATGGATGAAATACAGTGCGTTGTAGTCTTTGAGTGATCACAGTTAAATGTTTTGCTTTAACAGTTTAGGTGTGTTTTATCTACAAGCAAAAAAGGAAGGATTTCAGAAAAAAGAATTCTGAGTTTTATTAGATAAAATATGTCAGTGAATAGAATGAACAGTATCTGTAGAGTGAACCTTACTTTTATGTTTTGACATTTTTTTAAATGTCTTTCTTGTCTCTCTTGCTTTTAGAAAAAGGTAAAGAGAAGAAACCCTACTGCTGACAGTACCCTGTGCCTGACCTGTGAACATAAGATGTTAAAAGCAGACCTGAGTTTTAATTATTGAGCATCCATTTAAATAAGCAACCCGACTTTGTAATGGTAATCTCAGTTTGACACTCATAATTCACCTTAAATCCACTTTGAATTCAATTGCCAGAGCAGCTACTGAAGCTTGCAGGGGTTTAGTTCTGCCCTGCTGACATAAGTTGCGTGCCGCCATGGAGCTGATGTCACTAAGAATTGAGCACGACAACTTCCACCCCCTCCACCAGCTACAACACACACACACACACGTACATACACACGTAGAGTACAGGCTGACTCACCCAAACTGTCAGCATAAACTTCAAATGCAGACAACTTGAGCTTGGGACACTAAGAAGGAAGGGCTTCGTGTGAAAGTTGTGTTGTGTGTGTTCCATATATCGGAGTCTGTTTTTGTAGGGGGTGCGTGTATCCATATCCGTGTTTTGTCATTTTACTCTCTCCATAAATAAATTTCTGTTCAGTCCTTCAAACAGACTGACCACTTCTGCCACACTCTTGAGATTAATAATTATTCAAGTAAATCATTGTCGTCTTCCTAACACCATTACTCATCCAACATCCATTTACAGCAGTTTCCACTATAAGGCCTAACAGCGCTACGTAGAGCATACCAATTACTTTGTAGAACTTCTGTCTCCCAAACACAACTCATCAGATGAAATTCAGACTCTCACAGACAAATATTGCTTCTGACTTCATGTAATAAATATTTACAATTTTTCCTGGCCCTGTCAAGTCCCATTTGGCACTATACTATCATGTTTTCTTTGAGAGGACTCTTCAAGAAAACATCAACCCAAATGGGAGATGGGCCTGTTTGATACTGATTCTCAAATGGTCTTCAGACGCAGTTGCTAGTTGAGAATATAATCAGGCAAACTGACGCTCAGAAACAAAGGGAGCAGCTGGTTTACAGTGATACAATCTTGTTAATTGGCAAACACTTGACTTTTTCGAGCACACGAGAAACCAGGTTAATGAGGGAAAACTTTTGTCAGGGCATCAGATAATACTTCTGCTTGCTCTGCCTAAACCATGGTTACTCTAAAACTTCATCTACTGTACCTCTGGCCATATATTTGAACTGAGGTTGGCATATTTTAACTGTATTTTAGTTACATAAGATACTGCTTGCAGTTTTTTATGGAATAACCATATACATCTGGTGGCCACTATATCAGGTACACCTGTACGCATAAATTCTCCTGTGATAAACTTGTACCGCATAGTTTTTCTTGACACTGTAGAAAGGTTTAATTTAACCATATATTTATGACTGAGGTTGTGGGCAGTGCTTTACTGTATTGCAGCCATGGAAACTGACATATTTAGACTTCTCCACGTCAGTGGGTGTTCAGACAGAAAACAGCCCTACAATTAAAAAAAGAAATGCAAGAATCTTTAGGCAGGAGTGTTGTGCCTTTATTCCGCCTCACCGTTCTGTACAAAATGTACACACTGCATAAAAGTTACATGAAAGGTTTGACTGCTGGCAGTAGAGGTAAACGCAGAGCTGGGTCTATGTCTGTTGTTTCCTGTCTGTCTACTGTTGCTTTCAATAAAGACTACAATCTTTCATAAATAGTCAAACAAAACAAAACAAAACAAAAATAAAACAGAAGAAATTTGCGGTTCAAAGTCAACTTTATTGTCAAAACCATATGTACAGGTCATACACAGGTTTTGAAATTGCAGTGCTCCCTAGGCCCACATGTTACAAAGTAATCTACAGAAAAATTTGCAGCAAAAGTTGAGCCAAATTCAACTTTGGTTCATCCTACATCCCCATTGAAATTAATAATGAGCCACTTTTTCCATGCAATTTTAATACTTTTGTCTGTCTGAACCCAGCCTTGCTGTCAGTTTTCATTTTTTTGTTGGACTTAATTACTTTGAATATAAAAACACACCACTACACCACTACTAGAAATCCAACTTTTATCCTGTTGCACTGCTTTCACAGCAATCTCTTTTATGCACTCCAGCACTCCAGAAACCCCGCTACAAACCTGCTTGAGTGTATGCATGGCAAAGAAATCAGGCTTCTCAAGCAGAAAACAGCTGTGTTAACCAGCATTTTTTCCAAGCCCCCACCCCATTACACTTTCTCCTTTACATGGCATTTAAGAAATCATTTTACTCCAAGAAACTGACCATAGCCTGATTACTGACATGTAATGTGAACTTACTAATTGTGATGAACATTCATGACAAGTACGCAGATGTGCGAAAGCTGGAGGACACATACACTGGATTGTTGTGAATATCAGATATCTTAAACATTAGGTATAAACATTAGTTAAATTAGATGACTCTGTGTTGACAAATGTCTCCTCATGCTTGTGGAACAGACAAGGACATCATCAGTCACTGCACTCTTTGTGTGAATCATTCAGCAAAACAATTCACCTTTCAATTAGTCATCTAGTCTAATATTCAGTCCTACTGTCTTATCATCTTAAAAGAAGTAAGAGCAGCCAGTGGGATAACATAATATCACTGTTTCACACAGTTTCTATTACAAATCCAACAGGATGGAGATTTTTTTTAGAATTCAGAGGCATTCTTTTGATACTAGTGCAGAAGTTTTATTTAGTCCTCATCCAACAGTCTGACAAAAATTTTAGTTTACATTTTAGACACACTTGGGGAAAAAAGTGAAATTGGAAATGACTTTGACAAGTGTAACACTCATGCTCATAGTGTACTGATGTGAAAAAGAAACATATGTACAATATCTGACAGCCCACTGTAATTCAGTTAACATAACCTACTTGGTATTGTTGTAAAGTTTGTAATAACAAAAATAAGCCTACATTTTTATCCTCAGGGTTGCCTGAGGTGAAAACTTGTGATTTTCTAGAAAATATCTTTAACTGTTATCGAACTCTGCTGTTCATCAGTGTGTGTAACATGGAAAATGCCAGTCTGCATCTTTTCACTGTTTTTCAGAGAAAAATGTATGTGTGAGACAAGCAACCTTTGCTTGTTGCCACAGGTTTATAAGTGGAAACGTCAGTTATGTTCTGCAGAAAATTAATTGCTCCTCAAAAAGTCACCAGAAGTTGCCAGATGATAGCACACTGCTTTGCACAGGATTATGTTTTCTGTTGTAAAGCAAGAGGCTAAACTTTGCATGGAAGTACTGTGATCTTCTGATCTTTATGGATTAAATAAGCAAATGGAACCAACTGGAGTGTAAGCACTGTCAGACGGTCAAGAAATACTTGTCACAAAAAGCCACTTAGAGAAACTGAAATGACATTTGCTAGATGCTAGGAGTATTTTTCATAAAGGCTTGTTTAAATGACATGTTTTATGTTCTGTTTGGGTAAATCATGCCTGTTAATTCGGTTTTAGAGTAGCAGGTAGTAGGATGTTTGCAGCTTAGTCGGCGTAGTAAATTACAGAAAGCATTTGACCTTACACCAAAATTACAAATCACTGAGAAGAATTTATTCTGAGTAAATTCCCATTAGGATTTAAGGGATTTATGGTATTTGGGTTTTAACATTTCTGACTCAGACCCACCACTCTTAGTGAAGAATGACTATACTGAAAGAAACTCAGTTATGATGCCAATTTTCACAAGGAACACAACTTTCTGTTATTCTGAAATTAAATCCAAATAATTCCAATTCATTTATAATGTAAACTATAAGGTCTGGGTTGATGGGATGGTAGTGAATTTGGTTAATTCTTCAGTCAAATTTTGCAAATAAATTTCTGCTGGTATCTGGATTGATTCAGAAAATGTTGTCATAATTGTGAGACTTGCATGTTTCACGTGTGTCAGTTTACATGTCAGACCAATATGTTAACTTGAGACAACTGAGATCAGATGTTCAACAGTTTGAGTATCCTGTACAGTAACACATGTTCTTTCTGGGCAGTAGAAATATGAAATGTGTGGAATCAGTGTTGCATCTGCCATCAAAGGTAGAACTGTGGTTGTTATAGTTGTATACACAAGTTTATCCAATCACAACCTACATGATCCCCATTAGATCTGTGACAGGAATCAGAGGCATGATGTGTGATGCAACAGCATCAGCATTTGTCCTGCCAGATATTTTACTGGATAAGTGAAAGCCATCGAATGTCAGTGCTAGTTGAAAAGTCAAGGGATTAGTCAGTGAGTAGTTTTCATCCTCTGGGCACCATGAATGTCTGCACAGATTTCCATGGCAATCCCTCCTATAATTTGAGATACTGAGATATTTCAGTTTGGACCAAAGTGTTGGACCGACTGACAAACAGTCAGACCTAGACTCACACTGCAAGTGTGGCTAAAATAGTTTTAACTGGTAAGAACACCTCTGCATCCACAGCTCCTGCTGTCCAGAGGAAAGATACATCCATTTTGTGGATTACATGTCATGTTCTCTTCATCTTGTTGGCAGCTATCTCTAGTGTATTCGACTCATCTGAGAGCAGAACACAAACCTTTGAACATTTTCCTGCTGTTTGAAACAGTCCGTTCAAACAAAACACAGAAAACCATGTTTTCTCCCTTACCACCTGTATTCATCTTGATCTAACTCATGAACAATAATGTCAATATATGCAGTAATTCAAATTTATATTCTGACCGCAAATGTTTTATATATCATATTTTTCAATCTAATGTGAGGTGGTAGAGAGCTTAGATAAAGTACAAAACTAAAATGGTGCATTTAGTTTAGAAAAGTCAAAGAGGCTAAATATCTTCAATGTTTTAGTAGGAAAGTAGGTGAAATATTTTCTTTTGTAACTTCCACATTCTCTGTGTAGTATTAATAATTAAATTTATAAATTATATATTTTGAAGCCTTACCCCATGACGTTTTTTATGACATTTTCAGGTCTTACAAAAATATGACTTTTTTTGACAGATTTTGACGTCTTACGGCCGTATGACGTTTTTTATGACATTCTGAGGTAAAAAAAAAATGTGACTTTTTTATGCCGATTTTGACGCCATACTATACTATGACGTTTTTTATGACATTTTGAGGTCAAAAATTTTTTTGACTTTTTTTGGCCGATTTTGACGCCTTACTATACTATGACGTTTTTTATGACATTTTGAGGTCAAAAATTTTTTTGACTTTTTTTGTCCGAAAAAAACGCCATACTATACTATGACGTTTTTTATGACATTTTGAGGTCAAAAATTTTTTTGACTTTTTTTGTCCGAAAAAAACGCCATACTATACTATGACGTTTTTTATGACATTTTGAGGTCAAAAGTTTTTTTGACTTTTTTTTTCTGAAAAAAACGCCATACTATACTATGACGTTTTTTATGACATTTTGAGGTCAAAAATTTTTTTGACTTTTTTTGTCCGATTTTGACGTCTTATTATACTATGACGTTTTTTATGACATTTTGAGGTCAAAATTTTTTTTGACTTTTTTTGGCCGATTTTGACGCCTTACTATACTATGACGTTTTTTATGACATTTTGAGGTCAAAAAAAATTTTGACTTTTTTTTTCCGAAAAAAACGCCATACTATACTATGACGTTTTTTATGACATTTTGAGGTCAAAAATTTTTTTGATTTTTTTTGTCCGAAAAAAACGCCATACTATACTATGACGTTTTTTATGACATTTTGAGGTCAAAAATTTTTTTGACTTTTTTTGTCCGATTTTGACGCCTTACTATACTATGACGTTTTTTATGACATTTTGAGGTCAAAAATTTTTTTGACTTTTTTTGGCCGAAAAAAACGCCATACTATACTATGACGTTTTTTATGACATTTTGAGGTCAAAAATTTTTTTGACTTTTTTTGTCCGAAAAAAACGCCATACTATACTATGACGTTTTTATGACATTTTGAGGTCAAAATTTTTTTTGACTTATTTTGTCCGAAAAAAACGCCATACTATACTATGACGTTTTTTTATGACATTTTGAGGTCAAAAATTTTTTTGACTTTTTTTGTCCGAAAAAAACGCCATACTATACTATGACGTTTTTTATGACATTTTGAGGTCAAAAATTTTTTTGACTTTTTTTTCCCGAAAAAAACGCCATACTATACTATGACGTTTTTTATGACATTTTGAGGTCAAAAGTTTATTTGACTTTTTTTTTCTGAAAAAAACGCCATACTATACTATGACGTTTTTTATGACATTTTGAGGTCAAAAATTTTTTTGACTTTTTTTGTCCGAAAAAAACGCCATACTATACTATGACGTTTTTTATGACATTTTGAGGTCAAAAAAGATTTTGACTTTTTTTTCCGAAAAAAGCGCCATACTATACTATGACGTTTTTTATGACATTTTGAGGTCAAAAATTTTTTTGACTTTTTTTTTCCGAAAAAAACGCCATACTATACTATGACGTTTTTTATGACATTTTGAGGTCAAAATTTTTTTTGACTTTTTTTGGCCGATTTTGACGCCTTACTATACTATGACGTTTTTTATGACATTTTGAGGTCAAAAATTTTTTTGACTTTTTTTGTCCGAAAAAAACGCCATACTATACTATGACGTTTTTTATGACATTTTGAGGTCAAAATTTTTTTTGACTTTTTTTGGCCGATTTTGACGCCTTATTATACTATGACGTTTTTTATGACATTTTGAGGTGAAAAATTTTTTTGACTTTTTTTGTCCGAAAAAAACGCCATACTATACTATGACGTTTTTTACGACATTTTGAGGTCAAAAATTTTTTTGACTTTTTTTTCCCGAAAAAAACGCCTTACTATACTATGACGTTTTTTATGACATTTTGAGGTCAAAAGTTTTTTTGACTTTTTTTTTCTGAAAAAAACGCCATACTATACTATGACGTTTTTTATGACATTTTGAGGTCAAAAATTTTTTTGACTTTTTTTGTCCGATTTTGACGTCTTATTATACTATGACGTTTTTTATGACATTTTGAGGTCAAAAATTTTTTTGACTTTTTTTGGCCGATTTTGACGCCTTACTATACTATGACGTTTTTTATGACATTTTGAGGTCAAAAAAAATTTTGACTTTTTTTTTCCGAAAAAAACGCCATACTATACTATGACGTTTTTTATGACATTTTGAGGTCAAAAACTTTTTTGATTTTTTTTGTCCGAAAAAAACGCCATACTATACTATGACGTTTTTTATGACATTTTGAGGTCAAAAATTTTTTTGACTTTTTTTGTCCGATTTTGACGCCTTACTATACTATGACGTTTTTTATGACATTTTGAGGTCAAAAATTTTTTTGACTTTTTTTGTCCGAAAAAAACGCCATACTATACTATGACGTTTTTTATGACATTTTGAGGTCAAAAATTTTTTTGACTTTTTTTGTCCGAAAAAAACGCCATACTATACTATGACGTTTTTTATGACATTTTGAGGTCAAAAATTTTTTTGACTTATTTTGGCCGAAAAAAACGCCATACTATACTATGACGTTTTTTATGACATTTTGAGGTCAAAAATTTTTTTGACTTTTTTTGTCCGAAAAAAACGCCATACTATACTATGACGTTTTTTATGACATTTTGAGGTCAAAAATTTTTTTGACTTTTTTTTCCCAAAAAAAACGCCATACTATACTATGACGTTTTTTATGACATTTTGAGGTCAAAAGTTTTTTTGACTTTTTTTTTCTGAAAAAAACGCCATACTATACTATGACGTTTTTTATGACATTTTGAGGTCAAAAATTTTTTTGACTTTTTTTGTCCGATTTTGACGTCTTATTATACTATGACGTTTTTTATGACATTTTGAGGTCAAAAATTTTTTTGACTTTTTTTGTCCGAAAAAAACGCCATACTATACTATGACGTTTTTATGACATTTTGAGGTCAAAAAAAATTTTGACTTTTTTTTTCCGAAAAAAACGCCATACTATACTATGACGTTTTTTATGACATTTTGAGGTCAAAAATTTTTTTGACTTTTTTTGTCCGAAAAAAACGCCATACTATACTATGACGTTTTTTATGACATTTTGAGGTCAAAAATTTTTTTGACTTTTTTTGTCCGAAAAAAACGCCATACTATACTATGACGTTTTTATGACATTTTGAGGTCAAAAATTTTTTTGACTTATTTTGTCCGAAAAAAACGCCATACTATACTATGACGTTTTTTATGACATTTTGAGGTCAAAAAAAATTTTGACTTTTTTTTTCCGAAAAAACGCCATACGTTTGACGTTTTTTATGACATTTTGAGGTGAAAATTTTTTTTGACTTTTTTTGGCCGATTTTGACGCCTTACTATACTATGACGTTTTTTATGACATTTTGAGGTCAAAAAAAATTTTGACTTTTTTTTTCCGAAAAAAACGCCATACTATACTATGACGTTTTTTATGACATTTTGAGGTCAAAAATTTTTTTGACTCTTTTTTTCCGAAAAAAACGCCATACTATACTATGACGTTTTTTATGACATTTTGAGGTGAAAAATTTTTTTGACTTTTTTTGTCCGAAAAAAACGCCATACTATACTATGACGTTTTTTATGACATTTTGAGGTCAAAAATTTTTTTGACTTTTTTTGTCCGAAAAAAACGCCTTACTATACTATGACGTTTTTTATGACATTTTGAGGTCAAAAAAGATTTTGACTTTTTTTTTCCGAAAAAAACGCCATACTATACTATGACGTTTTTTATGACATTTTGAGGTGAAAAATTTTTTTGACTTTTTTTGTCCGAAAAAAACGCCATACTATACTATGACGTTTTTTATGACATTTTGAGGTCAAAATTTTTTTTGACTTTTTTTGGCCGATTTTGACGTCTTACTATACTATGACGTTTTTTATGACATTTTGAGGTGAAAATTTTTTTTGACTTTTTTTGGCCGATTTTGACGCCTTACTATACTATGACGTTTTTTATGACATTTTGAGGTCAAAAAAAATTTTGACTTTTTTTTTCCGAAAAAAACGCCATACTATACTATGACGTTTTTTATGACATTTTGAGGTCAAAAATTTTTTTGACTCTTTTTTTCCGAAAAAAACGCCATACTATACTATGACGTTTTTTATGACATTTTGAGGTGAAAAATTTTTTTGACTTTTTTTGTCCGAAAAAAACGCCTTACTATACTATGACGTTTTTTATGACATTTTGAGGTCAAAAAAAATTTTGACTTTTTTTTTCCGAAAAAAACGCCATACTATACTATGACGTTTTTTATGACATTTTGAGGTCAAAAATTTTTTTGACTTTTTTTGTCCGAAAAAAACGCCTTACTATACTATGACGTTTTTTATGACATTTTGAGGTCAAAAAAGATTTTGACTTTTTTTTTCCGAAAAAAACGCCATACTATACTATGACGTTTTTTATGACATTTTGAGGTGAAAAATTTTTTTGACTTTTTTTGTCCGAAAAAAACGCCATACTATACTATGACGTTTTTTATGACATTTTGAGGTCAAAATTTTTTTTGACTTTTTTTGGCCGATTTTGACGTCTTACTATACTATGACGTTTTTTATGACATTTTGAGGTGAAAATTTTTTTTGACTTTTTTTGGCCGATTTTGACGCCTTACTATACTATGACGTTTTTTATGACATTTTGAGGTCAAAAAAAATTTTGACTTTTTTTTTCCGAAAAAAACGCCATACTATACTATGACGTTTTTTATGACATTTTGAGGTCAAAAATTTTTTTGACTCTTTTTTTCCGAAAAAAACGCCATACTATACTATGACGTTTTTTATGACATTTTGAGGTGAAAAATTTTTTTGACTTTTTTTGTCCGAAAAAAACGCCTTACTATACTATGACGTTTTTTATGACATTTTGAGGTCAAAAAAAATTTTGACTTTTTTTTTCCGAAAAAAACGCCATACTATACTATGACGTTTTTTATGACATTTTGAGGTCAAAAATTTTTTTGACTCTTTTTTTCCGAAAAAAACGCCATACTATACTATGACGTTTTTTATGACATTTTGAGGTGAAAAATTTTTTTGACTTTTTTTGTCCGAAAAAAACGCCATACTATACTATGACGTTTTTTATGACATTTTGAGGTCAAAATTTTTTTTGACTTTTTTTGTCCGAAAAAAACGCCATACTATACTATGACGTTTTTTATGACATTTTGAGGTCAAAAAAGATTTTGACTTTTTTTTTCCGAAAAAAACGCCATACTATACTATGACGTTTTTTATGACATTTTGAGGTGAAAAATTTTTTTGACTTTTTTTGGCCGATTTTGACGCCTTACTATACTATGACGTTTTTTATGACATTTTGAGGTCAAAAAAAATTTTGACTTTTTTTTTCCGAAAAAAACGCCATACTATACTATGACGTTTTTTATGACATTTTGAGGTCAAAAATTTTTTTGAGTCTTTTTTTCCGAAAAAAACGCCATACTATACTATGACGTTTTTTATGACATTTTGAGGTGAAAAATTTTTTTGACTTTTTTTGTCCGAAAAAAACGCCATACTATACTATGACGTTTTTTATGACATTTTGAGGTCAAAAATTTTTTTGACTTTTTTTGTCCGAAAAAAACGCCATACTATACTATGACGTTTTTTTATGACATTTTGAGGTCAAAAAAGATTTTGACTTTTTTTTTCCGAAAAAAAACGCCATACTATACTATGACGTTTTTTATGACATTTTGAGGTCAAAATTTTTTTTGACTTTTTTTGGCCGATTTTGACGCCTTACTATACTATGACGTTTTTTATGACATTTTGAGGTCAAAAATTTTTTTGACTTTTTTTGTCCGAAAAAAACGCCATACTATACTATGACGTTTTTTATGACATTTTGAGGTCAAAAATTTTTTTGACTTTTTTTGGCCGATTTTGACGCCTTACTATACTATGACGTTTTTTATGACATTTTGAGGTGAAAAATTTTTTTGACTTTTTTTTCCCGAAAAAAACGCCATACTATACTATGACGTTTTTTATGACATTTTGAGGTCAAAAGTTTTTTTGACTTTTTTTTTCTGAAAAAAACGCCATACTATACTATGACGTTTTTTATGACATTTTGAGGTCAAAAATTTTTTTGACTTTTTTTGTCCGATTTTGACGTCTTATTATACTATGACGTTTTTTATGACATTTTGAGGTCAAAAATTTTTTTGACTTTTTTTGTCCGAAAAAAACGCCATACTATACTATGACGTTTTTTATGACATTTTGAGGTCAAAAATTTTTTTGACTTTTTTTGGCCGATTTTGACGCCTTACTATACTATGACGTTTTTTATGACATTTTGAGGTCAAAAAAAATTTTGACTTTTTTTTTCCGAAAAAAACGCCATACTATACTATGACGTTTTTTATGACATTTTGAGGTCAAAAATTTTTTTGACTTTTTTTGTCCGAAAAAAACGCCATACTATACTATGACGTTTTTTATGACATTTTGAGGTCAAAAATTTTTTTGACTTTTTTTGTCCGAAAAAAACGCCATACTATACTATGACGTTTTTATGACATTTTGAGGTTAAAAATTTTTTTGACTTATTTTGTCCGAAAAAAACGCCATACTATACTATGACGTTTTTTATGACATTTTGAGGTCAAAATTTTTTTTGACTTTTTTTGTCCGAAAAAAACGCCATACTATACTATGACATTTTTTATGACATTTTGAGGTCAAAAATTTTTTTGACTTTTTTTGTCCGAAAAAAACGCCATACTATACTATGACGTTTTTTATGACATTTTGAGGTCAAAAAAAATTTTGACTTTTTTTTTCCGAAAAAAACGCCATACTATACTATGACGTTTTTTATGACATTTTGAGGTCAAAAATTTTTTTGACTTTTTTTGTCCGAAAAAAACGCCATACTATACTATGACGTTTTTTATGACATTTTGAGGTCAAAAATTTTTTTGACTTTTTTTGTCCGAAAAAAACGCCATACTATACTATGACGTTTTTATGACATTTTGAGGTCAAAAATTTTTTTGACTTATTTTGTCCGAAAAAAACGCCATACTATACTATGACGTTTTTTATGACATTTTGAGGTCAAAAATTTTTTTGACTTTTTTTTCCCGAAAAAAACGCCATACTATACTATGACGTTTTTTATGACATTTTGAGGTCAAAAATTTTTTTGACTTTTTTTGTCCGAAAAAAATGCCATACTATACTATGACGTTTTTTATGACATTTTGAGGTCAAAAAAAATTTTGACTTTTTTTTTCCGAAAAAAACGCCATACTATACTATGACGTTTTTTATGACATTTTGAGGTCAAAAATTTTTTTGACTTTTTTTTTCCCGAAAAAAACGCCATACTATACTATGACGTTTTTTATGACATTTTGAGGTCAAAAAAAATTTTGACTTTTTTTTCCCGAAAAAAACGCCATACTATACTATGACGTTTTTTATGACATTTTGAGGTCAAAAATTTTTTTGACTTTTTTTGTCCGAAAAAAACGCCATACTATACTATAAGTTTTTTATGACATTTTGAGGTAAAAATTTTTTTTGACTTTTTTTGTCCGATTTTGACGCCTTACTATACTATGACGTTTTTTATGACATTTTGAGGTCAAAAATTTTTTTGACTCTTTTGTCCGAAAAAAACGCCATACTATACTATGACGTTTTTTATGACATTTTGAGGTCAAAAAAAATTTTGACTTTTTTTTTCCGAAAAAAACGCCATACTATACTATGACGTTTTTTATGACATTTTGAGGTCAAAAATTTTTTTGACTTTTTTTGTCCGAAAAAAACGCCATACTATACTATAAGTTTTTTATGACATTTTGAGGTAAAAATTTTTTTTGACTGTTTTTGTCCGATTTTGACGCCTTACTATACTATGACGTTTTTTATGACATTTTGAGGTCAAAAATTTTTTTGACTCTTTTGTCCGAAAAAAACGCCATACTATACTATGACGTTTTTTATGACATTTTGAGGTCAAAAAAAATTTTGACTTTTTTTTTCCGAAAAAAACGCCATACTATACTATGACGTTTTTTATGACATTTTGAGGTCAAAATTTTTTTTGACTTTTTTTGTCCGATTTTGACGTCTTACTATACTATGACGTTTTTTATGACATATTGAGGTCAAAAATTTTTTGGACTTTTTTTGTCCGAAAAAAACGCCATACTATACTATGACGTTTTTTATGACATTTTGAGGTCAAAAATTTTTTTGACTTTTTTTGTCCGAAAAAAACGCCATACTATACTATGACGTTTTTTAAGATATTTTGAGGTCAAAAAAAATTGTGACTTTTTTTTTCCGAAAAAAACTCCTTACTATACTATGACGTTTTTTATGACATTTTGAGGTCAAAAATTTTTTTGACTTTTTTTGTCCGAAAAAAACGCCATACTATACTATGACGTTTTTTATGACATTTTGAGGTCAAAAATTTTTTTGACTTTTTTTGTCCGATTTTGATGCCTTACTATACTATGACGTTTTTTATGACATTTTGAGGTCAAAAAAAATTTTGACTTTTTTTTTCCAAAAAAAAACGCCATACGTTTGACGTTTTTTATGACATTTTAAGGTCAAAAATTTTTTTGACTTTTTTTGGCCGATTTTGACGTCTTACTATACTATGACGTTTTTTATGACATTTTGAGGTGAAAAATTTTTTTGACTTTTTTTGGCCGATTTTGACGCCTTACTATACTATGACGTTTTTTATGACATTTTGAGGTCAAAAAAAATTTTGACTTTTTTTTTCCGAAAAAAACGCCATACCATACTATGACGTTTTTTATGACATTTTAAGGTCAAAAATTTTTTTGACTTTTTTTGGCCGATTTTGACGTCTTACTATACTATGACGTTTTTTATGACATTTTGAGGTGAAAAATTTTTTTGACTTTTTTTGGCCGATTTTGACGCCTTACTATACTATGACGTTTTTTATGACATTTTGAGGTCAAAAAAATTTTTGACTTTTTTTTTTCCGAAAAAAACGCCATACTATACTATGACGTTTTTTATGACATTTTGAGGTCAAAAATTTTTTTGACTCTTTTTTTCCGAAAAAAACGCCATACTATACTATGACGTTTTTTATGACATTTTGAGGTGAAAAATTTTTTTGACTTTTTTTGTCCGAAAAAAACGCCATACTATACTATGACGTTTTTTATGACATTTTGAGGTCAAAATTTTTTTTGACTTTTTTTGTCCGAAAAAAACGCCATACTATACTATGACGTTTTTTATGACATTTTGAGTTCAAAAAAAATTTTGACTTTTTTTTTCCGAAAAAAACGCCATACGTTTGACGTTTTTTATGACATTTTAAGGTCAAAAATTTTTTTGACTTTTTTTGGCCGATTTTGACGTCTTACTATACTATGACGTTTTTTATGACATTTTGAGGTGAAAAATTTTTTTGACTCTTTTTGGCCGATTTTGACGCCTTACTATACTATGACGTTTTTTATGACATTTTGAGGTCAAAAAAAATTTTGACTTTTTTTTTCCGAAAAAAACGCCATACTATACTATGACGTTTTTTATGACATTTTAAGGTCAAAAATTTTTTTGACTTTTTTTGGCCGATTTTGACGTCTTACTATACTATGACGTTTTTTATGACATTTTGAGGTGAAAAATTTTTTTGACTTTTTTTGGCCGATTTTGACGCCTTACTATACTATGACGTTTTTTATGACATTTTGAGGTCAAAAAAATTTTTGACTTTTTTTTTCGAAAAAAACGCCATACTATACTATGACGTTTTTTATGACATTTTGAGGTCAAAAATTTTTTTGACTCTTTTTTTCCGAATAAAACGCCATACTATACTATGACGTTTTTTATGACATTTTGAGGTGAAAAATTTTTTTGACTTTTTTTGTCCGAAAAAAACGCCATACTATACTATGACGTTTTTTATGACATTTTGAGGTCAAAATTTTTTTTGACTTTTTTTGTCCGAAAAAAACGCCATACTATACTATGACGTTTTTTATGACATTTTGAGGTCAAAAAAGATTTTGACTTTTTTTTTCCGAAAAAAACGCCATACTATACTATGACGTTTTTATGACATTTTGAGGTCAAAAATTTTTTTGACTTATTTTGTCCGAAAAAAACGCCATACTATACTATGACGTTTTTTATGACATTTTGAGGTCAAAAATTTTTTTGACTTTTTTTTCCCGAAAAAAACGCCATACTATACTATGACGTTTTTTATGACATTTTGAGGTCAAAAATTTTTTTGACTTTTTTTGTCCGAAAAAAACGCCATACTATACTATGACGTTTTTTATGACATTTTGAGGTCAAAAAAAATTTTGACTTTTTTTTTCCGAAAAAAACGCCATACTATACTATGACGTTTTTTATGACATTTTGAGGTCAAAAATTTTTTTGACTTTTTTTTTCCCGAAAAAAACGCCATACTATACTATGACGTTTTTTATGACATTTTGAGGTCAAAAAAAATTTTGACTTTTTTTTTCCGAAAAAAACGCCATACTATACTATGACGTTTTTTATGACATTTTGAGGTCAAAAATTTTTTTGACTTTTTTTGTCCGAAAAAAACGCCATACTATACTATAAGTTTTTTATGACATTTTGAGGTAAAAATTTTTTTTGACTTTTTTTGTCCGATTTTGACGCCTTACTATACTATGACGTTTTTTATGACATTTTGAGGTCAAAAATTTTTTTGACTCTTTTGTCCGAAAAAAACGCCATACTATACTATGACGTTTTTTATGACATTTTGAGGTCAAAAAAAATTTTGACTTTTTTTTTCCGAAAAAAACGCCATACTATACTATGACGTTTTTTATGACATTTTGAGGTCAAAAATTTTTTTGACTTTTTTTGTCCGAAAAAAACGCCATACTATACTATAAGTTTTTTATGACATTTTGAGGTAAAAATTTTTTTTGACTTTTTTTGTCCGATTTTGACGCCTTACTATACTATGACGTTTTTTATGACATTTTGAGGTCAAAAATTTTTTTGACTCTTTTGTCCGAAAAAAACGCCATACTATACTATGACGTTTTTTATGACATTTTGAGGTCAAAAAAAATTTTGACTTTTTTTTTCCGAAAAAAACGCCATACTATACTATGACATTTTTTATGACATTTTGAGGTCAAAATTTTTTTTGACTTTTTTTGTCCGATTTTGACGTCTTACTATACTATGACGTTTTTTATGACATATTGAGGTCAAAAATTTTTTGGACTTTTTTTGTCCGAAAAAAACGCCATACTATACTATGACGTTTTTTATGACATTTTGAGGTCAAAAATTTTTTTGACTTTTTTTGTCCGAAAAAAACGCCATACTATACTATGACGTTTTTTAAGATATTTTGAGGTCAAAAAAAATTTTGACTTTTTTTTTCCGAAAAAAACTCCTTACTATACTATGACGTTTTTTATGACATTTTGAGGTCAAAAATTTTTTTGACTTTTTTTGTCCGAAAAAAACGCCATACTATACTATGACGTTTTTTATGACATTTTGAGGTCAAAAATTTTTTTGACTTTTTTTGTCCGATTTTGATGCCTTACTATACTATGACGTTTTTTATGACATTTTGAGGTCAAAAATTTTTTTGACTTTTTTTGTCCGAAAAAAACGCCATACTATACTATGACGTTTTTTATGACATTTTGAGGTCAAAAAAAATTTTGACTTTTTTTTTCCAAAAAAAACGCCATACGTTTGACGTTTTTTATGACATTTTAAGGTCAAAAATTTTTTTGACTTTTTTTGGCCGATTTTGACGTCTTACTATACTATGACGTTTTTTATGACATTTTGAGGTGAAAAATTTTTTTGACTTTTTTTGGCCGATTTTGACGCCTTACTATACTATGACGTTTTTTATGACATTTTGAGGTCAAAAAAAATTTTGACTTTTTTTTTCCGAAAAAAACGCCATACCATACTATGACGTTTTTTATGACATTTTAAGGTCAAAAATTTTTTTGACTTTTTTTGGCCGATTTTGACGTCTTACTATACTATGACGTTTTTTATGACATTTTGAGGTGAAAAATTTTTTTGACTTTTTTTGGCCGATTTTGACGCCTTACTATACTATGACGTTTTTTATGACATTTTGAGGTCAAAAAAATTTTTGACTTTTTTTTTCCGAAAAAAACGCCATACTATACTATGACGTTTTTTATGACATTTTGAGGTCAAAAATTTTTTTGACTCTTTTTTTCCGAAAAAAACGCCATACTATACTATGACGTTTTTTATGACATTTTGAGGTGAAAAATTTTTTTGACTTTTTTTGTCCGAAAAAAACGCCATACTATACTATGACGTTTTTTATGACATTTTGAGGTCAAAATTTTTTTTGACTTTTTT
This sequence comes from Toxotes jaculatrix, assembly GCF_017976425.1. NCBI lineage: Eukaryota > Metazoa > Chordata > Actinopteri > Toxotidae > Toxotes > Toxotes jaculatrix. The sequence continues at coordinate 7,905,929 of NC_054404.1, read as the reverse complement.
TGTCCGAAAAAAACGCCATACTATACTATGACGTTTTTTATGACATTTTGAGTTCAAAAAAAATTTTGACTTTTTTTTTCCGAAAAAAACGCCATATGTTTGACGTTTTTTATGACATTTTGAGGTCAAAAATTTTTTTGACTTTTTTTGTCCGAAAAAAACGCCATACTATACTATGACGTTTTTTATGACATTTTGAGGTCAAAAATTTTTTTGACTTTTTTTGGCCGATTTTGACGTCTTATTATACTATGACGTTTTTTATGACATTTTGAGGTCAAAATTTTTTTTGACTTTTTTTGGCCGATTTTGACGCCTTACTATACTATGACGTTTTTTATGACATTTTGAGGTCAAAAATTTTTTTGACTTTTTTTGTCCGAAAAAAACGCCATACTATACTATGACGTTTTTTATGACATTTTGAGGTCAAAATTTTTTTTGACTTTTTTTGGCCGATTTTGACGCCTTATTATACTATGACGTTTTTTATGACATTTTGAGGTCAAAAATTTTTTTGACTTTTTTTGTCCGAAAAAAACGCCATACTATACTATGACGTTTTTATGACATTTTGAGGTCAAAAATTTTTTTGACTTATTTTGTCCGAAAAAAACGCCATACTATACTATGACGTTTTTTATGACATTTTGAGGTCAAAAATTTTTTTGACTTTTTTTGTCCAAAAAAAACGCCATACTATACTATGACGTTTTTTATGACATTTTGAGGTCAAAAATTTTTTTGACTTTTTTTGTCCGATTTTGACGTCTTATTATACTATGACGTTTTTTATGACATTTTGAGGTCAAAAATTTTTTTGACTTTTTTTGGCCGATTTTGACGCCTTACTATACTATGACGTTTTTTATGACATTTTGAGGTCAAAAAAAATTTTGACTTTTTTTTTCCGAAAAAAACGCCATACTATACTATGACGTTTTTTATGACATTTTGAGGTCAAAAATTTTTTTGACTTTTTTTGTCCGAAAAAAACGCCATACTATACTATGACGTTTTTTATGACATTTTGAGGTCAAAAAAGATTTTGACTTTTTTTTTCCGAAAAAAACGCCATACTATACTATGACGTTTTTTATGACATTTTGAGGTCAAAAATTTTTTTGACTTTTTTTTCCGAAAAAAACGCCATACTATACTATGACGTTTTTTATGACATTTTGAGGTCAAAATTTTTTTTGACTTTTTTTGGCCGATTTTGACGCCTTACTATACTATGACGTTTTTTATGACATTTTGAGGTCAAAAATTTTTTTGACTTTTTTTGTCCGAAAAAAACGCCATACTATACTATGACGTTTTTTATGACATTTTGAGGTCAAAATTTTTTTTGACTTTTTTTGGCCGATTTTGACGCCTTATTATACTATGACGTTTTTTATGACATTTTGAGGTCAAAAATTTTTTTGACTTTTTTTGTCCGAAAAAAACGCCATACTATACCATGACGTTTTTTATGACATTTTGAGGTCAAAAATTTTTTTGACTTTTTTTTCCCGAAAAAAACGCCTTACTATACTATGACGTTTTTTATGACATTTTGAGGTCAAAAGTTTTTTTGACTTTTTTTTTCTGAAAAAAACGCCATACTATACTATGACGTTTTTTATGACATTTTGAGGTCAAAAATTTTTTTGACTTTTTTTGTCCGATTTTGACGTCTTATTATACTATGACGTTTTTTATGACATTTTGAGGTCAAAAATTTTTTTGACTTTTTTTGGCCGATTTTGACGCCTTACTATACTATGACGTTTTTTATGACATTTTGAGGTCAAAAAAAATTTTGACTTTTTTTTTCCGAAAAAAACGCCATACTATACTATGACGTTTTTTATGACATTTTGAGGTCAAAAATTTTTTTGACTTTTTTTGTCCGAAAAAAACGCCATACTATACTATGACGTTTTTTATGACATTTTGAGGTCAAAAATTTTTTTGACTTTTTTTGTCCGATTTTGACGCCTTACTATACTATGACGTTTTTTATGACATTTTGAGGTCAAAAAAAATTTTGACTTTTTTTTTTCCGAAAAAAACGCCATACGTTTGACGTTTTTTATGACATTTTGAGGTCAAAAATTTTTTTGACTTTTTTTGTCCGATTTTGACGTCTTATTATACTATGACGTTTTTTATGACATTTTGAGGTCAAAAATTTTTTTGACTTTTTTTGGCCGATTTTGACGCCTTACTATACTATGACGTTTTTTATGACATTTTGAGGTCAAAAAAAATTTTGACTTTTTTTTTCCCGAAAAAAACGCCATACTATACTATGACGTTTTTTATGACATTTTGAGGTCAAAAATTTTTTTGACTTTTTTTGTCCGAAAAAAACGCCATACTATACTATGACGTTTTTTATGACATTTTGAGGTCAAAAATCTTTTTGACTTTTTTTTCCCGAAAAAAACGCCATACTATACTATGACGTTTTTTATGACATTTTGAGGTCAAAATTTTTTTTGACTTTTTTTGTCCGAAAAAAACGCCATACTATACTATGACGTTTTTTATGACATTTTGAGGTCAAAAATTTTTTTGACTTTTTTTGTCCGATTTTGATGCCTTACTATACTATGACGTTTTTTATGACATTTTGAGGTCAAAAATTTTTTTGACTTTTTTTTTTTCCGAAAAAAAAGCCATACTATACTATGACGTTTTTTATGACATTTTGAGGTCAAAATTTTTTTTGACTTTTTTTGGCCGATTTTGACGCCTTACTATACTATGACGTTTTTTATGACATTTTGAGGTCAAAAATTTTTTTGACTTTTTTTGTCCGAAAAAAACGCCATACTATACTATGACGTTTTTTATGACATTTTGAGGTCAAAAATTTTTTTGACTTTTTTTGTCCGAAAAAAACGCCATACTATACTATGACGTTTTTTATGACATTTTGAGGTCAAAAAAAATTTTGACTTTTTTTTTCCGAAAAAAACGCCATACTATACTATGACGTTTTTTATGACATTTTGAGGTCAAAAATTTTTTTGACTTTTTTTTTCCCGAAAAAAACGCCATACTATACTATGACATTTTTTATGACATTTTGAGGTCAAAAAAAATTTTGACTTTTTTTTTCCGAAAAAAATGCCATACTATACTATGACGTTTTTTATGACATTTTGAGGTCAAAAATTTTTTTGACTTTTTTTTTTTTCCGAAAAAAACGCCATACTATACTATGACGTTTTTTATGACATTTTGAGGTCAAAAATTTTTTTGACTTTTTTTTTTTCCGAAAAAAAAGCCATACTATACTATGACGTTTTTTATGACATTTTGAGGTCAAAATTTTTTTTGACTTTTTTTGGCCGATTTTGACGCCTTACTATACTATGACGTTTTTTATGACATTTTGAGGTCAAAAATTTTTTTGACTTTTTTTGTCCGAAAAAAACGCCATACTATACTATGACGTTTTTTATGACATTTTGAGGTCAAAAATTTTTTTGACTTTTTTTGTCCGAAAAAAACGCCATACTATACTATGACGTTTTTTATGACATTTTGAGGTCAAAAAAAATTTTGACTTTTTTTTTCCGAAAAAAACGCCATACGTTTGACGTTTTTTATGACATTTTGAGGTCAAAAATTTTTTTGACTTTTTTTGGCCGATTTTGACGTCTTACTATACTATGACGTTTTTTATGACATTTTGAGGTGAAAAATTTTTTTGACTTTTTTTGGCCGATTTTGACGCCTTACTATACTATGACGTTTTTTATGACATTTTGAGGTGAAAAATTTTTTTGACTTTTTTTGTCCGAAAAAAACGCCATACTATACTATGACGTTTTTTATGACATTTTGAGGTCAAAAATTTTTTTGACTTTTTTTGTCCGAAAAAAACGCCTTACTATACTATGACGTTTTTTATGACATTTTGAGGTCAAAAAAAATTTTGACTTTTTTTTTCCGAAAAAAACGCCATACTATACTATGACGTTTTTTATGACATTTTGAGGTCAAAAATTTTTTTGACTCTTTTTTTCCGAAAAAAACGCCATACTATACTATGACGTTTTTTATGACATTTTGAGGTGAAAATTTTTTTTGACTTTTTTTGTCCGAAAAAAACGCCATACTATACTATGACGTTTTTTATGACATTTTGAGGTCAAAAATTTTTTTGACTTTTTTTGTCCGAAAAAAACGCCATACTATACTATGACGTTTTTTATGACATTTTGAGGTCAAAAAAGATTTTGACTTTTTTTTTCCGAAAAAAACGCCATACTATACTATGACGTTTTTTATGACATTTTGAGGTCAAAAATTTTTTTGACTTTTTTTTCCGAAAAAAACGCCATACTATACTATGACGTTTTTTATGACATTTTGAGGTCAAAATTTTTTTTGACTTTTTTTGGCCGATTTTGACGCCTTACTATACTATGACGTTTTTTATGACATTTTGAGGTCAAAAATTTTTTTGACTTTTTTTGTCCGAAAAAAACGCCATACTATACTATGACGTTTTTTATGACATTTTGAGGTCAAAATTTTTTTTGACTTTTTTTGGCCGATTTTGACGCCTTATTATACTATGACGTTTTTTATGACATTTTGAGGTCAAAAATTTTTTTGACTTTTTTTGTCCGAAAAAAACGCCATACTATACTATGACGTTTTTATGACATTTTGAGGTCAAAAATTTTTTTGACTTATTTTGTCCGAAAAAAACGCCATACTATACTATGACGTTTTTTATGACATTTTGAGGTCAAAAATTTTTTTGACTTTTTTTGTCCAAAAAAAAACGCCATACTATACTATGACGTTTTTTATGACATTTTGAGGTCAAAAATTTTTTTGACTTTTTTTGTCCGATTTTGACGTCTTATTATACTATGACGTTTTTTATGACATTTTGAGGTCAAAAATTTTTTTGACTTTTTTTGTCCGATTTTGACGCCTTACTATACTATGACGTTTTTTATGACATTTTGAGGTCAAAAAAAATTTTGACTTTTTTTTTCCGAAAAAAACGCCATACTATACTATGACGTTTTTTATGACATTTTGAGGTCAAAAATTTTTTTGACTTTTTTTGTCCGAAAAAAACGCCATACTATACTATGACGTTTTTTATGACATTTTGAGGTCAAAAAAGATTTTGACTTTTTTTTTCCGAAAAAAACGCCATACTATACTATGACGTTTTTTATGACATTTTGAGGTCAAAAATTTTTTTGACTTTTTTTTCCGAAAAAAACGCCATACTATACTATGACGTTTTTTATGACATTTTGAGGTCAAAATTTTTTTTGACTTTTTTTGGCCGATTTTGACGCCTTACTATACTATGACGTTTTTTATGACATTTTGAGGTCAAAAATTTTTTTGACTTTTTTTGTCCGAAAAAAACGCCATACTATACTATGACGTTTTTTATGACATTTTGAGGTCAAAATTTTTTTTGACTTTTTTTGGCCGATTTTGACGCCTTATTATACTATGACGTTTTTTATGACATTTTGAGGTCAAAAATTTTTTTGACTTTTTTTGTCCGAAAAAAACGCCATACTATACTATGACGTTTTTTATGACATTTTGAGGTCAAAAATTTTTTTGACTTTTTTTGTCCGAAAAAAACGCCTTACTATACTATGACGTTTTTTATGACATTTTGAGGTCAAAAGTTTTTTTGACTTTTTTTTTCTGAAAAAAACGCCATACTATACTATGACGTTTTTATGACATTTTGAGGTCAAAAATTTTTTTGACTTTTTTTGTCCGATTTTGACGTCTTATTATACTATGACGTTTTTTATGACATTTTGAGGTCAAAAATTTTTTTGACTTTTTTTGGCCGATTTTGACGCCTTACTATACTATGACGTTTTTTATGACATTTTGAGGTCAAAAAAAATTTTGACTTTTTTTTTCCGAAAAAAACGCCATACTATACTATGACGTTTTTTATGACATTTTGAGGTCAAAAATTTTTTTGACTTTTTTTGTCCGAAAAAAACGCCATACTATACTATGACGTTTTTTATGACATTTTGAGGTCAAAAATTTTTTTGACTTTTTTTGTCCGATTTTGACGCCTTACTATACTATGACGTTTTTTATGACATTTTGAGGTCAAAAAAAATTTTGACTTTTTTTTTCCGAAAAAAACGCCATACGTTTGACGTTTTTTATGACATTTTGAGGTCAAAAATTTTTTTGACTTTTTTTGTCCGATTTTGACGTCTTATTATACTATGACGTTTTTTATGACATTTTGAGGTCAAAAATTTTTTTGACTTTTTTTGGCCGATTTTGACGCCTTACTATACTATGACGTTTTTTATGACATTTTGAGGTCAAAAAAAATTTTGACTTTTTTTTTCCCGAAAAAAACGCCATACTATACTATGACGTTTTTTATGACATTTTGAGGTCAAAAATTTTTTTGACTTTTTTTGTCCGAAAAAAACGCCATACTATACTATGACGTTTTTTATGACATTTTGAGGTCAAAAATTTTTTTGACTTTTTTTTCCCGAAAAAAACGCCATACTATACTATGACGTTTTTTATGACATTTTGAGGTCAAAAATTTTTTTGACTTTTTTTGTCCGATTTTGACGTCTTATTATACTATGACGTTTTTTATGACATTTTGAGGTCAAAAATTTTTTTGACTTTTTTTGGCCGATTTTGACGCCTTACTATACTATGACGTTTTTTATGACATTTTGAGGTCAAAAAAAATTTTGACTTTTTTTTTCCGAAAAAAACGCCATACTATACTATGACGTTTTTTATGACATTTTGAGGTGAAAAATTTTTTTGACTTTTTTTGTCCGAAAAAAACGCCATACTATACTATGACGTTTTTTATGACATTTTGAGGTCAAAATTTTTTTTGACTTTTTTTGTCCGAAAAAAACGCCATACTATACTATGACGTTTTTTATGACATTTTGAGGTCAAAAATTTTTTTGACTTTTTTTGTCCGATTTTGATGCCTTACTATACTATGACGTTTTTTATGACATTTTGAGGTCAAAAATTTTTTTGACTTTTTTTGTCCGAAAAAAACGCCATACTATACTATGACGTTTTTTATGACATTTTGAGGTCAAAATTTTTTTTGACTTTTTTTGTCCGATTTTGATGCCTTACTATACTATGACGTTTTTTATGACATTTTGAGGTCAAAAATTTTTTTGACTTTTTTTGTCCGAAAAAAACGCCATACTATACTATGACGTTTTTTATGACATTTTGAGGTCAAAAAAAATTTTGACTTTTTTTTTCCCGAAAAAAACGCCATACTATACTATGACGTTTTTTATGACATTTTGAGGTCAAAAATTTTTTTGACTTTTTTTGTCCGAAAAAAACGCCATACTATACTATGACGTTTTTTATGACATTTTGAGGTCAAAAATTTTTTTGACTTTTTTTGTCCGAAAAAAACGCCATACTATACTATGACGTTTTTTATGACATTTTGAGGTCAAAAAAAATTTTGACTTTTTTTTTCCGAAAAAAACGCCATACTATACTATGACGTTTTTTATGACATTTTGAGGTCAAAAATTTTTTTGACTTTTTTTTTCCCGAAAAAAACGCCATACTATACTATGACATTTTTTATGACATTTTGAGGTCAAAAAAAATTTTGACTTTTTTTTTCCGAAAAAAATGCCATACTATACTATGACGTTTTTTATGACATTTTGAGGTCAAAAATTTTTTTGACTTTTTTTTTTTTCCGAAAAAAATGCCATACTATACTATGACGTTTTTTATGACATTTTGAGGTCAAAAATTTTTTTGACTTTTTTTTTTTCCGAAAAAAAAGCCATACTATACTATGACGTTTTTTATGACATTTTGAGGTCAAAATTTTTTTTGACTTTTTTTGGCCGATTTTGACGCCTTACTATACTATGACGTTTTTTATGACATTTTGAGGTCAAAATTTTTTTGACTTTTTTTGTCCGAAAAAAACGCCATACTATACTATGACGTTTTTTATGACATTTTGAGGTCAAAAATTTTTTTGACTTTTTTTGTCCGAAAAAAACGCCATACTATACTATGACGTTTTTTATGACATTTTGAGGTCAAAAAAAATTTTGACTTTTTTTTTCCGAAAAAAACGCCATACGTTTGACGTTTTTTATGACATTTTGAGGTCAAAAATTTTTTTGACTTTTTTTGGCCGATTTTGACGTCTTACTATACTATGACGTTTTTTATGACATTTTGAGGTGAAAAATTTTTTTGACTTTTTTTGGCCGATTTTGACGCCTTACTATACTATGACGTTTTTTATGACATTTTGAGGTCAAAAAAAATTTTGACTTTTTTTTTCCGAAAAAAACGCCATACTATACTATGACGTTTTTTATGACATTTTGAGGTGAAAAATTTTTTTGACTTTTTTTGTCCGAAAAAAACGCCATACTATACTATGACGTTTTTTATGACATTTTGAGGTCAAAAATTTTTTTGACTTTTTTTGTCCGAAAAAAACGCCTTACTATACTATGACGTTTTTTATGACATTTTGAGGTCAAAAAAAATTTTGACTTTTTTTTTCCGAAAAAAACGCCATACTATACTATGACGTTTTTTATGACATTTTGAGGTCAAAAATTTTTTTGACTCTTTTTTTCCGAAAAAAACGCCATACTATACTATGACGTTTTTTATGACATTTTGAGGTGAAAAATTTTTTTGACTTTTTTTTTCCGAAAAAAACGCCATACTATACTATGACGTTTTTTATGACATTTTGAGGTCAAAATTTTTTTTGACTTTTTTTGTCCGAAAAAAACGCCATACTATACTATGACGTTTTTTATGACATTTTGAGGTCAAAAAAGATTTTGACTTTTTTTTTCCGAAAAAAACGCCATACTATACTATGACGTTTTTTATGACATTTTGAGGTCAAAAATTTTTTTGACTTTTTTGGCCGATTTTGACGCCTTACTATACTATGACGTTTTTTATGACATTTTGAGGTCAAAAATTTTTTTGACTTTTTTTGTCCGAAAAAAACGCCATACTATACTATGACGTTTTTTATGACATTTTGAGGTCAAAAATTTTTTTGACTTTTTTTGTCCGAAAAAAACGCCATACTATACTATGACGTTTTTTATGACATTTTGAGGTCAAAAATTTTTTTGACTTTTTTTGGCCGATTTTGACGCCTTATTATACTATGACGTTTTTTATGACATTTTGAGGTCAAAAATTTTTTTGACTTTTTTTGTCCGAAAAAAACGCCATACTATACTATGACGTTTTTTATGACATTTTGAGGTGAAAAATTTTTTTGACTTTTTTTTCCCGAAAAAAACGCCATACTATACTATGACGTTTTTTATGACATTTTGAGGTCAAAAGTTTTTTTGACTTTTTTTTTCTGAAAAAAACGCCATACTATACTATGACGTTTTTTATGACATTTTGAGGTCAAAAATTTTTTTGACTTTTTTTTTCCCGAAAAAAACACCATACTATACTATGACATTTTTTATGACATTTTGAGGTCAAAAGTTTTTTTGACTTTTTTTTTCCGAAAAAAACGCCATACTATACTATGACGTTTTTTATGACATTTTGAGGTCAAAAGTTTTTTTGACTTTTTTTTTCCGAAAAAAACGCCATACTATACTATGACGTTTTTTATGACCTTTTGAGGTCAAAAATTTTTTTTGACTTTTTTTGGCCGATTTTGACGCCTTACTATACCATGACGTTTTTTATGACATTTTGAGGTCTTACTAAAATATGACTTTTTTGGCCTATTTTGACACCTTACACGTTTTTTATGACATTTTGAGGTCTTACTAAACTATTATTTTTTTCATAGTTTGAACGGAAGTAGAAAGATAATGGTTTGTGGAGATGTGGTAAGACCATGAGAGAACGAAGAAGAGGCCAAAAAGTAAAAACTGATTCATCGGTCTCCCACAATCCCGTTCTGCCAGGCAAAGTTGTATAAAAATAGACTTGAAGAGTAAATGCAGAATTTTTTTTTTCAATTTCTCTCAGCCAGTATGAAAAAGAAATTTCCACCTGTTTTACTGTTGCTCATGGTACATGTGTTCAAACAACTGTCCAACATTTTTTGTTCTTCTGTACTGTGTTTTGTTACTTGTAGGTATTGGCTCTTAATAGATAGTAATTAAGTTAGTAACTCAATAGTTTTAGTAGCGTTTTAGTTTTATTACATTCATGCCTGATGGTTGTGTACATTTTCTGAATGTGGTTAGTTGTTTCTGTGGAAGAAGTTATGTTTACTGAGCCAACAGCAATTTAGCATGTAACTGGATGAGTTTATTATTTTGAAATGCATTTAGCCTTAGGGCAGCAGTAACTGGGACACACAAAGGCCAGTGACTTGGCCGCAGTGTGTCCTTAGCATAGGTTGAAAGGAAAGGGAAAACTCACCCAGATAGCCTGTTACAAAGCACTGGGACTTCTCATCAGCAAACCACTGACACATTTATGTAGCTCAAACTGACTCACTTAAACATTTTTCTGAAGTTTGCTGTTGTTGGAAAGAACATTCCCCTAAAAAAGCCCAAACAAATTTTTTGGTAGAGCATGTTTTGGCTAATGGTTTGGTTCTGGATGGTTGACTGGGCCCATTTTTCCCACTTACACGTATTTGTTGTTGAAATGCCCTAATGCAATAGAAAAACAGTACAGAGGAGTCTGAAAAGATTTGCAAACATTTTAGAATAAAATTTAAGTCAAATCCTTCTTTCAAGCGTGATTGTCAACTACTCCAAGACTGACAAAAGTGATTACAATTAATTCATGATGATGTTTGACAGGCCAAATGAGGACACTCATGCACACAATCAGCCTTCAAACACCACACTCACAAGCCATCTAGTTAAAGTGAATATGCTCACAAAATTTGTTGTTTGGGTACTCCAAATCCCCACAACAGGGCTAGACAAACAGTGCAACAGTGTGCAATAATGAATGCGGTGCCATTGTTCATGAATGTTTTTGAACGGGTTTGCTGTGATTTTTAGTGTCTCTTTATTCTTTGTTCCTTTTTCAACCCTTTTTTGTTGTTGTTATGACGTCTCCATGCTTGTCATCACTAGCTGCAAGATGGTGATATCAAAAAATTGCAAATTGTAGCTGTGAAATTCAAACCAAATATAATCCCTCAATAGATATTGGAGGTGAGGGTAGAGCTGCAACTAAAAAATATTTTCATTGTTGGTTAATCTACTGATTATTTTCTAGATTGTGTTGTCTATAAAATAAAAAAAAAAAAACAGTAAAAATTTCCCTGAATCAAAGGTGATGTCTTCAAATGTCTTGTTTTGTCTAACAGTCTAAAATCCAAACAAAAAATATTAACTTTACAATATAATAAATTATTTACATCTCAGAACTTCCAGTCACTCCCCAACATGACAACTGCAGCAGAGTAAGATTCACAGATTGTTACAATGTGTACTGTGATGTGTATGATGAATAATATTAAGACAACAAAGTGATTGATCTCTGTGGTCTGCTTCTTTTATTTTGACCAGATGGTTACACAAGCTGCCACTTCAAAAAAAAAAAAAAAAAAAAAAATCCCAAAATAAGCAACAGTTTCCATCACATGCTCAATAGAGCTCCTCCAAAACAGTGTTGGTTTTGTTGTTGTTGTTGTTTGTGGGTTTTTTTTGGACAGTTAACTCCACTGCTTCCTCTTCATTTGAGAGCCATGCTTTTGAAATAGCATCTTTATTAACTGGCCGGCTGCAGATGAGAAGTAGTATACCGGGATTTACACTGTGTGGGTGCGCAGCAACCTGTTGGCAAGCTGAGGAAACCATTTTTTCTCAGGCATAGGTGAAAAAATATATCCCTAAATACAAACATAAAACACAAAACTAGCCAGAGAGAAAGAGGCATTTTAGGCATTTTTGAAGAGACAGAAATAGTGAGGGAAAAAAAAAACAGATGGAAAGAAATAGAGAAATATATTGAGATTCTGCTGGCTCCCCGAGTTATGTCTGAGAGAAAGAGCCACTGCGGCACAAGGCATAAAACTTTCATAGCCCTGTCGGGATGCTGTGTTTCTCCTGGATTATTTATCAAATAGTGAGAAGTTGTTTATCACACAGCTAATACTGCTCTGCTCAGGTAGGGCCCAGCAACTTCACATATATTGGGCCTCATAATAAATATTAATCTGTTTTCCAGCAACATGAAGGGGGGAAAAATGAATGTGCCACATTTATTTGACCTAAGTATAGAATAAGGTGGATGCTACATGGCTCAGCTAGAGAGCTCTTCCTGTGATGTTGTTTGGAAACACATGTTGCATAAATGATTTAATGAGGGTATTATTAGGGATGGATATAATACAGTGTTGATGTTCTCACGAGTTGAAAGACAGGGGTCTTTACTAAAGGAGCTAAAATATCAAGAAAAGCTGTACAGGGCTGCCAAATCAACAGGCAGTCCCACAGAAACGAGAGTTTGAAAAGCAGTATCTGTTGAGGTAATCATAGTTCATTGCTAATTGACCCTATCGAGCTCTGAGGGCATCATTTTGGCTTCACAACAAAGTCATTATCTCAGCCTAATTAATCCCATTATAAGCCATGCACAGGTCACTGATGGCTGTATGGTGTAGAGAGGGTGAAGTAGCAGAGCCCCCTGCAGCACTGACCTGCCAGGGGCCCCTTTGTTGTTTGGCAATAAATAAATAAATAAATAAAAAGATATCGTCAGTAATTTTGTTGTGGCCACAGTAAACGATAGATATATCTGATCACAATTTGAACAACTGATTAGCTTTTTTCTATTGTTCATAGTCCCGATGGTAAACCCAGAGAAGATAGTGGTTATTCTACTTCGTATAGAGGTCACAGTCTTTTACAGTCACCGTACTGACAGGCAGAAGACACACTAGTCTGGATCCTGCATGTAAATGCATTAATACTGACTGCTGAGGTAGTGTCACTTGTTCCCTGTGGAGTGTTCTTGTAAACACAGTTTCGAGAAAACAAAGTGTTCCTCTAACAAATGTGTTGAATGCATCTCCCTCTTCATAAAACATTTGTAAAGCTGATTGTTTTTTGTTGTCTTCTTCTTCCCTGCCTCTTTTGGCTCGTTGCTGTTTTTCTTGGCATTTTACCGGCACCTGTAGATGAGTGGGAAAATAGTGTGAAATTGGCAGGAGTGTGTATTGTGTCGCTTGTGTGTGTCCTTGTGCACAACAAAAATGAGAGCCCACTTGTAAATGCATTGCTCCATAGTGCTGCTAGTGGTCAAAAACTCTACAGGGTACTTGTTTCCATTGTGGCAGACCCATGTTGCGTAATTAAACTTCACAAATATAAATAAAATAAATAAAAGTTAACTGCAGACTTTGAGAGACACCATTTGGAGTTCTCAAAACGTTACTCATGTAACATGAACTGAATAGAGTCAGTTCATGTTTATTTTATACAGTGAAGTGTGATTATGTTATACTGCATGTTGTGCTGGTGTCTTGGTCACTTGTAATGATCATGTGAAGCCTGCTAATTAAGGCACAGACAGGGTTCGCTGGGTGAGATGAACCTGAACTCATGTTAATAAGGCAAACACATCAGCAGTTGTTATAGTTATGTTTTCGTTTTCCTCAGTTGACATGAGCTTGCTTGTGGACATATACTACTATTTTTAGGCATGTAAACACCGGAGAAGGGTCAGTACAGGCGTCACATTCTGTATATATATTTCCCTTGTTTTATCGCTGCACCTCTCTCTCTCAAGAGCTATGGTAAGATAAAGTATGTTATGAGATGGTGGAAACCAGCCCCACATAAATAATTCATGAAACAACTAGGAATTGTCCCTCACAATAACAGATCTCATTGAGATGGTTCAGACAAGGACCTAGACAAAGCCCTGATCAGCTTTAATCTCATTGTTCCAAAAAGACAATGTGTCCAGCAGCCAAGCAAAACTGAAGACACACAGATCTGAACATAAAATACTGAAAATATATCTACAAGCATTTATAAAACTTATGCTAAAAACCTGACACATAAGCTCACATAAAATACAAGTTACATAAAAGCGACAGCTTAACATAAAAAAAGTACATCCAGCACTCCTATCCAACTGATCATCAGCTGAACACTTGTCTCCTTTTCACATAGGAATAGTCTATTTAAAAAAACAAAATTGTCATTATTATTTCTTTATTTTGATTTTATCAGCAAATCTAATGAAAAGACCCACACCAACTAATAATTGATCATATTAACAAGTATTGCCTGTGTAGTCAGAGCCTGATATATCTGACTCCTCTGTATTACTGATCACCATTTTTTCTGAGAATTCACTGAAGCAGTTGATTATCAAGTAGTTGCTGATTAATATTCTGCCTGTTGATTTGTTAATTAGTCAATTTATCATCTCAGCTCAAAGTATTACCCAAGGCAACAGTGTACATTGACCCTCACACCGTGTTCTCAAAGTGCTTCTTACTGTCAACAGTGGGATCCTACTTGAAAACAGAAATTTGGTTTTGTTTATTGTGAAAACAGGGGCTGGGTTTTTTCTGCTCATGTTGACAGCACTGTCAGTCAAATTGAATCCAAACACACACACACACACACTCCTAATGACACAGATTAGCTGAGTTTTTGAGCATTAGCTGTGGGATGTTTACCTTTAACTTTGATTGTTGCATATTTAAACTTGCATATTTAATGTTCAAGAGAAATGGAGGAGGTTTCAGGGGCTTTAATTGTTTTTGGGCTACAGTGGTAGTCTGTGATTCAGAGGAGTAATCTATAGTAAAGCAGGCTTTGGCTGCACAGACAGTACTTAGCAAGATAAATTCATTTGTAGTTTTGGTTTCTTCAGGGGATTTGTTCATTATAATAAAAAGGTAAAAAATAAAGCCATCCATGTTCTTTAACACCTCAACTACACACATCTGCTAATGCTGCTAAATGCTGTTTACTGACCAGCGGCTGCAGATGTGCTACAAGCTGAAAATGCATAAACAGTAGCCTTCAACAATGTACTATTTCAATTAAGTTGATTAATGGACATTAGTTATCAGCTATATTTATTCTACACAAGGAATGTTCCTGCTGCGTCAGTCAGCGTTGGAGCATGTTGTCATGTGTACAGATAAACACAGTCCTGTTCACTTAGGGGAATATTTTTATTTTTACTTTCTGACCAGGCTACTTTCGGTTTATTTATTGTTTTTAAATGCAGACATTTTGCCAAAGTCAAATGAATTTGCCTCAATAGAAAAGAGCAATCTTTCATATTTGAGAACACACTTTTCACACTGTTTCCATAGCACAAATGGAGAGAAACTGTTTTCAAAGTTTGGATATTTTTTTATGCAGGCAGTCAGCTCAAGAAGCCTTTGCTGTAGGTGGACCACCAAATAGTTTATTAAGAAGTGAAGAATACATAATTTAACAGTAAAGCACTTATGCAGCTTTGCCAATATGAAATAACATTGTGTAACACCTGTACTCTCACATCAGAGCCCCTTTTGCTTCATGAAAAATTCAACATTTTTAAAGCCACAGTGTTTCTCATAATGTTAGGAATAAAGCGCAGTCTTCTTCTCGCCATTGTTGAAGGCAGTAGTTTTGGGTTTCTTTTCGTCCCAAAGGTTTTTCCACAATAAAGTTGTATTCTATACTATTCTGTTTTATTATTACTATGTGGTATGTGTTTTTTCTTATGCAGGAAATAGTTAATTTATTCTACTAATAAAAACTAGATGGATCGCTATGAAATTTAAAACAGATATTCATGGTGCTCAGAGGGTTAATTAATTGTGGTTGTTTCTTAATCCTTCCTTTAGCTCCACCATGAGGTTGAATTTATGATTTTCTTTTCTGTGACATTTGCTGAAGATACTAAAGCCATCTAGAGGATAAATTCTAAATTGCCCAGTTGTTCTGTTTATTAACAAATTCCTGCAAACTCATGACATTCACAACATCAGCATTATTAGCATGACTGTAAAGTCTTGATGTTGGTGTTTTTACCTTATGGCATTCTTTATGATCCTCACACAAGTTTAAAATTTTGTGTTCGTCTGGCCTCCATTTCACAAGATTTGTTGAAATTGAAACATAAGCCAATATATCAAGGCAGCATAAAAAACTGATTTGATGGGAATGGCTCAGGTAGAAAGCCCCAGACTCTCTGTAAATATACCCACACTCAGTTTATTTACCCAGTTTATTCACCCGTAGCCTTTCATTGAAACAGCTAGTATGTTTATTAAAAGTAATGCATGTTAAATTATTGCAGTCTGAACAGCCTGAAGTCTGGACCTGAGTTTTTTTCAGCTTTTTCCTCCTGTTGTTAAACTCATTTGACCTTGTACATCTGCTGATATTGAATATTATTTAGAGCTGTATTAAAATTATGTACCTTACAGGCAAACTACCTGCAAACTGTGCATAGACCTAGTTGTGTCTTACAAAAAGTTAAAAGTAGTTCAATAGTACAAGAGTAGAAAGCTGTTTTACTGCTGTTAGTGCTTCTTTGTAAAGTAGTTAGCTCTTAAAAGCATATTTCATTATATGGTTTTTTTTCACAGTTCTTGCCAAATTGTCTTACTATTTGTACTTTAAGTATGCAATAAACAGGAATTAGTAATATACAGTAATAGGAATATTTAAGAAACACTGTCCTGATAATTATATTATATTATGACACAAAGAAGTGGTGGATTCCACAATAAAAAAAAAAGTGGAGGTGTTAGACATTTGTTAGAGGATTTAAACTATAAAGTTAACTAGAATGCAATAAATTTTGAGTAGTTTTATTCTCAGGGAGAGAAATGATCAGATTCAGATTTTATATTTATGTGGCTTTTTATCACATGTAGAAAAACATTTGTACTTGTAGGCCCATTGCTGGTGTCACAGTCTTGTGACATGAGAACTGATTGTATTTTGTCAGAGGAACAAGGAAAAGTTTGACATTTTGGTAAATACAGCAAAGAAACAGTTTGGCACATTACCCATTGTAAAACTACAAATGGTCATTTTTACACTTTGACTTTTGTATGTGTTAAACAAACAAGGTGTAACACGATAATTAGTGAACTTAAAGGTGGTGGGTAGCTGTTGTTACCAGGTTGGCTGGTTTGTCCATTTCCATTCTTCATCTTAAGCCAAGTTAACCCACTGCTGCTGTAAGTGGCATCAATCTCCTTATCTGACTTTCGGCAAAGAAATTAAAGAAATTGAGTGTTTATCTCCCAAAATGTCAAACTGTACCTTTAAAGATGTGCACTTGAGTCAATTTATGTTTCCCAATTATAGCTCCCCATCTGCTATTCATGTACTTTAAGGACTGAATTATTACATTGTCTATAGATGGCTGTGTAGGTAACAGATGGACCTTAAAAAAATCTCTTAATCACCAAAGAGATACTCTGCCTTGAGGGAAGGCTGAGAGATCACAGTTAAAATTATTCAAGTTGTATAAAACATCATGACACATCTATTTATTTTGAACAATATTGTACAGAAATTTGTTAATTTGTTCTTAGATAAAGAAACACTGAGAGGTTATTCCTATGCCAAGTACTAAATATGGAAACAATTCAAGTTGATGTCATTAAAGTCCAAAGTTTTGAGGGCAAAAAAGGCAAAGAGCTTCCCTCTGGACAAGAAAGCGAAAGCCCTGTGTGCAGTTTAAGGTATGATGGCTCAATGAATGGATAATAAGACTGCAGAGGCAGTCTGGACAGACGGTCAGTGATCTCCCCACAGGGAGAATAGAAGTTATTTTACAGCAGATTGCCTCACACTGCCCACACGAGCTAATTATACAGACTATTCATGCGAGTCATGTATGGCAGAATTGTATAATTACAAAGTCCCTGTTCCTGTAATAATGTGCTGTGTGAAAAACTGATGGAGATTTTGGTTTTACAAGTAATATGAGCCCATTCGTTTTTTTCCGTGCACAGTGTATTATTTATATTTCTACATTAAGATATTTAACTTACATGTGCATTCACTTTATTCTGTGTTGGACTTGTCTTTTAAGACTAATTCTTCAGTAAACTCTTCAGATGAAAGTGAGTAGCTCCTCTGGAGAACTGGGTTTTTTTTTTAAAGTGTGAAAAGTGAGGCAGAGCTTGTGTGTGTGCTGTATTTGATGTGGAGGTTAAAAAGGCCATGTCATAAGATGAGTCTTGACATAAAGTGGTGGCAGTGGACTGTTTGTGTTAGGCAAAAACAGGAAGTACATCCCTGACAGGACTCAGCTCAGCTCTCAGAACAAGGTCAGTGGTTCCTTTGAGCAAAGCACCACATCCAAGACTGGCAGGCAGGACCGCCGAACAGGAAAGGTGACGAGGGCAAATCAACAATCTCAACACACATATGAGCACAGACAGATCTCCTAGCTCGAGTATGCTGAAGTGCATGCACACACTCAGACTAGAGGGAAGCAATTTTAAAGTCCTTACTTCCTTTTTGAAGTTTTCAACTTCAGGGGCACATGGCAGTCAAGTGGACCCACCTCAGTTATTATTTGAAAACTTTGACAAACACTTTTCCACCATCGCACGAACCAGGCCATGTGCTGTACCAGTCAACACACTTAAATGTGTTTGCAATGAAGTATCGTGTCCTTGCAACTCCTCCAGGAACTTTAATTGTTTTGCCTTCAGGTGAAAACAAGCAGATGGTGACTCCATATGTAGTAGAGGAGGCAGATGCTAGTCACCATCCTCATCATGCAAGCAGTGTGGGTCAGTAGCTGCAGTCACTGTAATGGACAGAAAAAACAGCAAACAAATTCCCCTCCTGACTAATGCATTGCTGACTCATACAGTCTTGGTACTGTTGATGATGGCAACACTTGTTTTCCTTGCAGTGGTGAAAATCTTTACTTCATAACAATCTCTTCTCACCTTACACATGCAACCCGTAGCCCTGAAATACTGGTGTTTACACAGCAAACAGGTCAGGGAATCAAATGTCAGGGAATCAGAAAGTAAATTGTTGCATCACTAACTAGAAGATAAACTTACTGTCTTTTAGTACAGTGAAAGATGTGTTAACTAAGTACTAGAACTGTAGCTAATTATTATTTTCATTATTGATTAATCTGCTCAAAATTTTTCTTGATTAACTGATTAGTAGTTTAACTTAAGAAAACTGTGAAAAATGTCAGTCAGCCCAAGGTGACATCATTAAATCTCTTGTTTTGTCCAACCAACAGTTCAAAATCTACAAATATTAAACTTACTATAATGCAGAATAAGAAAATTCTCACAACCTGGACCAAAAAATGTTTGACTTAAAAAACAGTTTCTGATTGTTTTTTTTTTTTTTTTTTGATCGACTGATTAAATGACTAATCGTTGCAGCTCTACTCAGTAATAAAACCCCCCGCAGTAGCTCCTCATTTCAACTGTCAGTGAAAAGATGTTTTTCAAGTTGCCGTGATTATTAGTAGTAAGGATGAAAGCCTTTGTGGATAATGTACGGTGATAACAGGCCAGGCTTTAATTGTTATCTAACTAAACTACTGAAGCATAATTTAAAAATGTGTAAGAATCAGAGCAATATGAAAAACTGTAAGACTAAGCACAATAAAAAAAAAAAAGCTTTTGGTTTCAAACACCCATATCATGCATTTGGTGTCCTTCTATGTAGTTGATATGTTGATGGCTTACAAATGGGTCTTTTCTTGAGACTCTTTTCTGCTAAGTGATGACTGTTCTTTTCCCTCCAGTAACAGTTACTGTAGCTTTTCATGGATTTAGTTGTTATTGTCCTTTCTCTGATTGTTCACTGATAGAACTGCTCAAACTGATCCCTCAGGGGTCTGCATACAATGACTATTTTTATCTACTTGGAGCATTCCCATACCTAAGTGTTGTCTAATGTTCACCTGGTAAACAGGAGTGTAGGAAAATGATATTAAGTAAAAGAAAAGGTTCACTTGCTACACAGTGTCAGCACTGAAGTTTATTAGAGACATAACTGACAAATGTCTGTGACTGAAATGTGACTAATAAAGTCAGCAAGAAGAGATAGTGAAAAGAAATGTATAGCCTATATTAACCAGAAAGATAGTTCAGAATGCAATTTTCAGTTTTCCACTTTGACATTTCATTCAGCGGGTCTAAGAATGTCTGTTTGTCTGTGTGAATGTTTTTTTTTTTTGGTTACTGACAGGATATTGGGGTTTGAGTTGAAAGTGACAGATCACTTGCCAGGAGTTTTCTAGATCAGTTGTTATCTCCAGCAGCAGTAGTTTGTACAGTGGCAGTTTAAAAAGATCTGGTGGCTTATAAACAGTAATCAGCTGTAAACTCTATGTGCACTATGTGCAAGAGGCCTGGGGCTAAGAGAAGTCAGCAGGAGATTTTGGCAGAGGCTGTTTTAAATAGGCCAAAAAGGGTTGGACACAATGATGTACTGTTGTTATTATTATATAAAATCATTTTATTATTATTTTTTTTAATTATCTGCCATTTATGTTTTTGCTTATTGATTAATAATTTGGGTTCAGTTTCTTAAAGCCCCAGTGACATTTTGAAATCTCATTTTTTTGGGGGGTTTTTTGGTTTCCTGAAACAATGGTCCAAAACTGTATCACATAAGGTAAAAGTAGCAGGAAATACACAGAATTTATAAGCTTCAATGAAGTAATGTTTTGACATTTTTACATAAAAGATAACAGTTGTCACTTAATTTCCTGTAGACTATCCAGGTGATATACTCAGTATATTTTCCAGGCCTAACTCACAGTAGTGACCAAGAAAATCCATTTTGTGCTTTAACGTAATGTTTCACACCAGCTATCATTTGCTTCCCCAACTGTCATGTCCATGTGGGGCCCCTTGTGCTGGATCTGGCATCAAAGCCTGGTTTGTTCATATTGGCCCCCGTGTGTGTGTGTCTGCTTGGGCTGCTGATCATGTGAAAGAGGGTTATGAGTTGGCCCCAATGTGAGCAATCATCCTTGATCACCACATGGACCGGTTTCTGTTACTCTTTTTGTATGTGTGCTGATAGTTATGCCAAAATGACCCTTAGGGACCAAACTGGGAATCAAACTGAATTACCAGTTGGTATCAAATGGATTAAACATGGGGAAAATGGTCAATATTGTTGTTTTTGGGCATCATTCTGCTTTTCCCCTGTCGCAAGTCCTGGCTAGAACTGGTAGGCATGAAATCCTACCTACGTCACATAAAGCCTAGTTAGATATATGTACCAGTAAATGAAAAACCTGATGAAAAGCTCACCTTTTTTTGGCATAAATATTTACAAGGGCTCATTATGTTTGTTTTTTGCAGATTTTCATCTAAAAAGTCTGTGTGGTTTTAAGCTCATTTTAACTTTTTGTGCCCATTTACAAAAAACTTATTCTTTCAAGGTGAAAGACCACACTTCACAATAAACCATGGTTTTATGCTGCAAGCATGGTTCAGAAAATCTTCCAGCAGAGATACTGAAAGAGGGGAAATAAGAATATCATAGTGGTTGCATAGCAAATGGTAGTTTTTTTAACATTTCAAATATTAACAAATAAATTCAGACCTTTGTAAAAAATCAAGCATAAAAACTGATAATGAGCCCTGATTTATTGTACCAGTTATTGGGCTGGAAAGTGTGTGTGATAAACACTTGAGGCTTTTGTTTCCCCCCGTTTGTGCTCTAAAATATCACTGTATGTGTGATCCCAGAATCACAGATACACACTGACGGCATGACACTGAAATTCTAAATATGTTTTCAAGCACACGTCTGTGTTTTTGTGTTATACTTTTTTTATTTTTTTCATATGAAACAAATCAATTCTTCCAATGTCTTTGAAGTGGGAAATGTCTTTCATGAATTCTTACAGTACATTCAGTTAATGTTAATCTGAAAGAAAACATCTTTGAACTTGGCACTTAGAAAACAACCACAAAGAATTGTCACCTTTATTCATTTAGAACAAAATTTACAAAGCCATTCAAACAGTCATTTTTTTAATACTTTTGTGTTTTTTAAACTCAACTGTTGAGAATATTCAAAATACACTTTTTAATGTTGCTTCTCTCTCTCTTTGTACTTACAAGTATGTACATGAAAGTCCCCGTATCTTGCCGTGTGTCGTCCCACTGACTCTTCATCACTGGTAATAAAAATCTTTCTTTTAGTGTTTTATTTATATCTCTTCACACAGTTAGCACTCTGTTCAGCTCTTGACTGTTGCGTTTGAGCTTGAGTGTCTGTGACTGTTGGCCATGCTCAGATGGATGTCCCGTGGCTGGGCTCACTGACTTCTGGGATGGGTCCTCCTGGCACTGGTTGGTAGGACATTGGCATGGGTGTCTTGACTGGGCTCTGCCGGAAGAGGCCCCCATTGGGTGCCCTGTGTTTGCAGCGGATAGAGGGCATGGTGGCACTGCTGAGGGGCAAGGGCAAGGTCCTGCCAGCGGCTGCACCCAGTGTCCTTCCTGCCCCATGGCCCTCCTGGAGGAAGGTGGTCACCGAGAGTGGCCGCGGCCCCCGATGGGCTGGGTAGTCCCGAGCAGACAAGGCCTCCAGGGACTGGCTGGGCTGCATGCTGCCAATGTCCAGGGCAGAGATCTCAATAGACTGGCCTGGCAGCTGCTTGTGGGCCAAGTCCTCGTCCAGGAGGCTGTTCAAACGCTGGTGGACCTGTTCCAGGTTCACCTCTTTGTCCTAAAGATAGATGAAAAGAAAGGCAGAGCCACAGAGTGTGTGTGTGTGTGTGGAACAAAGGAGAAAGAATGGTGGATAGAGGTTTTAATGGAAAGGAGAGCATGAATGTAATTAAGAATGAGTGTGATAAAGAATAAAAGCGAAAATGAATGTGCAGTGAAATGGGGTTAAGAGGTTAAAAGAAAGAATGGTATGGGGATAGAGAGTAAAAGAAGACAGAAAAAGACAGGTTACAATGGTTGTTTCACTATCATCATCATCATCATGACCGACTATCTTCAGTACATGAAATACAGCCTAGTCATACACCACGTTCAAACAGAAAGTGGTCACAGACTTTTGGACCCCACTGTATAAATTAATAATGAACTGGAATTTTTAAGCAGTCCACATAAAGAGAGACATTCCCTTAAAACACTAAATCTTAAATATGGGGGTTGTAAAAAGGTAATGTCTCTTCTTCTGAAATGAACTTAAATGAAGATGTCTCTTCATGCAGAAGTATTTAAATTTTCTCCATAATTAGGTGACCATCTGTAGCAGGTGATTCTTGCATGAAGAGCATCAGCTGTTAACAAGACAGGCTCCAATGGACGCACAAATCCAATGAATTAGACTTTGTGACAACAAAATTGAAATGAAGACAAAGTATTTTGTCAGTTAACTGAAGTAATCTAAATCGTATTAAAGAATCATTCAAAATATTCTCTTTTTTTCTCAGGAAAAAAATATGGGAGACGCCAAATAAAGAGCACATGATTGTTTATCAAACAGACATTTTCCAACAAACGTTACCATGCTCACTTTAGGCTCATCATGCTCCCATTTAAGTTGAGCCACACTGAAGACAGAGAAAACCAAAAAGATGAAAACAGAGACCATGGGGTGAGATGATAGATGAAGCACCTACAAGCTACCCCTGCCCGGCCCCATGCCCTGCCCCTTTGCCCTGACACAGCCAATGACCGTCCAGTATGTCAGGCCTCTCCTGACCTGTGTCAAGAGCTCTGGCCTCCTCCCAGTCTCTCTCTTTGTCTGTCCATTTGTCCCGCCTCCCTTCCGGTGAAGTGCTTGTTATGTCATTATATGTCAATGGACCAGAAACCCTTTCCAGATCCTTAGTTACCTGCTGGGGATCACAGACAATGACATAACCAAAATGTTCCCCTGAGAATCCGGACATTGACATATAATTACAAGTAATTACTACTTAGGCAATGAAAGGAATGGTTCTGCATTTTGGAAAATACTCATATTTGCTTTCTTTCTGAGAATGAGGTGAAAAACATATACCACTCTCATGTCTGTGCGATAAGTATAAAGCTACAAAGTGGAAGGAACTGTTAGGCAACTGACAAATGGACCTTGGCTTGAAAGGGCATGAAATTTTCCTGGTTAAATAATCATCAAAAAGATCATCAAGTATGGTAGAAAACATCTGGTTCTTTGCTTTACAAAAACAAAAAACAATAAAAAACATTTCGGTGTTCTTTTACATGTTACTGCTAATGGTGTTGTGAAACTAAACTGATTACAAAAACTAATCAGCAATTTAGATAAATTTATGACTCTGGCATGACTGTGGATTAATTATGCAGCTATGGCAAAACAACCAAGAATTTTAATATACGCTTATAACCATCTTTTTCTTTTTAGCAATGGTTGCCGAAGGTCGTGGGTAAATAACCGACCTCTGTCCTGAGTGTCAAGAAATAGTCAAAAAATGTAACTCCCACAAATGAACTGAGGACAGAGTCTGGCTACTTGTTTCCTGCTGTTTCCAGTCTTTATGCTGAGATAAGCTATTCATCTCCTGGCTGTGGCTTCTCGGACAGATATGAGAATGGTATCTCAATCTACACCAGAAAGCAAATAAGGATGTTTCCCAAAAAGTTGAACTATTCCTTTATATGGCTGATGTGTCCAGGTTTATAGTAGGATTTTGTTTGAGGTGGCTGTCATAATGTCCACATACTGTATGTTTGTGCTGCCATGGTTCCAAAGATGCTTAGAACAATTTAACAATTTACCCAAATCTTTTGAATATTTAACACTCGTCCCTTGCAGGCTTCAAAAGTAGCTGTAAAAAGTTTGTAAGGTGATGAACAGCAGCTGTGACTCCATTCTCAATTATTAAAATAAATATACGGAGCAAAAAAGAGACAAAAAAAGATGAATCACTTTGTTAAATGCTGGAAAATAGTGAAAAATAGTCATCAAAATTTCCCAGAGGCCAAGAGGAAGTCCTCAAATTTGCTTGTTTTGTCTGTCCAAAATGCTAAAACTCAAACTTAAGCTGGCGTAAAACTGGGAAAAAGCAGCAAGTTGTCACATTTGAGAAGCAGGAACCAGAGAATGTTTGGCATTGTCCCTACTATAAATGAGCACATTAAGCAGCAGTGTTTTGACAAATTTCAGTTTCGCTTTTGATATTTTTTCTGCTAGGAAAACCTGCCCCTATTGCACTGTAACAAAGAAAACTACAAATCTCTTACAGTCACATTTCAAGCCTGGAGGAGGTTAGTGTTTGATACTGAAAAGAAGGATATGGGTAGAAAAATGCTTAAACATGTCTACAGACATAATAATAATAATAATAATCATCATCATCATCAATAATAATAGAGCACAATACTCTGATTCTACTCAAACAACACTAACATGTATTATGTTTTCTAATTAATGAGACAGCGATGTTTGTTGTGAATCTCACATGACAGCAATATGTGGTTATTATGAGAGCAGCTGTACACAAAGACTGAAATTGAAATTAACAGCATTAACTCAAACTCTTGTCTGCACCAAAAACCAGCACTGGTGGAATTTGGTTTGATTTTGATTTACTGTGATTTGTTTTCGTTTTTTTTTTTTTTTTTTTGGACAGGACTTGGTCTCTTAAATGGGTGTCCTCAGCCAGTGGTTTTTATTGCATTGTTGGACTGTCAAGTCAAACAGGCAGGTCAAGGCTCAGATTCTTTACTATCGGCTTTTGCTCACACTTTAGTTTAGGGATCCATGTCAAGCCTTAGTTGTCTGGACACCTCATGCAGAGGGGCTGCCCAGTCGACAGCAGCAAGATGAAGTCAGAGCTCTAAAGCATTAAGACTTGAATGGATTAGCTAAAGAGAGCTATTGTACAACTGAAGCACTGATCGACTCAGAAGTACAATTTCAGTATGGGGTTTTGAATTTGGGATTCAACGTTATATTTACTGTCATCATTCCAGCTGCGGTTCTCTCACATGAGCACCAGTGACTGATAGTTTTTCAGCCCAAAGTGTAGGCAATGTTTTTATGCATCAGTATGAGAGAGAATCACAGTAAGTGTGTTTGAGAGAGAAGCCTCAGAGAAGTCCCTAACAAAGCACCCCAACCTCTCTCCCAACATGAGAAGGAATGAGTAGATTGATCACATGATGTCTGGACTATCATCAGGGGCACACCTATTATAACTGGGTGTACTGCAGCTCTACTAAATCGGGGCTGGTGTCAGCGCCTGCTGGATCCATAAAGTAGAGTGTGGCAGTGGCATCTCTGGGCAGGACCGGGGGGCCCGGGGGTCTGGGTCTCGAGCAGGGCCTTGGAGGGGCAGAGGGACCCGTGGTGGCCACCATGGCCCGGTTCTGGGCTAGCAGGCTTGGGCCTGGGCCCTGGCCCGACGCGTTGTCAGTGGTCACCTCTTTGGGCTGCTCTCTCCGGCAGTGGTTGCTGTTCCACCAGGTCTCCAGTGCAGCCACCAGGAGGGCCAGCAACAGCCCAGCAGCCAGGATGCAGAACACACCGGCAAAGCTGTGGAGACGCAGCGCACGACCCTCCGGCTGGGAATCTGCATAGCTCTGCAGGTCACAGCGACCTTTCTTTGGCCACCATTTCTGCTTCAGGATGTCAAGGTCACCTTTTTCCTGAAGCTCCAAAATCCTGTGGAGGAGAAACACTGAGTAGTTCTTTCACACACAGACGTTGCACAATACATTGTGATAACGCCGCAGGACACTGGACCAAGCCTTCAATAGAATTGATTCGGATTATGCTAAATGCTGGCTAATCAACTTACAAAGAAAATAGAGAATGGAAATTTAAATAATTTTCATAGACAAACATGAAGGAAAATTGGAAAATCAATGTAAGACTGGATGACTATAATTACACAATAATACTATGTAGATTATAACATAAAACTAATTTTTAAAAATGCAGTTAATGAACTGTGTTAGCATTGATTGTAACCTCATTCAAGACTGATAGTGGGTAAAATGTTATTAAACAAAGCAGTTTGCACAGCAGTAAATAGAGTAAGAAATGTTACTGATGCAGTGCTGAAACAATTTATAAATGTTAACAAGAGCTAAAAGACCAGTTCTATGTAAACAAGGCAATGAAAAAAAATCACAGCAAGATTAATTGGTTTCATATCAAACTGTATATGCGTGGAAACAAAGATGATCAAATACTACAGTCAGCCCATTAGTTAGTGTACAAAGAGCTGAGAGGAGTGGATGGATGTACTGGTGGAGAATGACGACAGCTGAGGCGAAACAGTGAATCTGTCCCATCGGAGCGGTTAGCTTTCTGCACAATCATTATTCAACCTGTTCCACTGTGACTGGCACGTATGTGTTGGTGCACAAGCCTGCACGCACATTCAGCACAAAAAGGCACACTTAAGACATATGTACACACAGCTGCAAAAGCTTTTGACATTAAATCATTTATGCGCTTCTACACTTACGAAACATCACAACCCTAGATGTCTACAAATATTCACCATCACTTTTCCTACAAGAGATGTACTTAAAATATTTCACTAAAGCATGGTGTGTAGTTTACAGAGTAATCAATTCTCCATTTTGAGATTTGAGTTTTTGCTTTGAGCTGATACTTTACATGGAGGAGAAAGCTTGCTGTCCTGATTTGAAATTCACTAACATCCCTCTTATAAGACTGCACTGAAAAGTTTTCTGTCATGTGTATAGGGAAGAAACAGATAAAACACAGCAGAAAAACAATGGGAAAATAGTATGGACTGAGAATAGAAAAATGTACTTCTCGGTCTGAGTCTTCAAGAAAAACTGTACTGAGACGTTGCATATGCTGAAAATCTAACCGTGCTTTTGTTTATATCTGGACATTATTTAGACAAAAACAAAAGTTTAGTACAACTTTTAATTATACTGTCTGGCCATCTGTTCTCTTGCTCCCGACAACACTGTACTCACCAAAGTAATTGCTGGGGTCTGGAAAGGCAAATGATGAAATTCTGACCCAAACTGATCTTTGTAAACATCCATCACAGTTTAAAGACCAACTTTGTAGTTCAACTCACTTTTGGTTTTAGCTTAAGATAAAGTGATGTGATAATCTGGCTAAACTATCGGTTTGTAGACAACCTGTCTGAATGTCTGGCCACCTGTTTTTAGCAATGGAGTTGTGAATCCAAATTTCAGAAAAGATCTGGTGTGTACAATGTCACCATGGAGAGCTACGTTGTTATATGCATCAGATTTACTTTAATAATTTCAAACAATTTACGTGTTGCTTGATACCAACACCAGAAAGTATTAGCTGGTGCTCAAGTTACTGCGTCATAATTAATATATATCATACATTATATAATATATAGTATAAAAATTGGGTAGCCTATATATACATACTTCTGAGAGAAGAGGTCTCTGTACGGACTGCCGTGCTGCAGGGCCATGCCGTAGCCTCTGGTGCTCATGCTGTTTCCTGCCACAGTTAGCGTGCAGTCGTCATCTGTCAGAGCAGCGTACTCTACCACGGCCATGTCCCACAGAAAGGCATATGACTCTCGCTTTGCCTGGAAACGTGTATAAACAGACATATGATAGTTACATGAAGACTTCTTTAAATCACAGTGATGCTAGTTTAGAAACCTTCTTTAATAAGCCAGACTTTTTCAGTTTGGGAGGAGGCAGGAGTATGTTTCCCAAACATTAATGTACAAACAAAAAATAGTTATGCATTAGTGAATTAAAAAAAATATTGTATTAAAAATCCAATTTCTCTTAAGATAAGATAAGATAAGATAAACCTTTAATAGTCCCACAATGGGGAAATTGCACATTGTGATTTTACGGTTAATTGTGCTCATTTGTTAACTTTTCCCTGGGAATGTGCCACCTCAGTATTCTGCAGTGAGCATATACACCGTTCAGCCACAACATTAAAACCTCCTGTCTAATACTGTGTATGTCCCCCTTGTTCCCCTTTTCTTCCCAGAGTGCATCCTGTTGCCATCTCTTCCCCAGGTAAACGATGCACACACACTTAGCCGTTCACATGACGTAAAAGAAAATGTGATTCATCAGACCATGCCACCTTCTTCCATTGCTCCATGGTCCAGTTCGAACGCTCACATGCCCATTGTAGGAGCTTTCGGCTGTGAAGGGAGGTCAGCACGGGCACTCTTGGCACTGTGGGTGCCCGTGACCCTGTTGCCAGTTCACTGGTTGCCTTCCCTTGGATCACATTTGATAGGTACTACCCGCTGCATACCAGGAACCCCCCACAGGACCTGCATTTAGGATATGGTCTGGCCATCACAATTTGGCCCTTGTCACAGTCGCTCAGATCCTTACGCTTGCCCGTTTTCCTGCTTCCAACACATCAACTTTAGAACTGACTGTTCACTTGCTGCCAAATATATCTCACCTCATTGACAGGTGCCATTGTAACAAGATAATCAATGTTTTTCACTTCACATGTCAGTGGGTTTAACATTGTGGCTGGTCAGTGTATATGTTGAATATGTTGAGTCCTCAGCATGCCATTCCTGTAACGTTAGAGGAAGGAATTTTTTTTCTTTGCATTTTTACACCTTGAACCCATGTCCCTCTGCTGGAGAGTGAGCAGTGAGTATAATAAACAGAGCTCAGCCACCATGCTGAATATTTGCACAGTAATTAGCATAAACATTTTGCCCACTCATTAGAGTAAACAGTGAATAGTATGTACAACATTAGATTTCTTTACAAAGATGATGAAAATAGTTGGATCCTCTTTTTTTTTTTCAGGCTTTGCGTGTAGCATATTTTCAGACACACAATCATGTGCTGTAGCCTCAAGTGCAGCCTGTGAAGAATATGTAGAACAACGCCAGCTGAAAATCTGCCTTAAATCCTTCTGGATTTTTTTTTATATTGATATTTGGATGCACTTCTATGGCTCTTTTCCCTTCCAGAGTTAGACGATGCTCTCAGCAAATACAGCTAAACAGCCTTTTCACCTATGATCTCATTAGGACTACACAGGGCTCTCAAGTTCACTCGCCTTTTATAAATAAATACAAAATGGAGAATCACATTCCCATCCAACAGTAATTCTCACATCAGAATGAGGAACATGCAGAAGTTTGTTAGCTATAAAGAATAATGTTCTTTATAAAGAACATTATTATTATAATGTTCTAAATAAATATATTTAGAGTCAAAACTGATATGAGTGGTTTTACATTAACGTATGTATCTGTGCAGCTGGCCTGACTACACTGAATGTAGCTCAAATAATAAAGCAGTATAATGCTTTTAAAGTGCATATGCCTAGACTCCACTGTAATTTGTTTAATTATGGATTATTCTTCAATCTGCTCTTTCTGTGTGTCTGTGTATGTGTGTGTGTGTGCTTGTGCTTGTTTGTGTTTAAGGAAGATAGAGAGAATGCATTAAAAGTTAATTTAGCTGCACACTGAGCTTGTGAGAATAATTAAAAACCCTCACAATTCACTACATTAAAAATATCACTTTACTCACAAGCCTCTGTCAGTCAGGGACGGAAATTATTGAACTAACTTCAAGTTTGTTCCTACCTGGTTGTGTGACAGTAAAAAGCTACAGTTAATTATCATTAAGGCTGAGCCTATGTTTTGTAGGATTCATTTCTTTATGAGCTGAAGATGTAGTTATAATATTCATATAATTTATTTATAAGTATTTTCGGTTTCTGGAAGAAAAAGCAATCCCCTCGTCGCCTGCTTCTTTCTTATGAAAGAAAATATAAATATATATTTTACTTTATGGGGCTGAACCGAAATCTTGTTATAGTTAACACTTCAGAAGGAACTGATTTGATTAAATTGGACTTTTAATATTACATTGTGTTATCAAAATGTTATTTAAGTTATGCTATCTAGTTTTTGTTTGGTTTCCCTGGAAATAGCTTATTGAAATGAACCCTACAGAAGTCGAACAGGCAACATGAGTTTTACAGGGCTCTAACAATATTTTAAGAGGACCAAATTTCATATTCACCTTCTTGATTCCCTCTGACGGGCTAGAGACAGAGTTCTTAAAGCCGTTGTTCTTGTTAATCGTCTTCCAGAGCTCTGCAAATGTGCTGTCCTGCTCCAGAGGGTTGGTGCCTTTGGCCCGGAAATACTCGTACACGGCCGAGTCCCTCACTGTCCCGTAAACCAGATCCACCTGCTTCGACAGGTCCTGGAATGACCTATAATCAGGGTCACATTAGCAAGTTAGTTCACCAGATTCGATATAAAACTGACTGTAAATACAGGAAATAAGAAATTCAAACTGAAAATTATTTTCTTTTGTGCAGCCATTGGAGGAGAACATTTCAGTTAGTCTGGAGAACTATAATATGATTGTCATCAGGAAATATGACTACTGTGGAAATTAAAGTACATTTATCAAAAAAACGGTGTGAATTTATCTACATAGGATATTAAAGACCGAATTTACATGTTTGCAAGCGGATTTTTCAAATAGTATTAACTTTTGTGCTTTTTCATGCACAAAAACCAGTTTAAGGGTATATCAGGTTCCAGTCTGGTGTTTCATATAACATCACATCCTGTGCCTCTAATTTTACAGTATTTATGATTTTTTTCACATGCATGATTAATTGGATTTGTTTGCTGCCAACAAAGCTATTATACTGTCAATATGTAGGTTTATAAAATCACAACCATCTTTTCTTTTTCTAAAAACATAAGGCAAGAAATCACTGAAAAAACACTCCTCTCCACTTTGATTCATTACCCCACCTCAACCTCTTGGCTTGTATCCTTTCATATACAGAATTTTCCCTCTACTTAAAATTCAAGCTTGAGCTCCCTCCTGGTTCATAACATCCAATCAGTAAGCCTAAAACTACCACCTTCCTCTCTTATGCACATTGGAGCAAATCACTAATCAGCGTGCTCTTTATCAACCAAATTAGCTGCACCTGTAGTGTGCTGTCTGCTTCTTCTGATGTCGATGCCAACACTTTTCCCCGACCACCACTTTCCCTAGCACTGCCAGCATCATGACTGCAACCAGAGTAATGATGACCAGGTTGGGGGGTTAATTTTCTGACTGATTATGAGGTTCATCCCCACGATTGGGCATTAACCCCTAATAAAACCTGCACCAAACTCTAATGTACTTTTTATAAACAATACTTGATATCTGAAAACTAGTCTCTCCTGATTGAAATACCTATTATGCAAATGTCATGTGGGCAATAAGAAATGAGGCTCCTTGCAGAAGCTGTGTTTTATATGTAGATAATTGCCAATTTTATACAGCATCATATTTGCTAAATGCTGCTATCCTTGTAATTGGAGTTTGCTTCCAGTGTGATTTGAATGGCAGTCTACCCAGAAGATTACCCTCTTCCTTGACTTGTATTGGGTTGATATGTTTGACCTGCTGCCTCTGTGCATTTGCTACATTTCTTTAGAAAGTCAATATACTAGAGAAGCACCAGACCGTTTTCTCTCCAATTCCTTAAAAAGTGAGAGAATCGAATATCTTATCTCAAGATGATGTTGTTGGACTAATTCAACCATTTAATTAGAAGCTCATACGGTGTAGCAGTGGTTGTTGTGTGTGTGTGGGGGGTGAGACAAACAGAAACAACTGATTAGATATTTTGTTGTCTGCAGCTTATTCTGTCAGATTAAACTTCAAGTTTTGCTGCAACATAAAATGTTCATCTTTAACATCTTACTTTTACAAGCATTGTGACCTATAGTGCGCTGTGGAACTATACATTTAAAATAACACTATAAATATTTAGACCCACCAGCTGGAGTAAACAGAATAACTAAAAGAGGTGAAAGCCCCTGTATTCTAAGAAAAAACATGAGAAACAGGAGACAGATGGCATATTTTAAAAATCAAAGATACAGTAAAATGAAACCGCTCACAAGTGACATTATCAGGCAATGACTATTTGAAGAAGACGATGTGTATGCACTGAAGACATCTGTCACCCATTTTTAAGCGTGTTCCTTGTTTGGCTTTTCTTTCTCCAAGCAAAACAACATACACTTTGATTTGTGATCAATACAGAGAGGTCCAACCCAGCCCTCTGTTCATTAGCTATAATGGCTGAACAAAGATTGAAATAAGCACAGCAACAACCACACACACAAAACACTTTTCTTTCTCCCCCTCAGCCATGCAGTGCTACAGAGACACATGCATGTAAAGAATATTCTTCACTTATGTGTGCATATACATATACTATACGAATTTCTTCTCAAGTGTTCCAGTTGGAATCAAAGGCACTAAATTGCTCGATGTACAGTTGGTCATGGTTATGTTTAGGTTTATACATTTTCGAAGGTAGCCATAGCAGAAACAATTAAAACATTGCGAACAAGGACAAGAAAGTTATACCAAATTAATATCACACAGGCAAACATTTAAACATACAAGCAAACACACATAAACACACACTCAGTGGCCATTATACACATACATGATATAAAAAGGGAGTAAATAATCTCTTTTGACACTTCTAAAAATCCTAGCTGCTGCCTTCTGGCAGCATGCCAGCATCTTGAACTGACTTGAAAAGACAGAAAGTTGATTTCTCCAAGAAACATAAAAACATCTTGACGTTTGTATTTGTTTTTTCCTCAAATGAAGGGAGCTGGACTGCATCTTAGTCTCTATTTGGCTTTAAAATCCAAGTCATATCTGGCAGAAGTTTTCCAAGGTTTGGACAGTGGATTTGTGTGGGACGACAAGCTGCTACAGCTTTTATGACAAAAATTTCTAGGGGAGGGAAGAAATCTCAGATTTGGAAACCTGGAGATATCCAGTCTTTTCTGTGAGACACTTAATAGTATTAGTAGAGCTTTTGTCACCAGGTTTAACTAAAACCTAGGTCACCATCTTGGTGTCATCTGCGTAGAAAGACACATTACATTTATATACAGCATTGCCTGGTAGAGCATAAAAGGGTAAAAAATTGAGCCTAAAACTGAGAAGTGAGGGAACCTTCACACTGCCTATTTTAATACATTAATACATCTTCTCAGTCTTTTGTCCCCAGGTTTAGACAGCCCAGGCTTTAACCACAATGAATCCCAGGCAGCAAGAACCTGCTGGTTTAGGTGCAGTATTTTTTAAGCATTTCAGCACTCCCAACATTCTTGCAGTACTTTTCACAAAAATGAAGCTTTGTTTTCCATTATAAAAGAGCTTAATTCTAACTCTGTAACTTGTCCCCTGACTGTGTTCTCTGGGATCTCTTGTATACACCCTCCCCAGAGGAGTTGCAAATAACCCTTCCTTTTCCAAGCCCACCTATGTTTCCCTGGGCAATGAGAAAGGCAACAATGGCCCCACACAAAATACCAAATTTACTGTGTAAATTTCCTGTGCCATCTGTCCTCTAGTGGTTCAGTGATAGTACAAAAGCAGTTTCCTCCCTCAAAGGAGGTGAATTCCTGTTGAGAAAGAAAAAAAATCAACAAAATTTCCATTTTGCCTGACCTTTAGTTGTGAGTGAAAATGATGAAAAGGCAGCTACTTCTTCCCCTCCTGATCTCTCAGGAATGTACAGCATATCTCAGGATTTATCGCTTAAATTATGTTCAGATTTTCTGCACAATGAATTTAGATTACCCAAGAAGTGAATCCCACACAGGCCACACGTTTTATAAAGTAGAGGGAGAGAATAACAGATGCAGATATGTTCAGCATGTGTTTTGATGTGTACTTTCTCCTACCCTCTAACTCCTAAATGCAGTAATTTGCAGTACCAAAGCTACTACAAGAAAGATTAATGTTCCAGTAATTGCCAATCCAAACATAAACACACATTCTTGTCATACTATCTTTGTGAACACACTCTGCCATAGTGCATTTCACTTTCCCTGACCTTAGCCATTAAAACTAAATGACTAACCCTATTCCATTCGAACCCTAAAACCAAGTCTTAACCCTCAAAGAACCCTTTAAAATTGTGAGGACCAACCAAAATGTCCTCACAACATCACAATGTCCTCACAACAATAGTTTAGAAATAAAATTTGTCCGTACAACCTTAGAAAGACGTACACACACACTGTCTCACCACAGGTGAGCTGTGTGCGGCTTGACATTCGCTCCCTCTCCCCACATGTCCACATGTGACTATTTGTTCAACAGAAGACAGACGCAATGTAATCAAATGGCTCTCTGCACATTCTTTGGGGAGGGACAGCACACCAAATTGGATTCACAGACAAATAACATTTGGACTGAGGACAAACTAGTTGTTACGCAGCGGATCAAAAATTACAGAAAAGCAGTCAGACCAAATACCAAGCGCAGCTGAAGAGAGATGCATACAGATTAACATTCAGCCTGAGTTACAGCATTTAATACAAAGTATTAAAAATTATAATGTATACTTAAAGAAAACACTCTACACTGTGTACAGCATAAAAAATGTTGTTTAAACTGTCCATGAGAAGTGTTCAAGGTTGTTAACGCTTCGTTTGAGAAATAAACTATTTTTAAAGACAGCTTTTGTCCCACTATGTATATTTAGGCAGGTTAGTTACTTTAGTGATTGACAATATACATGCATTATATTCACATGACATACATGTAATACAGTGTAGTTTATTTAAAGAATGTACTATTCCCACAGTAAGAACTCTGCTTTTGACATTCAAGGTAAAATATTATTTCTCTATTAACCATTACATAACCATCATATACAGTATGTGTATACTTGAAAAATGTATGCAGTATTAATCTAATGATTTCTTCTTGCAATCTAAATCCCATGTTGTCTTTAGGTTTCACAATGAGTGAATCAAGTGTGTTTGACTGAGTTCAAACAATGCGATAAGAAAAAATGTTAATTGAAGGTATTGTTTTTTTACCTGACAGCATTGTCCATGCGTGACACGGTGAGGTACGCAGCCAGGTTTGCTGTGTAGGACGAACACACAATCAGGGTGAAGAGCCACCAGCTGCCCATGACGATGCGCAGAGCCACCGATCCCAGGATGGAGTCACTGCCTGTATAGGTTCAGGTATAAATGCATGTAATTAAAATTGCACACCCATCACCACATAGGATCTAATACGACTATCTCTTATCTCTAATTCAGTGTAAATATGAAAAAAACAACAAAACTGCAATCCCAGCAACACATTTTTTAAATGCAATATGTGTGATGTAGAAGTGGGTAAATTGCAATGCTGCCAAAATGTGTAGGAATGTTTTTTAATATTATCAGGGTCTTGCAGCCTGATTTTATTGTTTCAATTAGCTTTTATATTATGAGCCAAGAGAATAAAGGCTTTTTTATCTTAATACCTCATGTTTTGAAAATGCAGGATTATTTCCTGCATTTCAAACAAGCTTTTAGGAGATTGGCAAATTCTATGCGAAAACAGACATCAACATTTTTTTGTGTTTGTTTGGTAAGTAAATTGATTATTCTGGTACAAGATAGTCATAATTTATCAGTAAAAGGAATGCCAGTGTCTCTTCCTCACATTTATAACAGTGATAAAACCTACTGAGTGGTGACTTTGTATGATGTCTCATTCACCCCTGCTTTTCTCTAGGTTTGAACATTTGTCTTTGGAAATAAAAATGACTTATTCCAAAAATGTTCAATGGAATGGTAAACATGAGTGAGTTAACCAATGATAAGTAGTTAATCTAATTACACACCATTGTGTTAAAGCTGCTACAAGCTGTAATTTCTCACTTTAGAGATAATACTCATTTTTGCATGTAACACAGGAGCAGTCGGCTGTATGCATATAATGATTTTGTGTAATTACAATACTTTTTCATCACTTATTTTCCCAAGAGCTTAGTGTATTCAAAACCATCTACCCTGAAATTTTACTTTCACACTTTTACTTTTCTATTAAACAGCCCAATCCATTTTTTAAGAGTGTAGTAATCATTAATATTCATTCTTCCTCCTGTCTTTTTAACATTCTTTCCTACATATATTTAATCCTTTGCCTCCCCTTGTTTTCTTTGAGGGGAAGAGACTGGTTTGTCACATTAACTTTGCTATCTCCACTTTTTCTCTGTCATACTGA
Organism: Toxotes jaculatrix; assembly: GCF_017976425.1. Lineage (NCBI taxonomy): Eukaryota > Metazoa > Chordata > Actinopteri > Toxotidae > Toxotes > Toxotes jaculatrix. Next base: position 7,868,902 of record NC_054404.1, on the reverse strand, counting down.
CTCTTTCTCTGCAAATATTCAAAAACAGCTTTTGAGGTGCATGAGAAAAATGTCAGCATACATTCTAATTTTGAAGAGTAAAGCCATAGAAATGTCATCTGAAAGATTCAGAAGTGTGAAATGTAATGAAAACATATTTGTCTGAAAGTGTCACAATCAACACAGCTGCCCCCTTAGGACAGCTGGGGAGAAAAAGCTGAATACCTTGTCAGATGCATAGCATTCCAGCATCAGTCATTTTTATTACATATGGCTTTGACTGATTTCTTAAGGTCATCAAATGTGAAATGTGCATCTTGAATTTCTACTGGATGCTACTGCAAAGATCCAGTGTGGTTCAGTTCCTTTCATCTCTGAAATAAATTGATTAAACTCTCTAATCATAAGAAAAATGTGTTATTTTCATCAGTTTTCCAAGATAGTTTCAGATTATTTCCTACCTCTCCCTGACCTCCTTATAGAACAAAAGAATGGCAGTCCATGTTTGAAAAAGGCTGTGCGGAAAGTCAGTGCGTCTGTGGGTGCATAGTTTAATCTGCACTGAACATACAACAAAACCCAGCCAAGTGTTGGCATATCATTATGAAATCATAGGGAGGTTACAGTTGCCAAGTTTATACTCTCTGACAATGGTACACTAAGCATCAGCAGTCAGATCCATATCAAAGTGACCTATGTCATCACAAGAAAAAAATGCAATCCAGTAGACTGGAACAAAAAGTGGCAACGTTGGAACACGAGCCAGAAACAAGGAGACAAAAGGAAAGGCAGCGAAAACACATGGAATGTATCTTCTCTTGAAATATAGTGGGTGTTGGGTTGAAAAAGGCTCATAGGCAGTATGCCAGACTTTGATAGATGCAGTTCAGGCTTTAACGTCGGTTGCTGAAGTAGTCATTTATCCAAACTGGACATACCTGGATCTCCACCAGGCCTAAAGATGGGATGTTCTTCTTGTCAAGGGCACCTTTAGAAAATGCTAGGGTGGGCGTTGTGCCTCAAACTGACTCACTACTGAATCAGCATTTGTTGTATACTGACATCCACCTGTGCATCTTAATTGATTGGACGTGTTCTATTTTAATCTTTTGTCCTTAATCGCTTTAAGTAGTTTTTCACTGGTTTTATTTTTCTTTTGGTCTGTTTAAATTTAGGGTTTTGCATGCAAGGACTGGTGCTTGGTGATGTGCCTCTTAAGAAACTAGAAACAGTTTAGTGTATGATTTGGAAGAATAAAAATCTGCCAAGTCTCGGCCGTCCAAAATATGACAAATACATGATTTTTAACTGCTGTCCTTGTATATTGTTGTGGTCAGAGTAAAACTATATCGCCCACCTTGTTGCACAAAGGCACCGTAGACAATCCAGATGGCGCTCTGAAGTGAAGTGGAGACAGAAGGTGGCGGATGGCCTCCTGCACTGTTCTGGCAGCGCACTGCCTGGATGCGCCTGAGCAGGAAGATCATGATACCCACTACAGGGATGGCTGCGGCTATGCACGCCCACACTGCCAGGTCAAATGGTGCCAGTAAAGAAAAAATGTTGATCTTCTCCTCTGACTTGCGCATCAGGATTCCCACTGAATAGTCCAGGTAGCGCTTGCTGAAATCCACCACACTCTCGCGCTCTGGGGTGATGGTGATGGCTGATATCGCCAAGTCAGCTCGCTGTGGATGGAGGGTCAAATGTTCCCATTTTAGTAATTTAATAACATTTCAGGGCATGTCTTACATGTTTTTATACACTGACAGAGAATCTAGAGAAAGAAACTTGCTTTTTTATCATTATTTTGTGTCTTTTCCCCTAGAAATACAGTCAGGCCAGTGTTTCAAACATATATCCAAAAGTAATGACCAAACTGGAGGGAAAACTGGTGTTCACATTTTCAATCCCAGAAGGAAGAAACCTACTTTTTCCCACGAAGCACTATCAGTCCACATTTTCAACTTTAAAACACATATATCTCTCAACTCCTTACCCAGCCAGACTATTTTTCTGTGCACCTCCATGCTCTCAGCAGGAAGAAAACCTTTTGATTTTCTAACACAATCATCTTTCTTCATTATTAAACCAAGCTTCAACTTACCTTACGTAACTACTCTATCATCTACCCAGTACATTGTTGACTTTGAAGCTAATAACCAGGGAGATCATTAGGCCTTAGTGGAGGTTTGAACTCTGGAGCGCTTTCATGATAACCTTTGAATTATGTCTGTATTATATCCACTCTGCATGATCTTACCATTTTATATTGAAAAATACGGTCATCAATCATTAATAAATGTAATATGGTTTTGTCTGACGTAACATAATTCATGTGTTTTATCAAGTGTCAAGTCTGTTTCTTACAGTCATTTCAGTCAGCACATGTGGCCTAGTGGCAGTAATCATTGGGACTTTTGTGTTTTAAGGTACCTTGTTCACTCTGTCATCTGTTCAGTCACACAGCTCCATATGATGAACAATGCTATAAAGATTGTAGGGTGAGAGTGCATGTTCCTTACAGTAATAAAAATCTGAAATTCTCAACAGAAACATGAATTTAAAGTCTTTATGAGGTAAATACTGAAGCTTTCACATAAAGACGAAATATATAAACATGTAAAGACATTTCTATCATTAATCTAGCCACTATGTAATGAAAAACATGTAAAACTCTACCTTTATCAAAAGGAGTGAAAATCCCATTGTTATTATTAAGACCCATAACAGCCTTTGTCAAGTTCTCAAACTTTGTCAGTTTCCCTCCAAAAAGCAGAGATCAGACCCACTTCATTTAATCTGTGACGTCACCCACTGGAGAAAATGGATTTGCAGATAGAAGCTGTTGGCTGCTTCTGCTGTTGTTTTTCTGATCTTTTCATCTTTGCTGACCCTTATAATTGGGCTCCCATTTCAAAACAAAACAATGTGGCTTCACTCCCAGAAAAACGATTTGGACTGAAATCTGGACATTGATTGAGATAAAGAGAAAACACTCTAACCTTGCCAATGAGTTCTCCAATCATGCCATTCCAGGATCCATTAGGGAGTGCTGAGCCGTACTTCCCATCACCGACTTGGTAGATGTCATACTTGAAGCCCAGGATCTTAGCAAGGGCGTCCAGCACATCAATCGAAAACCCCTTGTATCTCTTGGGCTGACCCAGAATGTTTTCTGCCACCATGACAAAAGGCTCTTCCTGTTTGATTGAATAGTGTACAGCTGGTTAAAGGAGTTTTTGGGAAATACATCACTAACATAATGGTAAAGCTGAGAAATATGAATGTGCATGGATTTTGTCTCAAAGGCCAAGATCTATCCTCAAACTCAGGAAAAAGTAAGAGTATGTGTGTATTTAATCACAGGCATGTCATTTATCAAGATGCACCATAATCTCCTCAGGGCCAGATTGGCAACTGAGGCGAGGACACATTCAGTCATCTTAAGAACTTTGGGGTGACACCTTTATGAAGAGCTTCGAAGGTGATCTAAGTTAAACTTCATCTTAATAAAATAGTTTCCTCGGCAACTGTTGACCTGTAACACATGGCACCATGGCAACTGCTATGGTTCATCAACGTGGAAATTGCCATTTTAAATTTATTGCACCCAACCATGGTTCTTCTTTATGGGTTGAAAGTGTCAGGGCAGAATTAAATGGGTGAAGGAGGAGTAAAAAGAGCTGAAGAAGACAGGGATAGAGGGACAGAGAAGAGGGGGGAGGTGTTAAAGTGGGCAGGGGCAAATGACTTGATTAAGTGATACTGCCAGGAGAGAGCTTAGCAGATCTTATGTGAATAAATATGGTCCAGGTAAATCATGTGTGAAGAGGAAAAACAGAAAGTGGGAGGGGAAGAGTGAGAGACGGTGAGGAGGAGGGAAGAGACTTCTCTGCTGGAACTGGTGGTTAGTTCAAGAAAAGCTGCTGCAGTGTAGGATTGATTTTTCTCAGCCTTCTGATGCTTTAGATTCACAGGACTAGATGGAGAAGAGGACCTAATATTCCCCATTCCACAGAAGAAAAAGTCACTGAATAGGACCATACAAGAGGTCCAGTTCTGATGCACCTGTGATAACAGCTCACTGAACCCAGCAAAACCTGGGATTTCATTGAGGCTTTTGTATATAACTGTAAATTCTCAAATAGTGCACAGCATCTTTATCTACTTCAAATATGGTAAGAACCAGACGTTTCTGATGCAGTATTATTACAGACAGGACTTAATTTGTTGATTCCCATGTTTTGTGAGTATACGTGACCATATTTTAGTGTTAAGCATTCATGGTGGCTGCTCTGCTTGTTTTTACATGTTAGTATGCTCTCACTGTTGTCCACTTTTAATGCAAACCCACTGCTTTATTGTGAATCATCTGCAGGAAATGTTGAGTGTCATTTATAGCAGCTTAACATTGAAAAAAAAAGGCACCCTGGTAATAATGAAAAGAAATTTATCAGTGCGTAAAAATAAACTGTTTTTCTGTTATAAAGAGGATTCACCGCGGTGTGTGTGAGTGTACTTCAGAGATAAACTACTTCTTAATCTGTGGGTGTAAAGAACTACCATACTGTGGTGTTTGTTTTCTTACTCCGATATTTGCCTACACAGGTCAAGTGCTAATAGATTCAGTGTACTCCCACAACTTACCAGTAGTGTTACAATTTTGAGCGTCACTCCCTGCATACCGCTCTCTATCCGATTCTCCTTTAGGCTACCATTCAAACCACGAGTGGAGTCCCAAGATGCCAGCTAACAGGGAGAAAGGAAAATCAGATAGATGAGAAAAAGAGATAAACAAAGATGTCGAACACCTCATTAAAATGTTTATCACAACAGAATTAAAGAATAGATAGTGTGCAGATAAGAAAGTGAGTGAGCTACAAGTGAGCAAATCATCCTGTTTGCCATTTTGTGACTCAGTTCATAGTAATAATGAGCATTGAGTGACCAATGTCTACATGAACATGAGAGCTGGTTTCCAAGACAACAACCATCAGCCATTAGTATGCTATTAGAACCCTCCATTCAACCTCCACCACTGAATGTTGCAAATCTCTGACACACTTTGAAAGCAATTTACATTATACTTTACATGTAATAATACAGATGGAGGTGATGATGAGGACAGACAGAAGAGCAATAGTACTATGTTAAAAATAAGTACTATAAGCAGACATCATGCTCATCATGTGGGGACTTCAGAATAAAAGCCAAACTCACCCATAGACTTTCAGACATGTTACACATCAGTTTAAGTTTGTTTATTGAATCTAAACTGAATCTCTCATCTTTAAAACTCTCTTTCCACGCTGTCAACGTTTTGAGCCATGTCTCAGGTTGCAAAGCTGATGTTTGTTAAATTCTTAATCAGTGCTGCTAGCTGGACAAGGATTCTCAAGGATCTGACACATCATTTGGAGTGGTCTTTTGAGATTTGAGGTGACAGGACAAGAATGGTGGCCCTAGGCCAAACAACCGGCCTTTCTGGCCTAAACACGACTCTCTCTCCAGCACATGTGCCCCCACGGCAGAAGCCTCATCCAGAAAGCTTTCCCACAGAAACGCACTATACTCCACAGCAAAGACAAACATCATTAAAACAGCAGTAAGCTTTTAAAGGTATGCAGGTTTTTAGTTTTGTTAAATTGCTCAATTTAAAATGTCCACATAATTTTATGCATATTTTGTTTTTGTTCTAGCTTCTCATTTTGGATCACTGGGGTCTTCTAATTAACTAGACGTATCGCAGTAACAGTTTAACATTTTCTTTGCTGCCATTTCTATTAGATTCAGTTCACTAAATATAACAGCATACATTTTAAAACACTAATTTATTTAATGCTTTTGAAGACTGTTAAACTATCTGTAAACATGTTACTTCTGTGAAGCTCTCATGCTGTATGTTATTGCTGCTACACTGTCACAGCTTGAGTTCAAACAGGAGAAACTGCACACGTGTCTCATTTTGGCACATTTACATCCTGCTGAATCTTAATGGGCAGCTTATGTGACTCACTTTCATCAGTGAGGGGAGACTTATACAAAATGCTGAAAGACTCTTGGCCTTTGAGAAGATGGCTCTGGACATTCCATTCAATATTAATTAGAAAAAGGTACCAAAGATCAAAACCGTGAACAGGAGTAGCGATATTTTTAAGCTTCAAGATTCCATCACAAGTCCTGCACTTAACTTTGAACTCTGGCTTCATAAAATATTGAGGATTCTTTGCTCTTTTAGTTGATTGGACATAGGCAGTTGAGTTTGAGCCTTGAAATAACTGAAAACAAAACTGAGTGTATTGTCCTAATATTGCTTTTTTTTAATTATTATTATTGTTATTCTTGTGATGTTTCATTTGGCTACAGTCCAGACTGATGAGAAACACAAAATGAACAAATATAAATCTCTGTCACTGACACTGTTTGCAAAAGCAAACTCAAAATTACAAACGTCCATGCAATCAGGAGAAAACAACAATTACTTCAGATACACAAGGCAGCAACAAAGGCTCTCAACTGTGAATGAAATAGAAGCTTGTGTGGCAATAAAAAACTTCAGAAGAATATTTTATGATCAGTTAAATCTTTTGTTCTTCACAAACCAACTGCAGAGCATGAGATCCTCCAAATACTCAGCCTTAAGAGTTACACTGCATTGCTATGTATAGCCTCACTGCAGACTGATCGTGAATCGTGTTTATAACCTGCCAGCTTGTGTGGGTGTATATAAACAGTTTTCTCCCCATGCAGGATGTTACTCATGAAATGTGCCTCCTGTCTTTATCTAAGCACCGTGTGCATGTCAACGATATGGAGATCAGTTGTTCATGGAGCTTTTCATTGTGAATATAATACAGAGATATGCGGTACGTATTTACTTGCCTTTGTGTAACGAAAAGCTAAGCAGTTGCTGCGCTGTACTTTGCTCAGAAAAATGTAAAATGAGATTGTTGATATGACAGTAAATCTTGAGTCATATGTGGGTAGTGAGTGCAATTCTGGAGACAAGTACTGCACAGTCTAATTGGAATAGCTTGTCTACTTGTTCATCTTTGTTTCCAGATGTGTGCGACTGTGTCCGGCCTGTCTGTGTGTGTCTGTGTGTGTGTGTGTGTGTGTGTGTGTGTGTGTGTGTGTGTGTGTGTGTGTGTGTGGCAAAATGTCAGTCTGCGTCGCCCGCTTCACAGCTATTTTCTCCATGAGCAGCTTTGTCCTCAGTGAAAAACTCTGAGCGATCTCTGCTCTGTAAACTGAAGAACACTAAACAGGAATGCTTCTACTTCACAGAGCTTTGCACATCAACACGCCACTGGGAAGGTCACAAACAATACATACAGCAAAGCCACATCACCTGCATATGAACGAGTAACACTTGACTGGACACACTCTGGTCTTTGATTACCAGCTTTGAATATGTCATTTGTGGAAGAATAATTGCTTTACTATGAAATGTAAACAAATTCTACAGGTAATTTAAGATTGTAAAGGACATAACGGTGAAACAGCATACATATATCTACTGAGAAAGAATGTATTATATAAAAATATGCTTAATGATACATGAAAGAAAAATGATTTTTGTTGCTTGATGCAAAAAAAGGCTTTAACAGCTTTTTTCCTACTTCTTTCCTGCTTCTGTCTTTGAAGTGTCAGCTCACTGAGGATTTAAGTTTTAGATGGTCTTCCTATAAATGTGCATAGGAATCCATCACCAAGAGCGTACCTACTACAAATGAGATCAAAACATTCAGTTCCTTCCCTCTGTATCTCTAGTACAATAAAGAATATGTTGCTAATGGATTTTTGCAATATCCTCTTTGAAAAGTCAAAACAATAACAGGGCTGCTATTTAGCTAATGGTTATGATGCTTAATACCTTAAAATAATCATCTGTAATGGGGCTGAGTAAATGCCAGTGACCGTCGGAAAACAACAAAGGGTTGGATGCCAAATAGCCCTGGATCAAATTGCGCCACAACTGTCTCAATTATAGAATCTCCTAAAAATTCAGAAAGCACTCAGTTCTCTTTCATGGAACCATTTAAACTGCATCATTATAGATGTGGAACTATAGTTCAAGCAAGTTGCAGCTATTCTCCTTTTCCTCTGCAAGTTGTGTCCATTGAATGCCTTCATATTGACAAGCCCATCATGCAGCTGAGCTTCTTATTGACACACGCTGCTTTGTCTGCCACACTAACTGGATTGACAAGATGCTTGTGTGTCAAAGTGTGTTGAGCATATATATGTCACATTGTAACTTCCTCCCTTATTTACCACTTGCGTCCTGTGTCGGGTGTGTCTCTGAATCCACTGTTATTCCTACTAAATATACCTTATACATGTCTGCAATGAGTTTATATGTATGAGTGTACATCCATGCGATTATATTGTGTCTATATAAGTGCATACAGTACATGTATGTTCCAGGCTGGAACGGTGCCAGGGGTGTTATCTCTAAACACCAGCAGGAACATGGTGAAAAATAAGCTGGCCATTTAAATTAGTCAAGCCAGGAGACATCTTATCTGTCCTGATATACCAGAGATGAGCTCGGCAGACATGGCACTAGTCAATTACTGTACCCTCTATTAAGCAACAAGAGGCAGGATTGACTTAATACCACTATGCTCGACAGAGTAACAGAATGAAAACCTGAAAAGCTGAGATGAAGGTGAAAAGAAATGAGCACAAAAAAAGAAAAAGGAAAAGAAACATGAGAGAAAGAAATGAGATGAAGTGAGATCATTTGTCTATCAAGCTGAAATCACTCTGAAAATTAAATAAAGAAACCATAGTGGGAAAATGAAAGTTCTGAATAATCACATTTTTTCCATTTTCCTTATTCCCACATTTATTTATTGTGCATGGTCCTTACATATAACTACAAATACAATGTGTTACTTTGAAGAAAAGCCTAGGCATAATATCTTTATCAGCAGATGGATAAGTGCACCATACAAGCAGGCAGAGTTATCCCCTATCCTCTTGTCTGCTTCACAGGAAATTGTTGTGTTGCCTCAAAACGACTGCATGCAACAGATGATCTGTTGGCTCTCTGCATACAGTGTAGTCTTCAAAAATACTGTTGCACAGTCAAAAAATGAACATTTAAAAGCGAGAGGGATTCAAATTTGCAAGTTCTCATAAAAAAAATGAATTACCAATTCTGTTTTCAACTGATCATATCCACTTATGAAGTGAAAATGATTTTTCTTTTCTTTTTTTTTTTTTTTTTTAACTTCATCTCGTGAAGTGAGAGCAACAAAGAGCAGGTACTGTCGGTGATGTGATGCATTTCAATGAACTCAGTGGCTATAAGGTTGGTAACATTTGTTCCGTATTGTTTTTATGATGAATTGGAGCACATGAGAGAGAATAAATTAAGGGATGCGGAGAAATATCATCCACTTTTCATCCAATTATTTGGGACTCTCAAGAGGATTTACTTTTGCCAGTGTGGAAGTAGGAAGGACCATAAGTGGGTACTGCCAGTTTAATGCTTTCCTTTTAAAGCAGACTCTTGTGAGAAAAGGCAATTTGCACACATTTACAGTTCAACATATTAAAGTATTACCATGTCACAGAATTATAATGTTGCTGCAGTTTATAGTTATATGGCATAATGGCTTGACCAGTCTAACATTGTGCTCTACACTGCTAAACTGGATATGGTTAAAAGAGCTCTAAGTAATTTGTTAATTTTATTGTTGATTGTCGACTGAGGAATTTCAGTATCAACAGGTGTCTGGCGCTGCTGACAGTGGCTTGTGATATAACTGAATGTTAAAATCTAATTATCACTTCAGAGATGGGTAATTATCTCATGAGAGGACAAATCCAGTGAAAAATATTTAGAAGAAATATAAAACAGTACAAATACTATATTATGGTGCAAATTCTGTGAAATACAGTAAAGATAATATTGCTTTCGAGTGCTGTTTTGGTTTGTGAAATGCCAATGTGTGTCTGGCTCTTTTTCTTCCTGCAGGTGAAAAGCCAAGCAGGTAGGGGAGGTTTCAAAACACTGTAGGAGCCAAAAAAGTGAGCTTCTAAAAACTAGACATCTCAGTGCCTGGCAAATTAATCATTAGATCAACTGCCCCATCAACCCCCTGCAGATCTATTGTTGGCAAGAGAGAAGCACCCTTTAGAGACTATTTAATGCCATTTCCACCTCATGAGCCGGTGAGAAACAGAGTTGAGGAACAGGATGAATACATTAGCTATCAACAACTGCGGTTTTGTAGACACAACATGCAATGTGACACATGGAGTTCATGTGACCGCCCCATTGATGAATACAATCAGAGGCTGAAGGGCTGATGATGGCTTATAAGAAAACTCATAACACCCAACACTAGTGGCAAGAGTCGGGCCGGTGATCAAGTGTCAGCACACTTGGCTTTGTTCTGGCACCAGACAACCGAATATGGGCCAGCTCTGGCCAATACATGGCTGCCAGATTTGGCAAGGTTTTAGAGGGTATGGACTTGGTCTGATTTAGGATAAGAATTGGCTCCAGTTAGCAGCACTTGGGAAAGCACTGGGCCAATGTTGGAAACCAGAATTGGAGGGATGTACTTGTTCTGATTCTGGAGTGTTATTCTTTAGACCTGGCAAGGTTATACATTAAATCTGCCAGATTTAGGCTGTTGATGACAAAACCATGTTGACTGCCTGGGAAGACATGGGAAGCTGCGTGTAATGAGCAACAAAAATCCCAGACTCTGTTTAAATTAAAATGAAAAAAAAAAAAAAAAAAAAAACTGACAGGGCATGGTAGCAGACTGAATCATCACTATAGTTTAAAAAAAAAAACTCCTTTCTCCAAAAACTCCTTTTAAATCTGTGGTCATTTTTTCTATTCCTAATGCTATTGGTATAGTCACATATCTCAGGCAGCCATGTAATCTATTATTTGGTACTGTATGTTATACTTTGATGCACTTTGTGACCAGAAAATTGAATGAGGATAATTTGCAGCTGCCCTTTTACAGACTATTCGCAATACCAAGAAGACATACAGCATTAGGGTAATATTTTTGCTATAAAATAGTACAAATGTGATTTTGAATAATACAATAATGCCAACACTGTTACTGTGGACAAGTTTAGGGATAACCACTGCACAATGCATGCAAGATGCTTGGCTAGGAGGAACAATTACTTTTAAATGAATTGACTATTCTCTATGAAGAGCTTCGCGTAAGCTGGAAGTCATTAGCAATATCTGCTTAGAGACGAACTGACACATCAATAAGAGCAAACTGGGAAACCAAAACAACAACAACAGCATCGATCACTCTGCAGCATCGCTGGATGGTGGAGAAAACTCACAGTAGCCATCCAGGAAATAGTATTTCAGTCTTCATTACAGTTTCTAACCAAAAAGACGCCTCATCTAAGAGCCATCAGGCTGGGGAGAAAATGGACTGAATGCAGATAAACGATGATGGAGAGGGAGGAAACCAGGGCTGAAAAATGAGGAGAAAGGGTTGGGGAATAGAACAAGTGAGCACCAAGAAGAGGATGTGGAGGATGGGTGATGAGATGAGAGGAAAAGATAGAGAGGAGAAAGGGACAAAATGAGGATGGCTCTGAGGGGTGGATGTGGGTCAGGGGGTGGAGCAGGACATGCAATCACAGTTCCACTCCACTCGTACATTGCAGAGGAAACCATGTAATGGCGTGGCATTTCTTGATGGTACACACCAGTTTTACACAAGAAAGGGTAAGGGACATGCTGAATGTATAAACATTCTGTTACAGAGAAGGAGAGAGGAGAGCTACATGAATCCGTGTCTGTTCCCTCCCAGTAAATGGTTCTGCCAAGTAGTGGGCAGACACACAGACAGACATGCCAGGTAATGAACAACAGCACTGAATGCATTTGGCATCCCATTATCTGGCCATGCTGTCCCCTTTTGCCTCTAATGATTCTGAGATACAAGCGCCCACATGTTAGTGTGCTCCCTGGCCTCTGTTGTCTGTTTGCCTGGCTGCATGCTCTTAGTGTCTCAGGTCCAAAACAGTGTGTACAATACATGTTTGTGTGTGAGTGCACTTTGAGTCTCCTCTGTTAATGTGTATCATGCTGTGTATAAAAGTCTGCCTCTGCTGGCGGACATGAATGTGTATGTGTGCGTGTAAAAACACATGGCACTGTTTGTAGTGTGTCGTCTCCTAGCTAATGCTAATGGCCACATTATGATGAATTGGCTTCACGATTTCAGTTAGGCTGAGTGGTGATTAAATCTTCATTACGGCTTCTGGTCAGTCCCTGGTCTACATAGATTGCCAAGAAACTCAATTTCTCTTCATTCTGCAAGAAGTCCCTGACTGAATCAGGACATCCACAGCGACAAACAAATTACAGCTCAGAGAGGAGTGTACAAATAATGCGCTCAATCTCTCACTTCAGCTTTACAGCACTCAAAGATCAGACAGGTTTCTCAGCAAAGAGTTTGACGGTCAGCTCACACTGCCTGCTCATTATTAGTAAAACACCAAAATGTCTGTGCTCAACTCATAAACCTCAGATAAATATGCAGATGTGAAGAGGAAGTGGTGTGTTTTGTTTTTGCTGAAACAAATCCTAATATGCAAACTCACCTTGTTTGTGTGTACGTTTAGTAGCATGAAGCACACGTTTGATTTATTTTAACTCAGCCTCAGATGACACATCACAAGCTAACATGGATGATATGGTGAAGTGGAAGATTAAAGGAGTGAGATATGGTTAAATCACGGGATCCAGTAGAGGGCACCCCCATACCTGACACCTCACTGACAAATGTTAAACCCTGTGACCACACTTCTCAGGGAGTACAGCTGATTTTCTATTCTACGAGTAAGTTAATTGCATTCACCTGACATCTAAGAAAAACTTTAAACAGCAGGGCTTTGGATCCTGAGGATTAAGACTGAGAACCAGTGGTCTATGGAAAAAATAGCTAAAGCAAAAACAATAGATAGTTCAAAGCCTTCTGTGCAGTATTTGTTCCCATCAGGCACTCCACTGGACCCCCAGAATTTGTAGAAGAAATGGTACTCAGTTCATTTCCCAGACGACAGGCATACCACATATCTTTGTTCTTCCCTGGTAGTAAATGAGCCACACCTGGCATGTACTGTATCTACCTGACAACAGGTGTGGAAAATTAAACATTGGAGAGGAACAAAAACCTGCAGGACACCAGTTCTCAAGGACTGGAATTGAGCACCTAAACTTAACTTGCAGGGGGGCCTAGAGATAATGAGGAACAGCTTAATTTTATTTCTCTCCTCACACAGTAAGTGGTCACATCGAGACAATGCCTAAGAAAAGCTGTTTCCATCAGTGGCTTCACAGTACCTGCTGTTCCCTCGACACCTACAGAATGGACAGTTACATAAGTCCATGCAAAAATCGCATCTAACAGCAAAAACCTTCTAAAATTGACTACTACACAGATGCTTTAATCGAACAGTCTGTGGTCTAACGCATGCAGTATATAACTGGTGCAGAGCACAGTTGCTTTGGGAAATGAGAAAGTTGTGGCACCCTGCCGTGGAATACATTATTCTAACAAACAGCAGCTGCATGGTTATTTGTGACATACTGTAGGGAGAAAAACCACAAACCACTATTAGTGAATCTCTGAGCTAAAAAAAAAAAAAAGTATTTGCACATTTTTCACAGTTTTCATTGTATTGTTCTGTTGTGTTTATCTATTTGCCACACTGTGAAATTTGGCCTAAAACCTCAAGACAACATGCATATGAAATACTCTGTACTCACCCGTTTCACATCTTTACCAAATGTCTCACTGTAGCTGGTTCCAAGAATCTCAAACTGAACATGAGAATTAGAGCCTTCAGCGCGGAAGTCCATCAGTCCTGTCAATCCACTGATCCGTCCCTGTAGAAACGACAAGCAGAAGCTATTTACTGTGCTTGCTTACTTTCTGTTTATGATCTTTTGGTGTAGTAAGGAACAAAAGACAGAGCCTACAGGCCTTAATTAGTACATACAATGAACTCCTTTGCACATTATATTTTTTTTTACAGTTTAGTAAAATAAACTGTATTCCACCGATTTAACTAACTTTCCTCTAGACATACAACCGTACTATGCAAGGGAAGAAACTTGAACTAATAAACCTGAGCTCGGACTTTGGTTGATGGTCATATACTATGAAATTATTATTGTAAAATGGATTGTGACATTTTACAGTATTTTATGTTATCATCAAGGGAAGTTTTCATTGTGTTTCACCCCCAGTCATACCATGTGTTTCATGTAAATCATCGATTAAATGTACCATTTAAAGGGTGATTTATGTGTCATTCAACCAGGCTTGTAGGTACAGTTACTGTACAACATAGTACAAAGACAAATAATTTCAGACAAATTTCTACTGTGGTAAAATCACCTTTTACAAAAAATTCTGAACTGTAACAGGAATCAGATCGATTTAAGTTAGTTTACAGTTTGGAGAACCACTGCTTTGTTTTTTCTTCATGCTTCATGCACTGCTTGGTCAACATATGTCACAGTTGAGATTAAACCAGTGTGACTCTCTGCAACAATAAAAAATTTTTATCATCAGACTGAAATGGATGACATCAAGCGACTTTCTAGTATTTGAAGTCTTATTTCAATTAGAGAATGCAAAGTGTTACACAAGCACAAAGAGATGAAAGCCCAGAATCTGCACGAATCCACCCTGAGACCGAACCTGGAGATCACATTTAATAATCAGCTTCCTTGAAGGTATTTTTAAAAAATAACTACATTTGAATCTAGTGAGAGTCTCCAGCAGGGATCATAGTTCAACAGAGTTTGCCAAGTAGTGCTTTGTATAAACCACCTTCATACTCTGTACTTATGCTTCTAATAAATATGCTTCTCATAAATAAATATTACAGAAGCTGTCATTGATCACTTCTTACAAAACTGCAAATAAGAAAGCAAAGAAAGGAAGCCAAAAAAAAAAAAAAAAAATCTTCAAACTCAACCTTTTGGATGGTGTCCAACATGGACCATCCTCCATTCCATGGCTTGGTGGACTTCCTCATGCAGTTAAGGCTGGCCATACTGTGCCACTTCCTGTCCTCCAGTTTCCTGTAGAAGGCGTTGGCCAGCATCAAAACACTGTCATACAGGTAGAGGTTGGACACCTGTTGGAGGAAAAAGGCAGCCAGTTTTAATAAATGCATTCTTGGATTTTGATGGTAGTTTGTATTCTGCAACGTACACTCCAAGGACCTGTGGGAATGAAGCACAGGTATTGATAGAGTACTGTGGTGTGAGCTAAAACCAAGGCAGAGACAACAAAAATCATTTTTGGGTCAATCATTGTCCATCTAATGAATTTCAGAGCTGCAATCAGCTCAGCTGTCTCCCTCCAACTGCAATGCACCCTGTCAGGAATCATGACTACTGCCTCCTTTCATGGTGTGACAGTGGATTTGATAGGTCCTCTGGGTCGAGTCAAGTCCTCCCACAGCAGAAGATCCATGGAAGCAATACTAGCTGCCACTCCAGGCACTCAATTCATGACACGTTTGGACTTTAGTCCAAGCCTCTCAGTGGTAAGACATCATGGAAGTCAAGTTAACTTGCCTCAAGGTCACTCACTCAGAAGCTATGTTGAGGTGATATCTGAGGTTACACCTCAACTGACGGGCGGTGAGAGGGATTACGACAGGACAGCGCTGCAATCTCTCCTGTGTTTAACTATTCTGATGAATGC
This sequence comes from Toxotes jaculatrix, assembly GCF_017976425.1. Taxonomy (NCBI): domain Eukaryota; kingdom Metazoa; phylum Chordata; class Actinopteri; family Toxotidae; genus Toxotes; species Toxotes jaculatrix. The sequence goes on along the minus strand of NC_054404.1, from coordinate 7,853,180 downwards.
TTTAACTGCCATTACCCGATATTTAACCCTCTTTCATGTGAATTATTGAGAACTGTGCGTGCACACACCACATGGTTTTGCCATCTGTCCACATTATGGATAAAAAAGAATGTGAACATTTCAGCAGAGATACAGGGAGCACAGCCATTGCACTCCAGATGGATTGAGCAAAAGAAAAGTCTTGTGAGGTGTAAAGAGTCGCTCTCAACAGAAAGTAATAAGTAGCAGGGTGAGCGAGGTTATAACAAAGACCCAAAGAAGAGAATGACATTGTGTTAGAGAGATAACAAAGCTGTGATGGCACTGAAGGGACATGTCCTCTTTACCTACCCTCATTGTCATCCTAAATTTAACTTAGGTTGGGTTCCTGGTTGACAAATCTATAATACAAAATATTGATAGCATAATCTGGTTTAGAGCATACAGTGACTTCCCCTCAGGAAGCCTTTGTTAAGAGAGAGGTATCTCAGCACTTAATATTCAAATACTCAATACAGCCTTGTCCATCATATTCTACGTTCCATGTTCCATGTTGCACATTCACCCTCCTTAAAGCTCAGAATATCCACTGAATAAAGCTTATTTTTATTCCTAAAAAAAATGTAACCATTGGATTCCACTGTGTCTGAATTCAGACTGACTACAGCAACTGCTCTGTGTCAGTGAGCATATGACACACTTTTTACAGCCACCGCCAAGCCTACAGTGGGTGACTGCTGGAGGTGGAGGTGGTGGTGGAGCATCACTTCAAGTGGTGAAATTATATGAATTACAAATCAAATATGGCGCAGAAAATTGAAACAAAATGGATGTACATATTGTTTTTTCTTTTGTCTGTACCCAGAGTATGTTGCATTACTATATGCCACAAATCAAACTAATGATCGTTACCTCTCAGATGTTTTATTTTTAAGATTTTCAGTGGATAAAATAAGAGGATTGTGCAGCCATGACAGAGCTTCCAGCCAGTAAACCTTTAAGTGGTTTTTACCTCCAGAGACTGCAGATAGCCTTCCTGTGGGTCACAGAGCAGAGAGGAGATGCGATGATTGTTCCTCATACAGCGCACGTTGGTGTCCCTCCACAATGGGAAGATCTGACGAATGATGGTCATCCGCCCCAGAGAGCTGTGAACCAGCTCCATGATGTCTGCATCACTCACCTCCTGAAGGTAAAGCCAGCAGGAGGAGTTTAGTTTAACACGTCTTTACCTTCATTCTAAGTGTAAAATGTAGTGGCACTTGTGCAGCGAGGAATCATGACACAAACTATGAATCTGCAGTTTTTGAAAAGCAGTTTTCTCAGTGGTAATTTGGATAAGAAACAAAACCTCTGAGGGGTTTGCGTTGGCTGTGCCTGCTTCTTTAGCAATTAAAATACTGGATGACATACTGAGTGGCTACAGAGAAATCAGTTCTGCAACAAAATGAGACAGCTGACAGAGGGAAGGGTTGAAAAAGAAACTTTAAATATGCTCAACTCAATTTTCAGAATTTTCTTTTCTGTTGCTGTTTGTAGGATATAAACCCAGTGCACATTAATAGTGATCATTCAAAGCTAAATTCACAAATCACTGCTGTCCCAACATTGGTTCATTTAATGACTTGAACCAACTGAGTCCATGTTTTAGGCCAAAAGACACAAACAAAAAAAAATAGAACTTATCTTCTAGGAAACTTCCCTATGTTGTTCACATTAGACTGACAAATCAATGAACATTTCAAGTATATCCTTCACAATAATAGTGCAGATGACCCTTAGCCCTCTTGAGTGGAGTGATGCATGTGTGGAGGGTCAGTGGAGATTTACCCTCTGTGCTCTTATCACATTTCTAGCTTGACAACTACATTCATTGAGCCACATGTTGCTCCTGGTGGCAGATTAGCATAACCGCTTGTTGTGAGACTTGAATGAAATGTGGGAGCTTGCTTTCACTGTGAGGGTTGTAAAGGCTGGCAGGAGCCTGGGGAGCTGATGGCTCGGAGCAGTGAGATTCAAGATCACCTGGTTAAAATGAATGTCACAACTTAGTCATGACCAGGCAGCTGAATAGGAGTCGCTGCCCGCAGGCATACTAAAAATCTACAAATCCAAGAATCGCATTCTGATAATCACTGTGTTCATCTGTCCTTGCATGTGTTTGAATGAATTAAAACTCTCTGTGCCATCAGACATGTTAGGACTGTCTTAGAAATCAAATCAGCGGCTTAAGGAAAAAAAAAAAGAAGTAGCTTTGCACCTCCCTTTAAATCTAGTTCCCCTTTAGAGATAAGCATGAATTGTAGATAAATCATCTGCAGTTAGATAAATGCTTGGATCCAATTTACATGGCAACTCGTATTGGTCAAAGTATAAGCATCTAAAGGGCTCTATGAGAAAAACAGGATTTAAAAAGGTGGTGGACTAGTAAGGTGAACTACGGTTTCACGCTATTTTCTTCTGAAAATGAGAAGAGCCCTGGAGACCAATATCTGTGAGGAAAATAGGTCGGCATGAGTAGTAATTGAATTTTCTTGTTAGCCTTTTCAACATGTCTGTGTTATTCTCATTTCAAGGTGATTGTCAGCTTCATGGGCAGTTTATCTTGGGTGATGAAATGAAAGGCTGAGATAGCGACAGAGAGAAGAGAGAGGGAAAAAGAATAAACAAACATTGAAGAGAGAAACTGGAAGAGAGAAAAACAGGGATGAAGAAAAAAAATCTCTTCACTGACTTTACAAAAAGTAAGAGAGCGAGAGAGAGAAAAATGAAAATTATATATTGACAGAAGGATTGAGAGGAAGCGAAAAGAGAATGGGGATGTATTTCATAGTTCACAGATACAAACAGGAAATGTTTTTCCCTTTAAGTGTGTACCAGGGAGTGATAACCCCATCCCACCAACCATTTACGGAACACCATAGAAATTAACATGCCATTAGTTCATACTTTCCCAGAGTCTGATGCAATTAAAGCTAATGTCTTGGTGGAGGTCTGTGGTAATTGACTGAGAGACATGCATGGGTTTGTATGTGAATACTGCTGCAGATTAAGAATTACTGTTTCTATCTCATCATCTTGTTTGAGACTACAAATGCCTTTTTGGAGACATATCAGTAAAATAATATGACTTTAAGTTGCCAGACACAGAAAAGTGTCAAACAACTCAAGGTCTCATTAGCTGTGGTAAATCAATACTTTGTACATGTGTATGCTGACATGAATGGTGACAATTATAAAAAAAAAAAAATAAGGTCATTATTTCATAAAAACTTATTAAATTCTAAAATGAGGTAATTTGGGCTGCCAGATAGCAGGGGGTTTTCAAAACACTGAGCCTCATTAACTTTTGTAAATCAATATTTAAGCTACTGAAATATACTGAAATGCTGCATGGTGAGTTCCTAACTAAAACATAAATGACAACTATTTAATATTGTTGGTTAAAGTCTAATGTGTACTTCAGCCAATATGTGTTTTCAGCTTCAGTATCAGAGTTTATTTGCCACACTGCAGCAAATTCTGCTTTTCCCCCAGTACTACAGCATCTTCATATTTCTTTGGGTGTTGCCTAAACAACATGGTTATTCTTTTGAACATAAAAACATTAATTATGCTCTATGGATTACAGATCAATAAGTGTCATGTTTTGGATGGTCAGCACAGGTTCAGATGCTCTTATAAGTGAGTAGGTGATATTTCATTAAAATACAAGGACATTGATGTATGCGTGTGTGTTAGAGAGAAAGCTCCTATTAGGCACAGCAATGTTAATATTCAAGGTAAATCAGGTGGGAGTAACCTTTTATCTAATGTCTTTCATCCACTGCTTTTAGTGTTGGGTCAATCCTATGACTCCCCTACTTCCAAATCACTTTGAATCAATGGAAAATGCAGCAATGAGGCACTAAAGCTAAAGACAGAGTCCACTGTTCTGTATTCACAAAGTGCACCTGAATTTTGTGCTGTTACAGCCACTTTAGAAGACCATTTAGGGCAATGTCAGACACACAGAGCACCGGTACAGAGACACATGAACATCAATGGTTAAAGGCAGGCAATTATACAATATCAAATAAAGGCTCAGTCCCTTAGGCAGCCAAGATAAAATAAAAAACAAATGATGTGCTTCTGATCTAATTGAATATGAAAGTGTACAGAGTGACAGCCTTATAAGGTTTTCATGTATCTGTGCGTGCCTTGGCAGCATATGAGACTGTGTTGACAGAAGCAAAATGACAATGAGGTCTAAATTCACTCAGGTGCAAGGTGCATAAGTGTGTTTGTGTTTGGCCTCACCTCATTGGCATAGACCCAGTGACTGTCCTTGGATGCCAGGTTGGTTTCCACAGCCTGAAGTGATAAATAAAAAGAGAAAGACAGAAGAGAAACAGAGAGATAATTTAGATCACATTAAGAACCTTGTATGCAATTCAGTGAGATCTTATAAAAATCCATGTCAGTTCTCAGGTATCTCTGGAGCTTGATTTGTAAATCAAAACATCCTGGATGATGGAGAGGGTGGACCAGTGGGTCAGAGGGAAAAAAAATGCAAAATCACACTGCCTGGAGGATACAGAACAAACCACCCATATAAATAATACTATGTTGAGCACATCTGCTACATATGAGCTGAATATTTTTACATTTTCTGTGAGAATGAAGCCTGGATGCACTACAGATATACATATTATCCCCATATGATATGGGACTTCATTAGTCACACTCATTTCCCTTTACCTTGTAAAATACATTTTGATAGTGACACAGAAAGTGTGGAGGCCACAGAAATAGGTGCTAGTATTGAACATAAACCTGTGACCTGTCAGATTCAACTATTTCGAAAAAAAGAGGTGTAGTGAGGTGTTAAAACTATTTAAAACTGACCAACAGTTTCTGCTACCACAGATATCAAAATTAGTTGCCTCATTTAAATTAGATGGGGTCACCAGCTTTGGTATTTATTATGGACCTATACTTATTTATTGAGAGGACAAGCTCTGCCGTGAGAGTGCACAACTTTTTCCCAGAGCACGACTCCCAGAGCACATCTAAATTTTTACAAAGTAGTCAAATGTTAAGAGGTAGAAAACCTTATTCAGACACATAATGGCTGCTTTGTGAACATTTTGGCTTTAGTCAGACATGCTGACATGCTCTCCATTCCCTGTCAGAAGCCCTTATCAGGCAAATGCATAAACCAGGTTTATGAAGAAAAAAAATGTTTCTCTAAGTTTCTCTTCCTCAATTAGTTAAATCAGGTTTCTCCTAATGTTTAAGAAATCAGGTTACAGCAGAAAGCGCAATCTGGTTACTGAAGTGTATCTAAATTCACTAAATGACCTAAAACCTCTCTGTACAGGTGAAAATACCCCCCCAGAATTACCATTAACCGTCCGTTTCATTACTGAGTTTGTGCACCTGTCACATGACTACACACATCTGACATCTGTTATGCTTAATATCTCTGCTGCAAATAGTTGTCATTAGTGTGTAAATGAAGCCCTTTCACACAAAGCAATGAATACTGATACAACACATAGCAACAACATATAATCGACAAAACCCTGCTGCATTTTAACTCAACAACACAATGCTCATCAATAATAGATGGTGCAAACCACAGAACCAAAAAACTAATTTACCTTTTAACCTTGAAAGAGTCATGATTTGATTTTAATGCTCCTCTCATTTCCAGATTGAACACATCAAACTGCAGGAGGACCATACGAGTGCAAGAGTAATATTTACCTTGATGGTTGCAACATTATCAAATGGATGCTATGAAACATCAGACAGATGCTAATACTTAGTGAGTATAGATTTATGCAAATAAAGGGTAAGAACATGTCATGGGGACTACCCTCATGCAAAGAAAGTAGATCAGTGCTTCTAATCTTTTTAAAAGTTATGGTTTTGTATTTGTCAGCAAGATTTCTGGGCAACATTTATTGTTCCACAGACAAAATGGTTAATATCAGGCTTGTGTAGTGACTCTGTTGGTTACTGGTGAAACAATTCAGCTGAATTAAACCATAGTTAGATCAAGAGGGTCCAGGTCAGTAAACAAAAAACTGCCATGTTTCAAATTTGTCCATGAAGAGACAATTCGTTTTTGGTATACAGCACAACTTTTTCCAATCCAATCGTCACAATGCACACGGTATGTAGATAAAGAGCAAAGTCTGCAAAGTGATCCACATTGTCCGCTGTGCACACGTAACTGCAAGATCCTAAAATGAAAAACATTGATCATGCTGTGATTTCAACAAGGACCAGACCATTAACTGCACACACTGACAAAGTTAGTACTGTAGTTAATATTGTTGTTTGTGTAATGAAGGCATTTATCATACTGCAAGTGACTTTCAATTGTGTTAAAGGTAGAGAAGAAAGACAATATTTCACTACTGTGCTGTACAACCTCCAGGCACAACATAACACCGGAGGGCCTGTACGTGTGTATATGTGTGTGTTTGTGTGGCTGTGTGCATTTGTTTGCAGGTGTGGAACAAAGCAGATTTTAGAGGAAAATGAAGGCTACAATGCTAAAGGTAAAGCTGTAGGGACCACTTTAGGCAAATGGTGAAAAAAAAGAAAAAGCAGAAACAGATGAAAGTGAACTGTGCTTTCCTCTGTGTGTGAGATTTTGTTTTTGGGGAAATAAACTCTGAACAGTATTATTTTTAGTAAAATGAAAATATTGTTAATGGATGTAATTATATGGAAGCATCATCTTCTTAGTGTTTTAAAATTTCATTAATAGTTTTTAGTTTCCATCTTTTCCTCTTAATGCGCTCTGTAAAAAATATCATTTTGCAGATGGTGCAAAGCCGATTTTTTCGCTTGGTTAATTACATTAGCACTTGAACCATCCTTGAATAACACAATAGGACTGTTTGCTTTGACAAGAAAAATAACTTGACACATCCTCTCATCAGTAAAACACAGTCTGTGAGGCTGTGACCTCACAGGCACAACAATTCATCCTTAACCTTTAAGTTGAAAGCAGTCAAAAGATCACTGGGGGGGTTCTGTAATCTATATGATGGAAAAATATTAGCAAAATCATTGTCCATGCGTGCGTAATTCATTAATTCAAATTATGATAATGTCTCTCTGGTCTGAAATAAAATCTGACAATGAGAACCATTGTCTGCCTTGAAGAAAAACCTTGACATTCAAGAGAGACGACAGCTCCTTGAACTGCATTCATTGTTCCAGACAAAATCTGTCAGATGCCATAATGGTAAAAACAAAGTCAAGTACTGTTGTGTGGGCTAGCTAATGTGTACCAGCTGGGATGCAATGTTTCGCTGAAGCCTTAGCCACAACAGAACCCACCGCTTGACAGTTTCAGCACCAGTTCACAGCACCAGTCAACACTGACGACTGTAGATACTCTAGACATAAAGCCTTGTTAAGCTAAATGCTGTTTTTGAGCTGCTGTTTAACCTTGCGGCTGGATGGATGTGACAAACACATAATTGCTGACATACTTAAGTGTTTGAGACCTGCTATGACAGACTGAAAGCTCTGCTGTATATATAGGCGATAACTGTGAGGTTATTCGCAAGTTATCTTTGCCATTTTCTCCAACAACAATCTAAGAAGGCAAAGTTGAGAACGACAACTGATATATACTGCACATAATAGAGACTTAACATTCCTTGCTTGTTTAGTTTTACCTCTATTTCTAAGTGGCCTATGGTTCAGATAGTTTTTCATTCAGAATGTGAAACAGGATTTTAATTGAAACTAGCCTGGATGCTGAGAGCTCAGAAAGCACAAAACCTACAGTTCTTAAGGAAGTTGCTCTTTAGGATTTAAAACTTGCACCTCTTAAATACAAAATCCCCTTGTGTCTCAGTACAATTCCTACATTATTTTACCTAATCAGCCCTTTCCTAATCGCACATAGTCCCATTTCAGTTGAACTAAGCAAGGGTTTTCCTTTTTGCTTTAAATTTTTCACACCAAAGCCTAAAAATCCAGTTGAGACCTTAAATGTTATCGACATCCAAGCAGAGTAATTTTGCCTTTGTGTGTTTTCTTTCTTTCCATTCACTGCAGGAGATGACGCAACAGTGAAACTCTGGAGAGAAATGTGGTTTTGGAGAAGGAGGCACAGCCAAAAGTCTGGAGTGACATCTGAGGAATATTCTATACTGTTGATACAGCCATAGCCTGGCGACGGTAAGATCTCTAATCAGAGAGGCAAAGTACCCCAGGCATGTTCTTATACAGTAGCAATCCCACAAAGGCAGCCAGAGAATGCCAACTCCAATTTAAAACCGTGACAGCCGAAAAGGGATTGAGAGGAACTGTGGTTAGAAGGATGTGAAAATAGGTGGGGGGAGGTTTGGGCAAGCTTCAGAAGACTGAATACGGATCTCCTGAATGTGAAAAGATGAGAGAGCTGAGTGTAAACTCATTCAATACAATTATTTGTTACAGCACAAAATCATGTTTGAATATTTGAAAGCAACGCCAGTTTGGGTTATACAGTTAGTTGTCAATTTATTAGGTACACCTAGGTAAAACTAATGCTATCTATTACAACAGTCCTGCAATAAATCCTTGGTTGTAGTGTTCGGTTTTTGGTGAAACTGTTTGAGAGATGTGTTGATTCAACTTTATGGTCATTTTAGTGGTTTCAGTTTGTGGGTCAGTTTACTGTATTACGTTTAGACAGGTGTAGGTGGGTCTATTGTTTTGTCCACCCCCATTTATATCACTCAGGGTAAGGAGGGTAGCCTGAAGAACAGAAACACCTGTCTGTGTAACACGTTACAGTTTAACTCCTGACACACAGGATAAACAGTATTCATGCACTGTATATAGATAGATATATATACTATATGTATGTATGCACAGTATGAGTGTATGCATGTCCTGGATGTCTGCATCTACATAGCTATCTAAACCAGTTATTTAGACCCATGTACAGCAGACATAATTTTATATTCGACACATAATGCATATTCTCTTTTACTATTCTACTGGGTGTTCACCATTAAGCACAACATGACAACATGGAAACAACATGCATAAACCTAGATTTCTGTATTTATGCATCATTCACCCACTGTGTGTTAAATGACTAGCAATTTTTCAGATTTGTGAAACTGCAGAGTAATGGTTTTCTGTTCTCATTAAGGCAAAACTAATGAAAACATTTTTGATGATTAAATTAATTGTTTGCAGTAATTAAAAACTAATCAGGAGCTTTAATTCCATCAAAAATGCCATCTATTCACCATTAATCATTAACCTGCAGCTCTTCTTATTAATAAGAAGCCATTGTAAAATTACCTAAAACGCTTGATTAATCAGTGAGTGAATAAAACAGCAGTAAGACTACAAGTTAAGCCAAACTGTTTGCTAATTCAAAAAATTGCAGATAATCAGCTGTATGCTTGTAATATGTGCAGTGCAGTACAGTATCTTTATCACAAATACTGTATGAATTCCAGCTGTTATATTTTTACTTGAGCTGGACTAAAACTTATTTCTCCAAAGTCAGGATGAGATGGGGTACACTGCGATCCAGTGTAGTGCTGTAGCGGTGTAGGGGTTGTTACAAATGTCCGTGAGCGCAATTCCGGCACAGACAGAGGGCTGGTAAAGAGACAGGCAGGGCTGGTAAAAACTTTACCAGCCCTGCCCAGCGGCCCATATTATTATGTATGAAGCTGCCAGTCAGATTTATTTACTTATTAAGGAAAGCGCTGGAATGATCAAAACCTAGCAGCAAAAAAAATAAATAAAACTGACAAAATTCCTTGGTGAACACTGTTTGTATAATGACAATTTCCTCATTTGCTCACATTACAGTGTGAGATTGTAAAGAAAATCCTTATCCTCCAGTTTAGATAATGATCTAAATTTCTTACAGTACAAAATCTGTAGTATCACCATGTGGAAGGAATAAGTCCCTCTCCTCCCAGCTGGAAAAGCATAACACACACATTTGTTCATTCAGTCTGTTTGCTGTTTACTGAAAGACAGCGATTTACAATTTTCTTGTACAAGACAGGACTTTTGATGATGACCATTCAGTGTATCCATATGAATCTCTGAATCGTTACCTACCTACCTACCCATCGATCTGAATCGATTTCTTCTACAGGAGTAAAGATTGACTGATCTTTCCAAACACATACCTGCTAAAGGGCATCCACAAAAATAAATGTCAGACTATTGTATACAACACTGCCTGAAATCTGTATATTGCATTTGCAATGTTCAGAGGGGAGGGGCAGTCAACAAAATTAACGAAAATGTTAATAGTAATGCTGATTCTAACTGGCCCCAACTCCCCCTCCTACCTAAGGCCATTTGCTGTTTTATTTACAAAGACATACGCCCAAACAGCATTATTGAAAATACTAAATTCAGTAGGATGACACTGACCCTGGAACTGAGGTAAACAAAGCTCATTAGCATTTGAGAACTGAGACTGAAACAGCTTAAAAGTTATCTTGTGAAACTGCCTGTGTGTACCAATGTTTGTGTGGCAGAGGACATAATATTCTGGGGCATTTCTGATTCAGCACCTGAATCAGAAATGCCCTAGATACATTACCAGTTGTCTGATATGAAAAGATGCACACCCCTAACATCTATCTGTCCATCCATCCACTCATGATATATAGTATAGTAAGTACATTCATGCATTGATTGTCATTGTTATTGTCTCTGAAATGCTCTCTGAATGCTGTCGTGGCTTTTTGTTCACCCCCATCCCTCTCTCTCACACCTCTCACTCTTGCTCTTGTTCAGTGTGTGTGTTCAATGACAAGAGATTCATCCCTATTTGAGGCAATGCACCATAGTTGTAAGGTCAGGTCTGGGTGCATAGCAACCCAAAGGCTTCTTTTGATTTGAAGTGGGTGCCTTTCATGAAGTCTCAGAATTTGGTTATAATTTGGAGAAGGCGGACAATGAAAAGGTTTTGGTATCTGTCACACCTTCTGTGTTCTTTCGGTGTAAGGATCTCACAAAGACGCCAGGAAGGAATAATGAGGTCTGTCATAAAAGATTCACAATAGGCCCTCTGAAACCAGCCTTGCCACTGTTGCTGTGGAAACACACCTTCAGACCACTTAATCTGCTCCATCGGCACAGCATGGAATACAAAGGGGCCGACTGTCCTCAGTCTAAGTTTAGACTGGTACAGGTATACAAGTGGGCATACCTGTTGTTGTTTTGTTTTTTTTACCAAGGTGCACATATAAATAGTTAAATTAAGTCTGTACGTATATGGATTAGACTCTGGATTCATCACCACCATCTCACTATTAACTTATTCTTGATTCTCAACTGATGAAACCAAGAGAAATGTCAGTCAGAATACTGATCTGTAGTCCTTAGTGATAATCCAACAACTGAACAAATCTCTTCTGACCTTCCACTGCCAGTATTCAAGACCAGGTGGCCCTCCCAAGAAGATGGCACACGTGCGATGCATTAAAAACAAATCAGGACTCCCATCTGCCATGGTACTAAGGCTGCTAGCTTCTCTCTGCATGTAGTTAGCTCCCCACAGGCTTATGCTATGGTATGAGTGGAATAGCTAATGTCCCCACTAGGAGGTTCAACAGTTGGCACATTAACCCTGTTATATGAACTAAAATTAGAGGAACCTTAGCACTGTACCCATGGCTGCAATACAGTCTTTGTATGTATTGTTAAATAGATATACACATGAAAACAAGGTACATTTAAAGAACCACGATCTGTAGTGCTTAGAAATGGTTTTGCAAAGATACAAATGACTGAAAATACCAAAACACAATCGCATCATAACAGCATCTATAACATCTGCTCCATCATCGTCTTTGAGTTAGGACAGAGGTAGGCCATGAACAGAAATTTGAGCATGAACGATGAACCTGACTGAAGTGAAGTCCTGTAGTCTCAGATTATACAGTGTTTACCCAATTATTGAACTGATGTTTGTATTGCCAAATTACTGTCTCTGATAGTTAAAGTGGTTGTCACATGAATAAAGAAAAAACTCAGAGTGGCTACTCTTTCACTGTCCCTCTGCCATATTCCTTCTGTGGATTGCTGCATGTATTGTGAGCTGTAATGTTGTGAGGGGGATTTCTGACAGTCACTAACAGGATTAAAACTAGGTGTGACATTTTATGAATACCATAGCAGGCTGAGGAACCTCCTGAGTGCAGGCATTCAGTAAGGCCGTAAGACACTTCAAGGCGAGGGTTTTGACGCAGTTGTTACGTTTATGTAGTGCAGTGGACATGGTCTTAGCATGGATTCAACCCACCACACTGCAAGTACTTTGAGACAGTCTTGTAATGGGAGGAGCAGAAATGAACAAATTAATTTAAGGTGGATCATGATTCAATTAATAATTCATTCTCTGCAACCAATTCTATAAATTATTTATATTATTTAAAGCTTTACCTTGTTTGCCTACAGTTCATTAGCTTACTTGTGATTGCTATTATTACTCAGGGCTTTTTTTTTAATGTATAATGCAGCCAACACAATTCCTCGTTTTTAACAACCATCAAAATACAAGTCTTAAACACCACAGAAACATTAAATATTACTTAAAAAATCTTACTCATCACTTGTCATGCTCTTGTCAAAGAAAATACAAAATGAATCTGCCTGCCTTAAACACTACGATTCGTGCCACACTTCCTGTACAGCCAAGTTGAGTGATTGATCAGGGTTTAGATACAGCATTTAATAGTCTGCACAAAAATTAGATATTCTAAAAATAATGTAATTCACTAAGTGGGTGACATTGTGAGAAAGCCTCGCTTTGAACAAAATTTGAGCTTAGTAAGCATTTTAACAAGACACCAAAACACGCTTCCTGAACAATATATCTTAGCAGAAGACAAATTACTTTTCTGCAGGGTGCCCTTGGGGAAGCACTGAACATAAACTAAACCCTTGCACCTTCGGGAAATTTATGTTGTGCATCTTTGATATTTGCAATTGAATTTTTATTGCACAGCTGATGGATGTAATAACCCACGATAATTACCAGAGAAGAAACTGATTACCTCACCAAAAGTTATTTTGTTCATCTGCGACTACAGTAACAACAAAAGGACAAGCAGATTTATAGTCAGTGTACTATAAAAAGTAACACAATGTATGGCACAATCTTATTTTTCATTTAAACGTACACAAAATAAACAGGAATTATATAATCAGAGGGATATTTTACGTCGATGTAAAAGAAGAGGGCAATTTAACACAGATCATTTTGTTCCAGAAAACAAACAGTAACTGTCTACTGCATGAGGACTGAAGTTTTGGTAACATGCAGACGTGATTGTGATCTTTCCCATCCTCCCTGCTGTTATTTAATTTCCACAGGACTGAAGCAGATTTTTGTTGTTGTTTGATTATATTAGTCAAAAATGATCAAGACTGAAGAGCTAGACACCACTGGTCTGTGGAAAGAACTGGCAGAAAACCTGGAACAAAGATGCCAGGACAAGCTAGGGCAACGAGGCTGACGAGCAAAATCCTATAAAACTTCATGGGACTGGATCCAAGCAAAGACAAAAGATGAGCAAAAAAACGTTATTTAAATGCAACTAAATAATGCATGATACCATTACCTAACATTAGTTGAGTGATTTCAGGTGAGCGAAATACAATAATTGTTTTCCATAAAAGCACTTCGTACCATTCCAAGGCTCCATTAGCTTCGAATAATGAATCACATAACTTTCCTTTCACATTGAACTTTGCACCAGAAAAACACATCTTAAGAGAACGTTAAGTGATTCTTATTTGGAAACATATAAATAATTAAGCTGTCCCTTTAGTCAATGTTGCATTCAGGGCAGGATAGGTGGCTCCTTACAACAAAAGCTGCACAGAACAGAAATCTGTCCTCTTTAATTCAAACTTCTTAAAACAGTTTTGTGTAGAGGGTCTTGAATAATTAGAAGAGAGCAACACTTTCATCTGTTTTGTTACATATAGAAGCTAATTGGAAGCTTGCTCCGTTTTGTATAGCCAGAAATAAACCATTTTAATTACAAGCTAAGACTGCTGAACAAGGGTCCTTGTGGAGCATTACAGTATGGTTATAGAGCCCTCTCACTAAAGACCACTGTAATGACTACAATGCAGCGTCCTTACATGACACCCATGTCAGTGGCCTTGGCCCTTTTTCAAACCACCCCCTACACCCTCTCCCTACCCACTTCCACTCTATTTGCACATTCACATGGAGGGTTCGCCACATTGAGAGCAATCTCAAACCAATTAGCAGGGAGTGGAAGTGGGTTATAAAATCCTCCAACAGCGAGTCTACATGAAAGGTGACTTACTGACTACATGCAACGCCTGCATTGTATTTGGCATGGAAGACATTCCATACAAATGTTAGTTCCATGCAACTACCTGTGCAAACAAATTGCTCATACTAAGATAGGCATTTAATATTGCCACACAGACATTACCAACTTAAAGGTTACACTGTGTTTAGGATTAAATACACCCTACTCTAGCCTAGAAAGCAATAACCATTTGATTGTAAGGTGTTTATATATTTACAAGGACTTTTTCAAACACCAAGCAGCTCATAAACAGAGTTAAAAACAAGATGTTTCCAGAAAAAACCCCAAACTAAAAAAAAAAAAAAAACAATGAACAGAAATGCCACCAAAGAAGCTATTTTTGTACATAGGCTTGGGTCTATTGTGGAGTGAATGTATTCAGTCTTCCGCCCCACTGCCCACACTGCTACTTATGCGCCCTCTTATTAGTGCAGTGTATAAGAGATGATGTTTCTGACCAAAACATTTTCTTCACTATCATTACTATCGTAACAATGGTTATGACGGTTCCTGTTTCCGCCGGGAAGCTCATCCCAGACCCTACACCTTAATGAAGGGTGCTTCCTTCAGCTGTGAGAGTGACAACAAACAGAGCTGCACTCCCTGACGGAGTGGGAGTGGGGAGCGTACGGTTTGAGAAAGGCCTCTTATATGACATTCATGTCAGTGTCCCTACATGACACCAATGTCTGCCAAAGCCCCTCAGTCCTCTCGTGGTATGAACTTGTTTTCTTACATTACCTCTAAGGAAGTGCTGCCTATCAGGTAAGAACATCCAGACATATATTCGCAGACGACGAAAGATACACTGCTGTAATCTCCACTTGAGGGTACACAGTCACACTCTCATACTGCTGAAACTGCCTCAAGGTCACTACTCACAGAAGGCTGTCTGGAGAGAAGAGTGAAAACAAAGGTGAGATTAGACACCTGAAAAAAATATAAATAAAAGGTGGTAGTAAGATAACACAGCTTAGTCAGGACAGCACAGCACATCATCCACACCTCTTATTGTTTTTTCACTATTTTTTGCTCCTTTAAATTCTAACATTTTTTTTTTTTAATGCTGGATGGTGTGTCCACTTAGTTGCAGTGACGTGCCTTTGGAAAATGGTGCGTATGTGGACAAGAAGTCCTGCAATTTCTTTAACAGAACAAAGATGAAATTATTCTAAAAAATAGCTTTTCAACGGTGCAGTTAATATGCACATACTGGACACATAAAGGTTAAAAAAAATTATTAGTAATATATCTGGAATAATCACCTTTTACTGTCACTAGTCTCAGTTGCTGTTAAAAAGTTATGGCTGTTATATCACCTTCTCATGCTCTGCTACTAAGACTGCTTATTTGACACAGTTCATCCTCTCTAAAGGCCTATTTTAAACTCTCAACTTGTCTTGGAGCACAGCTATAATTGTATTATTTACACTCCCTGAGCATTTTATTAGGAATACCTGAGAACCTGCTTATTCATCTAATTATCCAATCAGCCAATCATGTGGCATCAGTGCAGTGCATAAAACCATGCAGAGCAGTTAGTGCTCACTTCAATATCAGAACTTGGGAAAAAAAAAAAAATGTGACGGTGACATGATTGGTGGTGCTAGCAGGGCAGGTTTGAGTTTTTCTGAAAGGGCTCGTCTCCTGGATTTTTTATTTTTTTAACACACGGTCTCTAGACGTCACTCAGACAGGTGTGAAAAACAAAAAATATCCAGTAAGCGGCAGTTCTGCGGATGGAAACGCCTTGTTGATGAAAGAGGTCAGAGAGGAATGGGTAGATGGTTGGAGCTGACAGAAAGGCTACAGTAACTCAGATAAACCCTCTTTACAACTGTCGTGAGCAGAAAAGCAACTCAGAGTACATAACATGTCAAACAGTGAGGCGGATGGGCTACAACAGCAGAAGACCACATCGGGTTCCACTCCTGTCAGCCAAGAACAGAAATCTGAGACTGCAGTGGACAGCTGAAGACTGGAAAAATGAAGCCTGGTCTGATGAATCTTGATTTCTGCCGAGGAACGCAGATGGTAGGGACAGAATTTGGCGTCAGCTGCATGAATCCATGGACCCAACCTGCCTTGTGTCAACAGTCCAGGCTGGTGCTGGTGGTGTTATGGTGTGGGGAATGTTTTCTTGGCACTTTGGGCCCCTTAATACCAATCAATCACTGTCTGAAAGCCACAGCCAATCTGAGTACTGTTACTAACCATGTTCATCCCTCTATCGCCACAGTTTTACATCTTTTAATGGCTGCTTCCAGCTTGATAATGCACTGTGTCACAAAGCAAAACTGGTTTCAGGAACATGACAAGGAGGTCATTGTACTTTAATGGCCTCCTCAGTCCCCAGATCTGAATCCACTAGAACACCTCTGAGATGTGGTTTAAATGAAGATTTGCAGTGTGAACAGCTGACGAAGCAGCTGGAGTCTTAGGTACCATTAAGAGCAAGGCAATTACAATAGTGCTCAGTGGCTGGTGGTATGAGACTGTAGGTGTACCTTGCACCTACCTGTTGAACTGTAGATCTGTGTAAGAGGTAAGGTGCTCCTGAAAAAGATCATTCAAACTGCTCTAACTAAATAAAGGTGTTAAAAAATGCCCATTGAAAAGGTGCATTGAATCATTTTGGCCTGTCAAACACAGTCTGAGAGTAAAAAGAAAAGATGACTTTACAAGAACAGAGGCCGTAACAAATGACAAACAGCTACATCAGGTACTTGATGTTAATGCTTTGTTTTCTCCTAAAAATCATCACTATACAGAGTTCTTTTATTAATTAATGCAATGTGCCCGATCGGTCTGAACTGATGCTGTTTCCCACTTCTTCTGAGAAATCGAGGACTTCCTTGTGTTGCTGAGTGCTACAGGTCAGAGTAAATAGACAGGCTCTATGCACCAAACTGTGCCTGATTAAGCAAAAGTAAGCAAGAAAAGTGGGTAGGCGAATAAGAAAGAAACAAGAAAAGAGGGAGCAAGAGAGGCAACTGTGGGAGGTTAGCTGGGCGAAAGACGAACACCAATCTCATCCTAATTATTTCCGCACAGGGCAAAACATGTCTTCTCAGAACACCCTGGGAAAGAAGAGGTGTTATGGAGAGTGTGAAAGTTTAAGTTTTGACATAATGCTAATTCCAGACAGCTCTGACAACCAGCGAGGCAGCAGAGGAGAAGAGAGAACAGGTGGTGGCAATGGCACTTTTCCAACTACATCACCCAGACAATGCTATGAAATATTATTATGTGCTGTATTTTTTTTGTTTTCTGAAATGTTTTTGGTACTGTTTCCTTAATCAGCATTGTGTCTACATTAATAGGCTGAGGAGAGCATGTATATTGGCATGTATAATACTTGACTAGGGCCACAAGTACTTCTATAGAGGCTTTATAGGTATTAATTCTCAGTAAACAACACTCCAGGGCAATTAGAGCAAAGTCTGACTAGGCTGCAATTGTACAGACAATAAAATAGGCAAATGTGCTGTAAATAAAGCATTTGCGCATGCTTTTTTGTGTTCCCCCAAGACCACTGGGGTTGCATCAAAGACACAAAGAGAGTTTTTCTCCGAGCAGTGGTTTACATTCTTGGAAGGAATCTAATTTGCCAGCATGCTCTGGTAGTGGCCTCAAGTAACAGTTACGCTGCTTTATAGCTGGCGCAAGCTTTTCAATACACCTGAGAAGCACTTTAATTTAATCTGTCTCATCAAGATCAATAAATGTGTCTGAACTGTGACTCTTTGGGACATGCTGCCCGTTAATAGGCCACAATGATTTTAGAGTGACCATTTTCTACAACCTCATGCAGTTTGGTGTGCTGCTACACTGGAAATCAACTCTAATCAAACCAGAGAGCCACAGCACTGTCAGAATGTGCAAAAGCTTTTATGTGCATTAACAGAAGCCTTCAATGCCATAATAAGAAAATACATTTTTCCCTCATGCAACCTGTTCCAGACAGTATGAAGTGAAATACACATGGAGTGCTGTGAGAAAAGAAAGATATGGGAGGGTGGGAGAAAAGGGGTTCCCAAAGCTAAGGAGAGGGCGGAGTTGTGGGAGAGCATAGAGGGTGCATGATCAAAGCCTATATTTTGAAATCACTTACTTCTCCATTAGTTTGATTAATGGGGCCAGCCTCACAATCAGACAGAGGCAAGGGGCTTGAAAAATGATGCAATTACTGCTTTTTGAATAGAGGACTGAAAAGGCCTGTTTGAAAGAAGGATCTTGAGGAGATTCTACCGGGCATCCTGGACAGCAGACTACCTCTTCTTCATCCATCTATCCCCCCCTGCCACACACCCTGAAGCCTCACAGCACTACTCTAACCCTTCCCCTCTGAGGCGTCTCTCATCAGGCTTAGAGGCATGCTTCACTGGCCCTCTCTAAGCTGGGAGAGCGTATTATAAATTGTGATTAATATGTATCTGCAGTATCTTTCAATGTTTGTGTCGCATTCTGTTTCAATGCTCCACTCCATTCCGTCAACGCATTGTTTCTTCATTTAATTTAAAAAATTT
The DNA here is from genome assembly GCF_017976425.1 of Toxotes jaculatrix. Lineage (NCBI taxonomy): Eukaryota > Metazoa > Chordata > Actinopteri > Toxotidae > Toxotes > Toxotes jaculatrix. The sequence goes on along the minus strand of NC_054404.1, from coordinate 7,834,327 downwards.
TTGGGCAACATCTATTTCCGCATTTACACTAAAATTGTTAAAAAATGATGCGCATTGAACAATATGAAAAAAATATGTAAATCTCTAGAGTGATCAGCTGTAATAGAAAAGTCTCAAGTGCCACTTTAGTAGATGTTTTATGAAACACTATGACAGTTATCTCTTTGGCTTCGAAATCATGTCCACTTTAATTGGGTAGAAATAATTACAAATAATGCAAATAATACAACAAAGGATACTGCAATATCCTCTTTTCTTATTGTATCTAGAGTGCTGGATCTGTGTTGCATAAGTAGCTTATACTGCCTTAATTAACCTATGAAGTGGGTGTAGGTCAGTGAAGGTTGTAAATTTAACAAAAAGGGTCAATTGTTGTATATACAATATAATATACATAATTAAAAAATGCAGATCACTAGGAGAAATGCTTTTAAGATTTACAAATGAATCACAGGGACAGACTTTACATTTGGACACGAAGCCAGATAAACTTCACAACGGATATCAACGAGACAATAACACCTCCACTGTCCCATTCTAGCTGCTTTATGAGCCACTGTGAGAGGGAGGCCGTCTACAGGACACTAAGCAACAAATTGGTCAAGCTCAAGTTTACCACTGAGCTCCAACATTTAACTGCCAAGAGAATTTGAGGAAGAGCTAAAGAATAAAATGACCAGAAGGAAAGAAAGAAAGACATACAAAGAGAAACGGTGATGTAGAGAAAAATTCATTCTTGTCAAAATCTTGATAATTCAATGCACTGGAGTTTTCAGCTGAATGCAGCAGGTCCGTGACAACTCTTCTGGAAAGTGGAAAAGGGCAGAAAAACCTCTACTTGTATTCTGCAGTTTTTTTTAAATGCCAACCAGCCTGTGTAGTTTTGGATAATCACTACTTTTTGCCACCTGTCTGTTGTAATTATGATTACATACTGTTATTTGTGGGGGTGTCCTGATCATGACTGCTATGAGATGGCAAATGTCTACTTTCCAGCAGGTCTAGAAGACCTCTGAACTCTTTAGTTTCTTTATCTGTTTGGGCTAAAACCACAGCCGCAATCACAACAGCCATGGTCAAATGTACCTGTCACGTAGTGCCAGTGTTTGAGCATGTTTATGTCTGTATGCATGCATGCAAAAATATTCATCAGGAAACATGGAAATAGAGAAAGAAGTGAGAGAACTTCAGAAAAAGCTGTAGGGATCAACCTTGGGAGAAAAGTCAGTAAGAGTTTAGAAGAGCAGATGGATAAAACCAAAAGCTAAAAGAAGTGGATTCACAGCTTCATGTAACACATTTCTAACATGGTCCAAATTTTAATTTGACAATGTTCTAAATATTTCAGCTCTATGCTTAAATACGAGATCACGGTTAAGTATTGGCACAATGAATCAAACAACATTCTTGGCAGAGTGTGAAATCGAGTTCAAAATATGTCCCTCTGTGCTCATTCACACATTAGCATTTACAGTGATTCTCTCAAGAGTGCTCTTTGCTTTTTTAGACCAAAATCAGTTAAGGATGTCATTCAACGCTTCCAATGCATAGTAAATTCGCTAATGCAAATGTAGAAGTACTCGCAGCCCTGTGAAACTCCCACAGGCTTGTGGTATTAACTCTTCACAGAAAAGCAGGTTTCAGCACTGAGGTGTTGATAGCCTGTTGCAAAAATAATAGCTTCATTGAATGATAGAGGACAGAACACATAATAACCATGATGGATGTGAGGGAATCTACATCCTTTTGTGAGTTGCCAGAATTTAATAATCAACCAAATGACACATGACTGTAAACTGCTCACTGTGAATGCTGTCTCTAAATGAGACTAAATAAGAATAGTTTCTTGTTTATTTGTAAATTTCTTCACAAACAAACAAACAAACAAACCTGTGGCAAACAAACAAATCAGAAACAGCTGTAAATCAAGCTGTTCTGGTAATTTCTCGTTAACTTGCTGATTCACGAGAAACATACTGAAAAATACCTGCAAAAAAGTCATAGTTGCCAGCTGGTATATTTTTGGAAAATCTCACTTTTATAAACTGCACATTCTTGTTGACACTGAGACAGAAACAATACTGAATAACACCACTTGCTTATCTTCACCTACAGTAGTTATGCATAAATGAGATGCAGTATATAGCCATATTTCTCAAATGTGGGTGTTAACAAAGACCTGCAAATGAGACATCAAAGGAACAGATGAATATGCATGTGCACATGTTGAACACTGACTCATACATATTTGTGCAAGAGCAAAATAAGGAAAGGAAAAAGTAAGCAAGTAAAACAGGTAGGAAAAGGGTAAAAGGACACCTGTGCTGGCATTCAGGTATTTATATTCTTTCCACTGGGGATGTACTTTAATTGAACATTTTCTCCAGAGCTTTCGGACTGTGATAGGCTGTGTGCTGGGTACCAATACAGTACTTCTTTTCCAAGTGGTTGGCTTTGCAATTACCCTTATAACTCTTACTGTATTTGGAGTCTGCCACTTGGGAACTGGGCAATAATCCTGAGCCCACAGCAACAATTTCACAGAGACAGAACTTTCCAACAATATTGTAGGGTTTTGGTATAATTGCATCTCATATTATGCTGCAGGGAGACAAATGTACAGAGTGATAAAGCTATTAACCTGCACAGACAAAGTAACTGTGTTTTGACTATTCCAATTTAACAAGAATATGAACTACACAACTGTTTTTTTGCAAAAACTTAAGAATGGCTGGAATACCTCTACAACACAAAAAATAATTATTAGACATATTAGAGTGCACTTAAAACGTTATAACCAGCTGGACTTTGTGCTCCTGTTCACTAACTTACTGAAACATTAGCAGAACAGGCTATGAGGGAGCAACTCTGCAATTCTGCTTCTGATACTTAAGTACAACTTTAGAGGTCACCAGATAAACAAGATAGACTTCACTGGGTGCCATTTATGAGATTTACCTGTTTTCCCTCCTGAAGAAATAAAAATTGCCCAAGAGGTTTACTGTTTCAATAATGCTAAGCATGACCCATAATCGCAAGCATCAATCAAAGTTTATTACCCTCTGTCAAGAAAAGAATGTGTTTTGGGTGCTGCCACTGAAATACATAAAGTGAGCAGGGTTTTTCTTCTATACACCTGACTGTATTAAATATTCCCTTTTCTTTTTGAGCAGAGGCGTTCAGGACAAATAAGGAAGCCGTGAGACCAATATTGTTGTTTTCATCACTTTCCTCATCATCATCATCATGATAATCACCTTTACTAACACCGCCATCACCACTAACACAATGCCCAAGTTATTTACCCTTTGAAGGCTCTTTCCCACATTTTCAAGCCCCCTGACATTGATTAATGTGAAGGGATAAGCCATCACCTCAAATAACACCACAGTTTTAATTCTCGAGCATTACTTATGAAAAGGCAAATTATTTATGAAAAGCTCTTTAACTTCAGCAGATGATTCATACTTGTGCAAGTAATAATAATCCATCAAGTAAAGAGCTTGCCAACTGCCCCGGTTTCAATTTTAATACCAGAGTTTGGATATACAACAATTTCTCTTGATTATTCTGCCCTACCATGAAATATGTACCTGAAAAGGTAGTTTTATTTAGATTTTGTTGGAATAAAGCGCATTGTTACATTTCTATGGTATTGGAGGTAATCCATTGTATGCACAGCCAAAGCATCCTGAATATTTCCAACTCATGGCCACAGAATGCTGCTGAGTTTCTCACAAGCTCCCGGGAGGTGCCATTAATTGATCATGGACAGAGAGGGAGCCATCTATTATTTACCTGTCAAACTGCAGCATTTATTCATCACACAGAGCAATTAATGTTTTCTCTGTCTGCACTACAGTTTGTCCATGCTCCATGGTAATATAACTTGGCATTTCATGGAGAAAAATCACATGGAGTTGCTGAATTTAGTCACAGCCAACTAAATTGTTTTGCTTCAAGCCAGGGATGAGATTGGAAATTATTTGTTGGAGTAGTATACAAGGGCTGCAAAATGACACACTACACCACATCTGCTGTTAATGTTTGGCTCTATTATTGTTTGTACTGTACAAGTTATAGTGACTGTTTCCATGTTACTAAATTACTGCAGAAGGGAAAAAAGTGCAGTGTATGAATCTTTACCATAATGTATCTCTCTGTAACACAACCAGAGAGATGACAGAACAAATAGAGAATATTAAAGAACAAAACAAGTTTGCAGAGAGGGTACGAAGAAATGAACAGAAAGAGAAATGGAGACATGGACAAAAGTGTACAGCGCAAATAGAGAGGAGACAAAAGGAGATGAGGTTATGGGAGGGGAAACGCAAGGGCAGAAAGATAAAGTGCCCATGTAGAGAGAAACATGAAACCATTAAGATGGGGAAAATACAAAGAGGAATAGAGGGAATGTCCTGTAACAGGGACAGAAGGGGAAAGAGAGACAAAGAGAGAGAGAGAGAGAGAGATGAGGAGGGAACAGAGGGCAGAAGAGGATGAGATGTGGGACAATGATAGATCGTTTTATGGCAGGCTCAATTTGTCATGCTGTTATTGGGAGGAAAATGGAATAGAGGAGCAGCAGAGAGGGTCAGAGGGAGAGGACAGGGGTCCAGAGGTGGGAGCGTTAAGCCAGGGGGGAGCAATGCCAGCGGACGGTAAGCGAGATAAACTCTGCACACCCCTTCACCTCTGGCCTTCAACAAATGATCACTGAGGTGATGATTCAATTCCAGTAACTAGTGTCCCACCAAACACTGATGGACTTTTTGCTGTTTGAACATGACTTTATAATATGCATACTGTGTGTGTTTGATTTGGATTGATGTACTAATGTATTTAAATGGATTTGGGCAAACTTAAAGCTCAACCTGCACTTTGCTGGTGTGTGTTGTATGATGCATTTTGTTTGTTTGGTTATTTAAAAACACTCTTGATTTATTAAAGGGAAAATTCACCAATTTTATACGTCAAGGTTTTATACTACAAGGTTTTCGATATGTGTACTACAGTTTGTCTATGGTGCGTGGAAATAACACTTGGCTCATTATAGATAAATACTATGGATAAAAAAATGGTATTTTGGGTACTTTTGGATACTATTAAAAACTAGAGGCTTGCACTGGCACACATGCATTGCATTCACAGTTTCTGGCTAAAGTTAAGTTCTAGCTACTGTTTGTGCCAAACATTATAATATCAAAGTGAAGCTGACCTTTGACTTGTTAGATATAAAATGTCACCACTAGACATGACTATGAATTGTTGAGTTAGGGCCAAAAACTTGCTGTGAGGTCAAAGTGATCTTGACCTTTGACCCAAATGGCAGACCTTTGACAATATTCTAATGGATGAATAAATGTAGAATTAGTTTCTTTTTCTTTTTTATAAACTGTGCTAGATTTTAGATTTGGACATTATATGGAAACTATTATGTTCTGAATCTAAAATATGTTTGAATTATTAATGGGGACATCTTTCCCATCAGCTACAGTGGATATTTGTTCTAAATAATAATGCAATCAGTAAACATGATTAAATTCCCAGACTGCACCCACTGTCTGTTTACACAATTCAGATAATCTTGATATCAAATAGGCTCTCATAATGTGTCCTCTGTTTAAACCTCTACCTGCACTCCCCTTCCAAATACTGGCCATCTTTAATGTGTTGCTTTGTTTGTCACATCTATAAACTGTCCCAGCCTCCCATTGCAAATGATGCCACTCGACCAGTAACACACCGTGGCCTTCATTTGTATTCTGCTTCTTAGTCTAATTGAATCTTCTGGGTGGCTGCAAGTGTGTCTTTCTATCATGTTTTTAAAAAAAATTCAGGCTGAGAAGTACTTTTGGAGCTTTTTAATTATACCTGGCCTCACTCATTAGCACTAAGGGAGGGGGTGTAGACAGAACTGGCAGTGATGGATCTAGGGAAGAAATGAGGGGTGACGCAGTGAAGGTGTGCACGTGTTTAGGCATCCTTCTGTGTGTGCGCTTGAATGCAAAGGCTGTTGTTTGTGCCAGCACTACACTCCCCTGCACCAACACCATGCTCTCTGTGTCAGGTTAATGAGTCATGCTGGGATAAACACTTCCAGGTCATGGCCAGCTTTATTTTGTCTAAGGGAGCTGCAAAGTCCAGGTGCCAAGACTGTGCTGCATGCTGGAATATTATGAAAAATGTGAGAAAAAAAACACAGTGGGGAAAATGAAAACAGCTTAAAGGCTTTACTGATCATCAAGATTTTTGATAATATATCATATTGTAATATGCTGTGTGTCATCTGTAAAGAAAAAAAAAAAAAAAAAAAAAGGAGAAATGCTGTCAAAAACTGGGGCAACAATAAAAGTAGGGGGAAAAGCTTGGAAAAAAGTAAGCACAAGAAAAAATATTGGGCAGGAAATGAAGACAGTCCAGACAGAGGGGATATTAGCTCTTACTGCTGAAAGGAGCTGTAGGTGGAAAGTGGTTTGGACCTTTTCCACAGTTTGATAACAAGTTAAAGGGCTGCAGATAATGAGAAAGAGTAACATTTGGATTGAAACATGGCTGATAAGACTGAGCAAATGATTTTTTTTTTTAACTCAAATTCTGCCACTCAGTCTATTATATGCACATTAAAAAATGGTATATGCACCCTTTCACCATTACATTAAAGGCGATGGAAATCATCAAATGCTCCTTTTTCCTTTAATAAGATTTTCAACCTGTGACTCTGACTTTGACAAAACAATTGGAAGGCCGCAGCAATGATACAAAGTGAGAGCTTACTGTCAAGAGGCATCTGTGGTTTTCATGTCACAAAGATGTGGGTGAGTACTTGTGAGTACGAGTGTGTGTGTCTGTGTTGTGCCCCACAAGCTGTCATGTCAAGCGCACTGTATTCCCAAAGCAATGAAAACCATCATCGCTGTCTTTTTCTAAAGCACCCCATAATAGCATGTCAACTCAAGCCGCTTTTAAATCACCGTCCACAAGCATTTGTGACAATAAGACGGAAGAGTCCTTGGCATCAAAACACAATTCCTGGCAAGGGCAAATGTGTTTATTAGATCTCACATTCAAGTGTCACAAGGGTCCATTTTTAATCAGCAATTCATGGTCTCAGGTCTTGACAAGTGAATCTGTTTCCAACACCACAGCCTCATATACCATTGCAGTCAAATGTGTTCACGGACATATTCTGAAAGCCCTTCTGTGCATCTTTTCTCGCTCAGAAAAGAAGTAAAGTGAAGTCATGTTTCCACTGTTAGCTGTGAATCGTTTTATCAGGAGGACATTTAAAAAGTGAGTAGCAGAAAGAGGGAAGGAATTATCTACTGAAATAAAACCTTTTCAAAATCAGACCAGAGTTGTTGAGAAGTTTTCCTGGGACAGGGTAAACAAGTATGTTTCATGCCACAGGTTTACCGAAAGAGTAAACAAACAACTCCAGAATTTTTGCTCAGTGATGAAATTTACACAGCCTCCTTTGCTTTGAAATAAATATTTGGATGTTGAACAAGATGTTCCAGTTGGCGCAGATGGTCCATAAAGTGGTAGATTAAGGAAAAAGAAAAATACTCAAGGGCACCAGCTATAACTTAAAAGAAGGTGCGAGGAAAATACAGTAATCCACTCCCACTAGTTTTGCAGGTGACACTACTGTAAGTATTGAATCCTTTTGTCAGTTCACATGGAGTCCTGCTGACAGCACTGGGAATGTCTGCTTTGAAAATTGCTTTTATTCAGGATGGAAAAATACACTGAAAAAAAAGAGAAGTACAGTTTTCATCATATAGCGACAGATTCGGGATATCTGTGTTTCAATCTGAGGTTTTGTGACAAAGCTGAGTATTGATAATATTTACTTTCAAATACAGGTGGTGTATAATACTGTATACCCCCCACAGATGAGACAGCAGTTCTGTACATTTTTTTTTTCATTCCTGCATAAATATAACTCAAAAATAAGCAGGGCATTCTGCACCAAGACTGGCTCGCAAACGTCGCAGTTCATTATTTCAAAGAATTTAAGAGAAAAACATTAAAACAGACATATAACATGTCTAATATTATGAGTAAGAATGTGTGTTAATTAGAAACACTCGAATGGCCTTACCAAATAAATATTTTGGTAATTATGATATTTTCTGTGCAATATGCCTGTATTTTAAAATGTTAACAGATGATCTTGCAGTGAGTTCTGAAGGCGATTTTTCATTTTCAAGTTTAAAGGGAGAGATGATAACAAAGTACAATACAGTCTATGCTGAATTTTTTAGAAAAACAAACAGCACCTCCCTCCAGCTGTATTCATTTCAGCTGTGGCTGAAATGATATATGATAAACTTGTGAACAAGTTTTCATCTTTCCCACGTTAGATGTGCAACCTGAGCGGCATTCACACTTTCATAGACTGTGGATTAAAACGCTTACAGCTGTCAAAATGCATTCCTTAATTATCTCTGAACACAAAAGCTGTCTTTTTCCACCGGTTTTAAAATCCTCCTTTCTTAAACAGGTGCTGTCTGTCGGCTACCATACTGATGCCCAGTCTCTCAGCACTCATCTCTTCTGTCTCTCTTCACTGCCATCTCTGCCATTAGATTCCACCCATTACTGTTTCATACAAAGGTGCTTTATTATGTTGGAGGAGCCCCTTCCAGCTCCCCATCTCTTTCTCATCCTTGACCTTTCCCTCCCTTCATCCATCTCCCCATCCTTTATTTCTCCTTCTGCCTTTGTATCCCTCTTAGTCGTGCTCTCTCTTTCTCTCTCTGTTCCTGTCTTCCACTCTTTACCCTCTTGCCACCCTGTGCAGCATCTCTTTCTCCCTCTCATGTTCCCTGGCAGCAGGCAGCAGTGCTTGTCACTCTTGTAGCTTGGTGTAGCTGCCGCACAGGAGGCAGACCTCACCCAGCCTCACTGCTCCATCTATCAACTGGCCTGCAGAGCTGGCATGCCAGCTGACACCACCCATTCTGTTTCCTTACACATCAACACCTTTAGGAGGACACCGCCCCGCAAGCACAGTGGGAGCGGATGCAACAGAGACTGAGGAAGCATTTCACCTACATTACAAAAGCTGATGCAGACTAAAATACTCTCAGCCCTATGAGACTTAATCTGTGACCGGAATCTGAAAAAGCTTGCATGCTCACTTACTAATAATAGTGCAGTCTAAATATATAGTTGTATTTTATACTTTTATTAACATACATTGTTATTATTAAGACATACTTTTCATTTTTAGAATTCACATTCAACACAGGTATTCCACAACTGCTTAAAGCATTTTAATAAGTGTTGGTAAAAATGAAATATTATCTCCAAAAGCCAGACCACAGAGAGCCAAAAATCTAATTTGGGTGTCTTCAAGATATATAGCTTGGAGCTGCAACGTTGACAATTAACTGGAGAGTGACTTTGGTAACTCATAAAATGTGTCAAGTTTTTGTACCTAAATGTGCATCGTTTTATGTAAGTGATTTAGCAAATGCTCACTAATACAACCCAAGGACGTAGAAATGGGACAGTTGAAAGCTTAAAATTCCACTTTATGGCCGTCTAAAAGGCTTGCGTGACTCAAGTGAAGTTTCCCTATCATGAAGGGAGCAGAGAGTAGTTGGGTGTCAGAAACGCGGCGGCACTGAAGCTGACAGAAGACGCTACATCCTCTCATGGCCGAAGTGAACAAGAGACGAGATGGCAACTGGCTGGATGGGAGAAAACATGAGCTCAGAATTTCAGAATGAAAATGCAGACACTGTCAGTGACATATGCATCTTGTTCAAAGTATGAGAAATGACTGAGGCCTGAGAGTAGACTGGAGAAGTGACAACTGACTTGTGACAGAATATGTTACCCAGAGAAGAAGAGAATTGTCAGAAGAGAACAGACTAGAAACTGTGACCTTGGATAACTTGCTAATGTACTTACGTCCTCCTATATTAGTCAGGTGAATTAAGAACTTGAAATTAAAAGTTATGAATATGGTCTAGCTATTTTAGTCCTTTGATGAACTGTCGGCCTGACAGAGGTGACTCTTTTTCATCTGCTCAATGCATATTGGGACATTTTTCGACTCACTCCAATGTGACCTTGCAGAGGAATAACGAGGCATGGACAAATTACAAGAAACAGGACATGTGGGTGCACACATGTAAGAGATGCTCTGCTCCATACACAGGAGCAATATACCCAGACTGAAAGAGATGAGGCCACGTTGTCGGTAGTGGTTTTGTGTCTGTCATTTTGCATCTCTTTGTAATCATTCTATGCCTATAGTTGTTTCACATGTTCATAGTCACGTTGCATCTCTTTGGAGTCATTTTAAGTCTCTTTGTCATTGTTCTGGATCTCCTTCTTGTCGTTTTTCATCTGTTTATAGTGTTTTAGGGTCTCTGTTATTTTGTGTTTGTAGTCATTTTGCATCTCTTTGGGGTCGTTCTACATATCTTTGTAGATGTTTTTCATCTCTTTGTGATCGTATTTCATCTCTTTGCAGCTGTTTTATGTTTCTTTGTAGTCACTTTGCATCTCTTTGTGGTTGTTTTGTATCTCTTTAAAGATGACTTAGACATTAGTAGACATTCAGGAATCCATCGATGTAAGTAGGCATTGAAATTGTATAAGTGTAGAGTAGAGCAGAACAGAAGAGAAAATAATGGAGCTGAACAAACTATGAAACACACAGCTGACAAATTCAGAAAAGAGCAGGAATCAGAGCAGGTCTCTGCAATGAACAGCAATAGCATCCTGCTACAGCAAATCAGTTTCACATAGTTTCAGTAACAATACTTAGCACTGCCTAATGCATTTTGTCATGCCTTGCACAAATCGTTTGAGACAACCAATACCGTTAATCCCAGTAATTAACCACATTTCTTAACATTGATATTACCATCAAGAAAAAAAGATTTGTCGTCTGTAATGAATTTCTGATCGGGCATTCTGTCGACTTGCAGTCACCATGGCAACTTCACTTTTTTTTTTTCTCTCTCTCATGCTAGAACAGTTCAGGAGTACTTAACTCTCCGAGGCATCATCATCATTCTCCATTCAGATATTAGCATATTTACATTTTCTCACCCCGTATCTCTGGTGAGGAGCAGGAACGCTCTGTGACAACAGTTACCAAGGTATTAATGAAGCTTCGGTGAATTAACAGATCTCCACCACTTATAATATATTAACATGTTCACAGAAACATTTGGGAGCTGTGCTGAATGCGAAGCTGTGCTTATTTCTTAGTCCCCAAGATGCCTCATGTTAATTGTATAAGAAATGATAAAGAATATAATTGATGAGATTAAACACAGTCTTATGAGAAGAAAAGATATCTACAGCAGTCTGTGTGTATGTGTGTGTGTATATATGTGTGTGTGTATGTATACTACAACCAAATTCACTGAAGTACAGGAAAAGATCAAAGCAGTATGTCATTAATGAAACTTGAAAGCCGTGGTGTATTCACAACCTGTGTACTGAATTATTCGTCTACAAGTGCTTCATTTTTAGATTAATTGTCGAGCATTTAAAAGAAGCTACTTGGAATGCAAGTCAGGTTTTTGAGCTACTATTAGTTAAGGTTCTTTTCTACGGTATTTTATAGAAAGATTAAATGAGTCAGAGCAGGAAATTTGGGATATTCAAAAATAAACAGAAGTTCATTGAAAGTAAAACCTCTGAGATGCTAACGTTATAAGACTAAATGGAAAAAACTATGCTGAGAGTTCTCTACCATTCTGGAGAAAACGATTCTGTATTGACATTAGGTTTAAAAAAGTGGAGTTGTCTTATATTTGAAGATGAAACAACTACGTGTTCATTACATCAGATATTCTTTTTAAATGGAGAGGGTGTTGCATTATAGGTTGTTTGTAGCCTTAATGTTGATGTTATGTGAAAATACACATCATTTTCATATCATCATGAAAATTATGGGGCTCTGCCCCCCGTACCCTCGAACACACACACACACACACACTCTCTTATCCTCGAGTGATCTTTAAATGCAAGTGAGCTCCAAATATAATAAAAAGGTAAAATATGGAAATATACTTTATATTGCTTTTGTAAATCATTTTTAATACAATATGACTTTTTTTATACTCTATACTCTAGCAATAACTCATCTTCACTAAGTAATATGTACACTTATTGTGGCCTAAAGAAATGACATAACTCAGAGCTTAAGTTTAGTTATTCTTTCATGTGAAATGACACTGAAGTAAAAGATTTTTCACCAAGAGAAAATATCTTCTCAGCAACAAGCAAATTGAAACGAAAATAAACCAAAATCAGTACCAATGAAAATTAAGCAAAGATAGATAAAATGAAAAACAATAGTGTATGTTAACTCTAAATGATATTTTGAAGATGATTATACCCCATCCTTTAATTCTCTGCGCTGCCTTCTACCATATATATGTTCAAGTGAATTTTCTGTACAAATCCAGGCTCCTTCTGCTGATTCAAAAGATATGAAATTTTTGAATCTCACTTTAATCAAATGCTGACACATCACAGATGCTGTGCGATGTTAATTATACTGTATCATTTTTCATTTGAGCTGAAAAATCTTCAGTGTTTCATCTGTTTCACTGTCCTTGCCATGAACTCCAATATGTCACCCGGATTTCCATCGCTACAATTAGCAAACATGATATGTTAGGAACAAAAAGAGACAAGGTTAGTAACACTTTCCAAGTTAGAAGAGCATGAGCTAAGAAAGATGCAAATTTCGGTGGCTCCACACAGTTGACTTTGACTTTGTTGAACTTTGCCTGGGGTTATATGCAATGCCGCTGATCTGAACAGTAAATAAACTCCCTTCACTCGCAGTGTAGTGAAGACTGAATGAATGTCCCACTGTAGAAATACTTTATTCTGTCTAAAGACATATTTGTAGCATTTGAATGCAGAATATTGGCACCTGAAATGTGGTTTTCTTTGGGCCAACTCAATACTGAAGGCAAAACACATCTCAGTCTGACCTCTGCCATCTGCTCTGGGTTCTGTCAAAACTCTACACGGGTTCAGACAAGCAACTGCATCTTGTTTAATCAGTTTTAACAAGGGAAGGGTCACTAGTGTGGTAGTGGCAAGTTCCCAAGGAAAACTAAGCAATTTATCTTCTACTGCTCAATTATTTTGTCATGTTTTTCATGCTCTACAGTTGAGGCATTGAAATGTTTGATCAGCTATCAGATTAAGGATGCCAGGCGGTGTTTCTGTTCATGGGTCATCATCTTCACTGAATAAATGCTTGTTTTCTGTTTGGCTTTTTGACTGTCTCTCGGGTTGTGCTGCTGGTCCCTTGATGAAGAAAAGTCACAGCAATGTAGCCTACCTGGTGGATGAACACCTGTGCACCTCGAGGACTCATGAGCAGTACGGCCCGTCGCAAAGTGTCCCGATACCGGTTGAGCTCCTCTGTGCGCATCGTGTTGAAGAGGTCAGTAAAGACACGGCTGACATTGCGGTCCACCCTCTGCAAGGACACATCCAGACCCAGCCGAGAAGCCTGGTCCATAAAGGTTTGCAAACCCCGGATGTCTGGAGGAGGAAAAACAGTGATAATGGGTGATGGGAACAGACCCAAACACATACAGACAGAGACAGAGTAAAAATAACACTTCAGGCAGGTGTCATAGATTAGTTTGTTCCTAGAACGTTTAATCACAATCGTGGGTAAACAACCTGTGTCTTCAACACCTGTATGTGCACTCTATATTTTCAGACTTCATTCCAAGGGCTTCAAGGCAAGTTTCCCTCTTTGCTCCTGATCTAAAGCATGACAAAACACAACAAGCACTCCTGTCTTTCTGTTTCCTGGGGTTTACAGGATATGAAGCTGCAGACAGGTGTTGCTGTCCCCAGGGATCTGTGTGCGTGTGTTCACTATACAGGAAACCACTTAAAAGAAGCCTGCACGGCACATACAAATCAAAGGTGATGTGCAGCAGAGGGCTCACAATAAGCACACCAGTCCCAGCAGCCAGAGTGGGAGCAGCAGCCCAGCGTGTGCCAAGTCATGCCGCATTGTTAAAGAGAGGTTAGGCAAAATCACTAGGCCAGACCTCTTTCTGCAACCACAATGAGTGTGTGTGGGTGTGTGGGTGTGTGTGTGGATGCGTGGGTTTTCCCTCCCCTCTTCTCATCTCTGGAGATTTGATGAGTCATCAAGTACTCTACTGCTTTACTACTGAGAACCGACAATATACAGAGGGACAGAAAGGCAAACCGGCTTGAACATATACATAGCACATACTTTTTAGTTGCTCTGATGCCAAAACTGGAAATTAGGCTAATAGGAAACCTGGTCTGAGCAGTGAAGCAACATATTGCTACATCGCCCCTAAGACTACAACTTGGAGATAACTGAAATAGGAATATGACTAAGTACCATATGAAGCAAATCATAAAGAATTAGATGTAATGTTCAATTTTTCCTGCCATTGTTATACTGCAATTTATTTTTTGGGTAACATAAACACTCACAATTGCCGCTGGATTCTCTTCAGAATAAAAATGTTCAAAGGGTAGAACAAAATATGAAATTAATTCATTCATCATTTTGAAGCACTGCCAAACTCTTACTGCAGCACTCTTTGAAAACTCTTTCCTTTCCAAACGCACATTCTTCCACACCTCTTTACTTTTGTCTGTAAATTGAAATGCTTACCCTTGGTGATGTTACTTTGAAAACAATGGACAGAAGCTCAACCTCTGAGTAATCGCTCCTTTTGTTAGAGCACAAACACAATTTGTAAGTTAATCATGGTTCCTTCCCTCCTGTCCCACGACTGGTCCATTGCAATTATATTTGGCTCCAGTATTTTCCACATACAATATATATAGCTGCAGCAACACTTGGTGAAATTGACTATAGACTAAACAGAGAATCTGATTTAAATATTTTTTTCTGTTCTTCATTGGGAACCAACTCTGTTATACAAAACCCAGAGGGTATACAAGTGTAAACCTTCTGTAAACTTGTGGTGTCTCAATAAGCAAACACACAAACTACGCTAACTAACGCTAAGTCATACACACAAACAAGTTGCAGAGTTGAAGACTTTTTTTTAAATCACTCATCCAGTTGAAAACCTTGTATCTCGCAAATGGGAAACAGAAGAAATACACTATAACAAACAAACACGAGTTTTTAATCCCATGAAGAGCCAAGGGAAAGCTACCATGCGATAACTACTCTAGGACCCCGATAGAAACACCGGACTTCAAAGCTGGCGTTCCAAACCCGTAGCAGTCTTTTCCAAGGGGCAACCGTGTCAGCCATGGACAGGGCTGCAGAAAAGAGGATTAACGTGGAATTAAAGGTCTGATTTCTGGACATGTTTACCCAAGCGTCATTTCTGAACACAAATCTGCTTCTGAAAGTTTTAGATATCAAAACTTAACCCTTCTCTACCCCCTGCATCAGTATCTCTCACTTTGACAACTTGCTCGCTACCTATCTTTTGCTGAATGGGATGTATCTGTTTGAGAGGACATGAAAGATAGATCAAGGGAGACTGAGAATACCCCATGAAGTTGCTCTTACATCCTTTTCCGCTCTATCTTACTGGAGTTGTAACTAAAGTGGGACTCCCTCTCGGATTGGAGCAATGCAGAAATGAGCATATCATGATAAAAGGGCTCAGAGGTTTTTACTGAGCTGTCAAGCTGTGCTGCAATCCAAGCAGAAAAGCCTGGGAAATGGCTACGTTACAAGCATGTGTTTACTCAAAATTTAGATGAGTCTGTTAAAGCAACCACTGTTATTCTTGCAAATCAGTTAATTATATGCAACAGTTTTGTTTTTTCTTTCTAAAATGTGTTATGCACTGCCACAAGAGAGCGAAAACAGAAAAATTCCTGTTTCAGTTTCAATCCACCCTCTTTTTACCTTTTACCATGGACTGCAGATATATACTATATGTTAACAAAGTATTTTAAGGTAAGACCTTTAAGAAAAGGTCTGATGAAAGAAAGTGGAGAGAGCAAAGGACCCATTCAGTCAATAATCTGAGTCTGTAAACTTACTTTTTTCTTCCATACATGTAAATGAACTCTTTGTTCATCTGTATGCATGTACATTATATGTTATGAACTGGGCTGCAGAGACAAACAAAACCAACACCTTGCAGAGGAGAGACACAAGGTGAAGAAAAACTTATTATGTTCTTACACCATGCCAAAAATCATAACAGTGTGTGAACAGCAGTCTGTCACAACATTGATTGAATGGTCTCTAGTGGTGTGAAAGGCAGCTCCAGACTGGCCAGCTGATTGACGACAAGAGTTAGAGCAGAGTTAAAATTCAAAATGAAACACATAATTCAGATGGAAAACAACACAGGGTAGCTGCATTCACTCAGATCCGTACCTACAGAGCCCCAGCTTTAAATCTGAGGGGGGGATCTCTGCCAATCATGTTGCAGTAGTAATGCATAAAATTGTGCAGACACAGGTCATAAACTTCAGTTAATGTTCACATCAAATATCAGAATGGGGAAAAAACGTGATATCAGTCTCCTGGGATTTTCACACAAAACAGTTTCTGGAGTTTACCTCAGAATGGTGGCAAAAATAAAAAAAATTCAAATGAGCAGCAGTTCTGCAGATGGAAACGCTGTTGATCAGAGATCAGAGGAGAATGGGCAGACTGTTTTGGTGCTGACAGAAAGGCTACGGTAATTCAGATAACCACTCTTTACATCTGTGGTGAGCAGAAAAGCATCTCAGAATGCACAGCACGTCGAACCTTGAGGCAGATGGGCTACAACAGCAGAAGACCATGTTGAATTCCACTCCTGTCAGCCAAGAACAGAAATCTGAGGCTGCAGTGGGCACAGGCTCTCCAAAACTGGACAGCTGAAAACTGAAAAACATAGCCTGGTCTGAAGAACCTCTTCTGAGGCACACAGATAGCTCAGAATTTGGCCTCCTATAGCCTCTGCGGTCCACAGATATGAATCCAACAGAACACCTTTGGGTTATGGCAGAACAGGAGATTGGCTACGTGAATGTGCAGCTGACAAATCTGCAGAAATTAAGTGATGCAAACATGTCGATATGGATCAGAATCTCAAAGGAATGTTTCCAACATTCAACCATTTTTTGAGTCTGTTGAAAGTAAAATGATCACTACTGAGCCCCAAAGTTTTGTCCTTGGCTTTGTTTGGACACAGGAAGTCTACATCTATTATCATTTAACTGTGGTCCAATCACCTAAGTTTTAGAAATCAGCTTTTTACTATTACACTTTTGGTTGGCATGAATATATCACTTTTTCCTTTGTCGGTCAAAGTCAATGGAAACTGAAGGAAAGCACTGTCAACTAAACTGTTCCAATATAAGCAATCTGGTCTGAATGTGCAGAGTAGGCTGGGCTGGAGTTACAGTCCTGGACTGAATTATTATCTCAGTCAAGGCCCGGTGAATGGGTGAATGGTCTCTGAGATACTGTACAGTAGAATTTTTGGCTTGCGCATTTAAGTACAAGATGAGAATAAAATGAATAGCCTTTCTCAAGCTTGGCTGATATGGTTCTGAGATGATACAATACTGTTTGCAACAACTGCAATGATAAAAATGTAATGATAAAAAAAACTGCAAATAATGTACAGTCAATAAAAACAGAACAAACAAAACAAAAATCAGCCCTGCACAAGAATGTCAGGTTAAATTTGTAATAAGTTAATTTTTTCTTTTTTTTTTCTTTTTTATTAAAAATGAGGTTTAGGGTTAAAATAAAATGCTGATATTCAGAAGATTGGCCTAAGACATTGTGCTTAACATCTACTTTTTAATCACCCGATTGTTGAGCAGAACTATGCAACTTAGGTCTCTCAGAAAAAGGTACTTCTGTGTGGTCAGGCAGGATTTATTTCTTCAGTTCTAACTGGTAATCAGCATTTGTTAGCGAGGAGAATAATGGAGCTACATCCATATACAGTCTCTGCATATTTCCTACTTCCTGTAATTTCCTACGACCACAGTGATTAACATTTTCTGAATGGTTCTTAGATGGTTTCAGATGAGGTTTAATGCAGACAACTATCAGGTGTAAATTGCCCCTGATGTGTGAGTGATGCATGTGATAGAAAAGCGCTGTATGAACTGAGTTTACCATTTAAATCCCTGACTGGTGTGTGTGTGTGTGTGTCCTTATCTATTTTATTTTCTCTTTGATCCTCTCCTTCTCTCTATTCTTATGGAAAGCCAATTAATTGAAGGTCATCTGTTATGTTCATTCTCTGTGAAATTCCTGACAAGCTACTTGGCAGTGTTAAGGACCTTATGGCCTAAATGTGGCATTAACTGAGATGAAACAAAGTAATAGAATAAGAGGTATATGAAAGTTTATGTCATTACACAGAAGCGTCTCAACAAGCGTCTTCACTGTTCTCAAGAGTCTTGCTTCATTTTCTCAGAACTGTCACTAATCAGAGCTCTCACGTTACACATTACAGACCAGCTACCGACTCTGCAGGAGATATCCTTTGTGTTTCTCTATGTTCAGACCTCTCCTGTGTTATAAATGCACTTGCTACATTAGGATTCACCTCCTACATGGGACCAAAAGTGGCTTAATCAATCTCATACTTAATCCCGGCCTAATTCTTCTCGTCTAACATAAAGCCAATCACTGCAGGGAGGCCAGAGACAGATGTAGCCGCTCAACCATCATGTGAAGATTAATTCAGACAGACCTGGCATAAGGTATAACATATTACAAACCTTTTAAACAAGACTAAGAATTGTGCTAGCAGCTCTGTGAAGCCGTATTTGAGCACAGCAGTGCTTTGAGTGAACGCAAACATCTGCATGCCAACATGCTCACAGTGATAATGCTAACTGATAATGTTTACAATGTTAACCAGCTTACATACCAACTTAGTTTAGTATGTTAATATGCAGCAGTGTGTTAATATGCAGCTTTGTTACTTTGTCACTTTGCAGTAAACACAAAGTAACAAAGTAATCTGATCAGATGCTATTAGCTTTGCAGGTATTTGGTCTTATATCAAAGTGTTGAACAAATTAAAATCATGACCTGGTGATTATAATTCATTCTGAGGGGATGTGAATATATGAACCAAATTTCACAGCAACCCATACATTAGTTGTTGAGATATGTCACTCAGAAACGCAATTGTAAAGCTCATGGTGGCGCTAGAGTCAGGAATCGCCAATGTAATTCGATTTATCCTCTAATCCTCTACTAAATTTCATGGGAATCCATTCAGTATTTGTTGAAATATGTCACAGAATAACTGAAGACTTTGACTGCTGGTGGCACTATTGAAAAAGTCAAGGGGTCAATAAAAGCCTTTAAGATTCATCCTCCGGGCAACATGGACGTCTCTACAGAAATCCATGACAATCTATCCAATAGTTCAGTGTAGACCAAAGTGGTGAACTGAACCACCAGCAGACCAACACTGCAATCCCTAGGGGTGTATTTAAAATCATTTATGTTAGCAGTGCTAGAACAGAACAGACAATTTGGGTAAAATTGGTTCAAATGCAATCTGAATGATTTAGGGGAAACTGTAAAGAGTTTCAGTAAATTTTCACATTTAAAATAATGGCTAATAAAACGTCTGAACATTGAGAGGTGACTCATCTTGTATTCAAGATCTTTTCAGTAGCTTGCTGTTTGAGCAGGTGTGGACCTGACGTGTTAGATTTAAAACAAAGCATGACTGGCTTATTCTGCTGAACAGTGTCTATTTAAAGACACGGTTAGTTTAAAATTCAGGCAGCGAAGAGAGCATGAACCTAGTCTAGTCATGGTCAAATGAAAAAAGAACTGAAATAAAACAACATCTTTTGATTCGGCACAGGAACTCAACCCACCACTGTGGATTCAGTCAATGTAATTTAAATGCAGCCAAAACACAACAGTGAGCGATTGTTTGTGTATCAAAGTTTCATTTGATATCTGAGCTCTCTGGTCGGTTTGAGAAGAATGCCCACAATGCACAAGGGGCCTTAACGGCAAAGCAAAGAGAGTTTGTTTTTCAGTGGGAGACATGAACTTTTATGGCCTTGACATGTGCTGGGTCTAGTTTGTCCTTTTCAAATAAAAAGCTGAAGGCAGTAGACTACCATTCAGCACTGTCAGAGAGCATGGCTCAAATCAACAACTGTTTCAAGGAAGTAAAAGTATTGGCTTTAAAAAAAAAAAAAAAAAAAAAAGACTGCTACTGATGAGAAAGCGCGACAGAATGAGGAGAAGAAATGAGGACAAAAATGACAAAAGAAGGAAAGAAAAACATAAAAGGAAAAAGATTAATCTCAGAGGGCATAAAAAGGTCTTTGGTTAGCGATGTGTTGCTGTAGGATTATCACGTAATTTTCGCTCTTTCTTATTTACCCAACGCTACAAAAGGCCAAAGCACATAAGGATGTTTTTGCAGTCATAACAGAATGCCATCATGCTTCCTATAGAGCTACAACAGTGTAAGAATAATGTTATTTCTGTCACTTGTGAAAGAAATTATGGAGCACCCTCTCTCACAACGGAGAATTCAATTATGTGCTGAAAATGTACAATGATAAACCAGAAGAGGTGAAGCTTTAGAAGTTGTATACATAATGTGTTTTCTATGCTACTGATGCAAACGTGGAGAATGGAATGAATTGGCTTCTCTGACACACTTCATTACACTGAGCCACACTTTGCCCCTGAGGTCAGGGAAGCCAGCTGTTTAAGCTGTAATGAAACACAAAACTCACCCTGTACTTAAAGACTGTGGAGTCTGGTGTTGCTCTCACCGTGCAAAAACTAAGGATTAAAGAAATAAGATGTATTCTAAAACTAATTGTCTAGGTTAGGGTAATACAGATAATGTTTTGAACAATTCTTTGTGCATAGTGCTACAGTGCAATGCCTGGGGCAGCATGGGAATAAGTACTCTATCTTTTCTAACATCTGCTTTTATAGGCTAATGCACCATCAGCAAATTGATGTCACAGCAGCCAAGCAAAGCAGCATTATCACACCTCATCCAGAAATCCATCACATAAAGTTCACTCCCACTTTACATGTTCGATAACGAAGGCCTTGGTGAAACAATCATGCTTCTAATGAATTTGTACATTTATTATCATTTTCCAACATGTTCATTCAGACAGTCTTTTCATTTTGGTATGAGTTCTGAATATCAGATAAAGAATAATAATAATAATTGAGCAAGATGATCTTTCTGATCACTGAAAGGATCAAAAACTTACATCTTTCTCCAGTTTTTTTTTTTTTTTTTTACATTACTCTAAACGGCTATACACAGACTCAGGCCTCTGATGCTGTTGTGCCTTGTCATAGTCAGAGTCAATCAGTAAATCTGATTAAGACTGAAGAAATAAGACAACCCCTGGCAGTGCTGACAAGATTATACAGTCCAAAATATTACTGTAACTGTTACAAACTAGAATTACTCATGGTTTTATGCCTCTGTGGAGCAGTCAAGTTGCAGTTTATATCCGTGTCTGTCCAGATTCATATAATACATGTAGTGAAGACTTTGAAGGATATTAATAAAAAAAAGTATTGGATTGTGATATAGGGATATATAAATTGATTTGAGCTAAACAAAAAACTGTTTGGCATGCTTGGCCAAGAAAGCTCATTCTAACAGAACATTAAATTGTAGCCATGACAACAGACAATGCTTTAACGTGTGGTTGTTGCCGCAAAGCTACAAATTCTAGGATGTGGATGCTTAACACACATCTTCTAACCAGCAGCACAGAAGATCTATCCAGTCCCCACAGTTTAAAGGCAGTGATCCAAGATTATAGCCACCAATTCAGTGTCTGAATTGGCCTGAAATCTCCGTTTCTGTTCCTGAGTTATGGTGCTGAATAATTACAATGTTGAGTTTCACATGGAAATTATAAATGTAAAAATACATATCCATGTGGTTTTTGACAATATTTTTAAAACAAGACTCTCCAACTTTTCTGCTAACAAAAAAAGTGCTGAAACGTTTTCAAAGATGAATATGAAACAAATTTTTGTCAAGTAGCATGTCAGCCCTCTGGCTCAATAAATTAAGTGTAATGGAACAAATGTCTATTTAAATGTACAATTTTTTCACTCCCTCCTCCTCAGGTTATGATTAGGTGGCATGACGGTGAATTAATAATATGTTAGAGTAAGAGACAAATGTTTTCCAGATATGTGCATCATCTAGCTAAAAGCAGATTCACCAAGTTTGGATATAATTCTGGGAATTATCAGCAGATGCCAGCCAACATCACAGGTCGCGGTTGATGTTACAGCAGAAAAACTGAGATATTTTATTGGAAAATGATAAACAAACAATCTGGCAGCAATGGGAAGGCTTTTATAGCATCTTTAAAGTTCAAAGCATTTTACATAATGCATAAGACTTAAAACAGGATAGGGGGAAAGGGCACTTAAAGCACAAATTAAAATGATGTAAACAAATGTTTAAATCTTGAAGAAAGTCAGGTATAGTTCAGGATTTAATCACAAGGTGGATGCTTAAAATTTTGTTGAAGACAGTGGAGAACAGATTTGCTCTAAAAAAAGACTTAAACATGGTCAAAGTGTATATGTAGCATAGTAATGCAAAGCTGATTCATGGTTTTCAGTTAAAGTCACTACCAGATGATGAGCAAAAGGCCCAAAGATGTACAGAATTTTTGGTACTAAACTACAGACATACATATAGATAATCAGTAGACACTAAAGTCTACAGGATGACACACTAAAAGCTAGGGTAAATACCTGATAACTGCTGTGATGTGTTGAATAAACTCCAATTGTCAAAAAGTATTCCTCTGAGAATCCAGAGAAAAGCCAATCTCCTTTCTATAAATCTTGTTTCTATAAATGTTTTCTATAAATTTTCTAATTATTGTTATTTTGTGTTGCTATTTATTTTTTAAAATCTGACTTTATCATCATTATTTGGCATTTAAACTTTAGATATTTGTATGCAAGTAGGCTTTCTCAACTTACACAGGGAAGCTTAACTTAATGTGAGAAAATTCCTGTCAGAACGTACTTTTATAACTAGTATCCTTTTAACTCCGTTCCTTAACAAGTCCAGATGGAGCTCTAATACATTCACATTGAATACATTCACACTGTGTATGAAGGAGTATGAAGGAGAATTGTTCATTTCTTTTGATTAGACTTCTCCCGTGGACAGTGTGAATGTGCACACACTGTACCTGGCTGATATCTCCTGTTGCCTTTCTTGCACATGTTAATGCACAACACCTCAATGATTCTTTTATGTGTACAGAATTTGGTTACCTGAGCACAAGGTATTCTCCACCATCACCATCAATCCACCAGACCAACTTAAGGCTGTGTGGTGTTTTTCTTTTTTTTTTTTCTTTTTTTTAAATCTTACAAAAATTACAATTTTGCCAATTTTGAAGTCTTCTGCTTAGGAAAAATCCTTGGCTTCATTTGTTGAATAAAAAAACAAGGTTTTATAGAAAAACATTATTATTTTTTAAAGTGACAAAAAAGTCATTGAAAAATACCCATAGAAGTTTTGGAAAGTAAATGCAACTTGTAAAAATCAGCAATGAGAAAGTAAACACTGATTACATTTATCATCGATAATGTAGTAAATTACCCATTACCACAAACACACATACAGAAATACAAAATCATGATAAAGCTGAGTGAACTCCTGCAGCTGTTTCTCCCTACTCAAACGTGTTAAGTATGAATTCAACATTCACTCAGTGCCAACGCAGATTTGCAGAAAGTACTCTTCTCTCTAGGCAGTGGTGTGGGTCACTGTAGTACTGCTTCAAGGCAGGCACCACGGGTATTTTGACTGTTCTGTGATGAGGATCCTAATTAGCTGCTACATTCCTTAATTAAACGAGTGCAGAGTTAAACAATGTAACACAAGGACAAATGTCAATGGTGCTGACTTTGTACCAGCTAATTTAGCAGACTTTAAAAAAAGGCTATTTTGTCAGAACTACTATTCCCATCCATTATTTCCCACCAACACTGTCTTGTTAAACTGAGCCTTCATTCATTAGAAAAAGGTTCCCTCTCACAGGACTTACAATTGAAGGCTATAATGCATTGTGCTGGCATGACATGTTATACCAAAGTCCTTGTAGGCAAGTCTCACAACTCGGCAACCATGATTCAGTGAAGGAAACTGTACTGTACACCAGGGAAAAATGGTCTAAAAATTCCTTAAAATGTAGATGAACCAATACATCACAAGACTTACAGATAGACAGCTAGCTAGAAAGAGAGAAAGATGGCGAGTCAAAAGGAAAGAAACAGATTGCAGACAAAGCGAGAGCTAGTTAGTCAGACAAACACCTAGTGAGAAAAAAAACTGCAAGCAAAAATGCTAATATGAAAGACAGAAAGACAGCTAGATGGTCAGTCAGACAGATAGAGCCTACAGTCTCTACACAGACAGTGAGCTAGCCAGTCAGCTTGTCACTGTGGGGTAGAAGCTTGAATGGGGGTTGAGGGTGGATGTATTCCCTTGGTGCTGGTTTTACTATACTCTACATCAACTGTAACTTCCACTCTGCTGCAAAAATAACAGATTTACAATCCCCTTCCAGATTGCACTCTTCCAAGTAGTAAAAATATTAGCCAGCAGTGGCAAAGTATCATCTGTGGAATGCCAATGCAGCAATGTACTCTCCTCATCCTTCTGCCCTTGTACTACCTTGCCAGTCACTCCTCGATCCACAGCCCTTTGCCTTTGCCAAATGTGGGTCAAGAAAGGTCTAGTCTGCAGGGGCGTACTGCTGAGAATAATGAGACTGAAATCTGAGAATAAATAAAGTACTGAAGGGACACACCCTCATTCTCTAGTGCCACAAATGAGCCAATTAGGCTCAGACTTGTCTCTTCATGAGGATGCTACTAATGGTGAATGCAGCAAAGAGATCTTGTTTTTCCCCACAATTTCTAGTGAACTTTGATTTATTTTTTAGCAGTCTGCCTATGCAGGATGTGTGTGTTTATGTGTGTGGGAGTGGTGATGTTCTTTCATCTTAGTTCCAACTTGGTGTATTCTTTCCAGAATATGAATTCTTAGTGTTAATATGGTTTTACTTCAGCGGCAGGCTGATCTCCCCTGACACAGGAGATGGTTTTGGCGAATTTACATTTAAATGAAAGAGCTGAGATCATCTTACATACAAATGTCATGCTTATAGGATACATTTAGGCATCAAATGTTCTCATTTGCTATAACTCACCGTAGTCGCTCTCATAAAATATGATGAACTTCTGCCAGTGCAGTTCAGAGACGAGGGTGAGCAGTACGTCATTGATTCGAACAGGTGGACGGGCAGCCAACGTGTAGCTCTCTCCGTCTGGGCTGGGGTTGAGCTGACAGGCCGTGCGGGGTGAACCATCCCCACTTCTCTGGATGAAGAGATGGGGGATGTGCATTGCATCTGTCAGAGACTGCAGGGCACTTGCGGCTGCACATCCCGTGGATGTGACCAGAGCGAGGATCCCCTGGTTCATCAACTCACATGCTGGACAGAGGAAAGAAAAAACAGAGAGAAGGTGGATGAAGTGAAAGGAGTAGAAGAAAGAATGCAGGTTGGTAGAGGATCAGGGGTGTTTACAAGGATTTGAAAAAGGAAATAAGAATGAATGACACAAAATACATAAAGGGATGCAAGAGCAAGAAAGAAATAAGAGAAAGCAGATATCGGGGAGAAAAAAATGGGGTTGGGAAAAGTGGAGAAGGAATGGAATACAACATGGTTAGATATGCTTAAAAAGTCAATCCAAACTATAATCAATTCCAACAAGATTTTCGTTTCAAAAATATTTTTTGTGCTGCACATTATTCAAGAAAGTATGTTCAAATGGGCTTAAGAATTCAAGATGGCTTTTTGTGTATCCTACTTAGGATTATGTCTGAGCCTCTGCAGTTGAGAACAGATCACAGGAAGGAGGGGGTTGGCACTGAAGTTGTATTATAATGTGTAGATGAGAGATTCAGTGGGGGGCATCCTCTAATCCTTGTCCCCAGACAAAAACGAGACAGCTGATTAAAGCATGCCTGCTAAAGGTAAAAGGCACTTGAAAACAGCAGATGAATCAGAGTGCTACAGGAATCAGGGTGGTGCTTTGAAAAAAAAAATGAACAGAACAAAGGTGGCGACTGAGTGGGAGGAATCTGTCACAAATAAAAATCAAGAGTATTCTATCTGGACACAAAAGGTTAGATGGAAAATGATATCTCCCATGAGTCTAAACCAAATACTGTCTTAAACACCCTCCACTCTTTCCCTCTCTCTCCATCTCATGCACATATGGTGAAAATCTGTAAACCAGCACAGATTAAGACCATGGACACATGCTTGTAGTGTGTATGTTGGGTCTTAATGCCCCTACATTTTTATTTACATGTGTAATTTGGGCAAAATTTGTTTTAGATCCTCTTAACTTGGGTCAGCACGTCTGCTGGGACAGAATGCCAAATATCTTTTAAAGATGAAAATGTCATCTTTGACATTATTAATACATTTGACATTGACAAGAAAACGTGTTCTGTCTAAGTGGTGGTAAATATTTAATAACAGTGGGTAGACTTGAGGTTTCAGTGATCTGTACTATCAGGCATTTGTTATTTTGCGGTTCAAATGATCTTACAGTTGATCAATAACCTAAAAAGATGACTCATTCAACCGCAATGACGATATGTTAAGTGCATACTAAAGATTCCTGACTTTTCCTGATCACCCCAAAGAAAGTACTATTTATATTTTAAGGCTCTTTTTTATTTGGACATACTATTTATAAAAGACTTGGTTTTTTTAAGTGATCGGTAGAAAACAGATAGTGGTCCTAATTTCACAGTGTTGGGCGTAACATAGAGACTAAAACTTACTGTGCAACAAATCAGGAAATTTTCACAAGATACATTTTACTTTCTGAGTTGAAACCACAGCTGATATTCTTTTCACGTTTCCTATACACCTCCATAACTGTTGACCCTATTATTCGACCTAACAGATTTGCATCCTCTCTTAGGATACAAGCTGCAAGACACAGAAGGCAATTAGGAGGAAAGAGAAAGTGATGTGAATCTAAATGCAAAACAGTTTAAATGAAGAATATTACATTCATATTTAATTTTAAGCTCTGTCTTTGTTATGAGTTGCATAATGATCTACTACAAGGAGAGAGTCAAATTTTGCGTGTGACATGAGACAGGTTACAACAAACGCTTCCTTCAAAATTCAAGTCACTATTTCTCAAACAGCCGGGGTCTTATGATTTCAGCATAAACAGCTGAGCATATTGTACAAAACAGCAATTAAATGTTCTCTTTCTGCATTTCATAATACCCTCTAATTATATAATCTACTTCAATGTCAATGCAGAATTTGGCACAAAGCAACACCACTGCAGTCCAAGACCATATCATATACAAACCCTTGATATTGAGCATTATAAGGAGCACAAGAATTGCACAACATGAACACTGCATAAATATACAGTGGGGTCAGAAAGTCAGCTAACATGAAGTTAAATCCAACATGATACCAGAGGGGGTGAGAAGGGCACAGGTGTAGTGCTGCTGGCGTGCACCAAAACAATGCTCTGCCACTTTTTTTTTTTTTTTTTTTTTGTCTCCAAGTAAGGAAACACTTGCACTTCAAGATCCAATCGTGACGTGTATGTCATGCAAGAAATCCAATAAAAACAAATGGAATAGTCAAAGGTGTCATATTAACATTTAAGGTGTATTGATTGATTGATTCATAAAGTCAACTCATACACTGTAAAATTAACATGCACAGCAACATGCAAGGAAACATTCCACCTTAAAAGCTGCAGGCAGCTGCCGGTAGCCTTTGAGTTGCACGGTGATTTGCAATATTTTTTCTACCTGGCTATGTTCGGTGAATGAAGCCATACTGGATAAGGCTTGCATATGTGTGTATGTATGTGTGTGTGTGAATGTATGGCGGGAGAGAGGACTATTAATGTGACAAATGACGATTTCATCTGCTGACTGCAAGCACGGGACTACATTAAGGCGCTGTAAATCATGAGTACAGGGGCACTTAAACAACATACTGAGGGGGAGCGGGGAAAGCAGGAATGTCAGGCAGTCGAGGCAGCAGGAGATGCACTGTAGTTGCTCTAGTTGAAGTAGAACAAGAAAGAGAGTGAACAACGAGAAGCAATGAGGAAAGGAGTGCATGAGAAGTAGAGGGGTTATTTGTAGCTTTTTGCATGAATACTCAGGAGGGTGCAAGAAAGACGTGCTTCTCCAGAGAAAGGAAGTGTGTTACTGTTTGTATGTGTGTGTGTGGGACAGAAAGAATTTCTGTAGTGCAGCATGAAATGCTAATGCTCTCTCAGTAGGAAGCCATGAGATTGACAGTAATACAAATTTAGAGGATGCTTTAGCACTGATACACTGTCTAAATGTGTCAGGTGGCAACAATAAACTGTGTACTCTACTATGCACTGAAAACAGAGACCGTCTGTTACTAAGAGCTTGTTCACTGCTAACAAGTTTTCTCACATGCAACCTACTCACTAAACTTAACAGGGCTGGGTATGAAGGATTGCTGCCTGGATTCAATTTTAAAGATGCTGCACGTACTATTTTAAACTTAAATATAATTGAGTTGAAGCAATTAGTCAATTAAGTAACTAGTCTATCAATAGAATTTTAATCAGCAAAGGGTTTGATCAATGATTGATTGTAAGATGGCAAATGTTTTCTGGTTTAAACTTCAATTTAATCACTTTGGGGAAAGTGACAATTCATAGACTTAACAAATAATTGAGTAATCAAATAATTTCTGAAGTCCCACATTTATCATGTTCCACGAAACTCCCAAATCTTTACCCTGCTGAAAGAACAGTGGCCCATACAGAAATGTATTTTTCTACTTTCTATGATACGCTACCCCATCCCTCAGCCACTTCTAGTAGACTGTGTCTAAAGTGCGACTGCAGCCATTTTGGCTTCCTAATGGACACCCCGGGCCCATTATAAAGCAGACAGCCCACTGACAGGAGGGAGGAGGGCTCCACAGTCATTGGCAAGGATGATAATGGTGGAATAATGACTCTTAAATGTTCCCCCTGAAGCCGACAGGGGCCATCACTCATTTCCTGCTAGCCATCTGACACCCAATGTCAGCATGTAACAGCAGTCTTATACATACACCTTAAAGGAATAGCTTCTTTTACCAGGATAATGCTTATGAAGCATTCTAAAAAAAAAAGATTTATTATAATTGTTAATATGGACTAGTTTCACTAAATGTACAGGCTCTGTCTATGGATGGAAATGGATGGATGGAAGGATTTTTAAAAGAGTCAACAAAATCTCCTGTAACTGAAGGGAATTACAATAGGAAGATGCAAACAACAGATGTTCTTTGTGAAGAGAGATTCACTAATCTATCAAACCCATGGTGAAGAAACAGTCATTTTCTTCTCAGTAATGGTGTGGTTGATCGATGGCTGCTGAACTCTATAGTGGTGGATTAATTTTTTAACATGTCTAATCAACACCGAATTTAAGAACCCTGATACAATTACACCACAGTGAGATTATGCGTTTTTGCTAATCTGTCAGCAAATTCAGTGATCAAATCAGCAAAGGGGCTGGGAGAGCGTAAGCAGTATTTTTCATGTCCCCGCACTCATAACTGAAACTATTAGAAAGGACATTTGACATGCAGATTAGGTCTGATCAACAAAAAGGACAGTCGTTTTTCACACAAATCCTCGCCTCATCAGAAAAGTTCAGTTATGTGCATTTGGTGTAGGGAAAATCATCATCAAGACACCAGGCTGAAAGAAGACATTACAACTTCTTGCCACACAATCTGCTTCCCCATGAAAACAGGATGTCATCAGTGTCTTGCCCTCATTTTACCAATGCAATGTGAAGGGATGAGATGAACCACCACACCACTGCTGTAGTTAATACTGCATAAATTGGGGCTGTCTCAGTGATTTCACAGTCTAAATAAGACAGTCTCATTTAGTTTGCTCTGACTCAGAGCACAATCCCGGGATTCAAAGGCGAGAGTCACCACTGGGATAAATTCCACTGTACTGTCAACACCACTCTACCTTGCAGTGGCAATGGTGTAACTTTGATCTAACTGAGACAGTTTGTAATGTGTTTTACGGAATGAAGCGTTTGTTTTGTATTAATTAGCTGCACTTTCGAGGGCAGACAAAAATAGATTCATTTTTTTTACTTTAACTGTATAATCCTTGTTATTTTTTAGGATAAGCACATACTTATTTAATCTAAATATGAAATTTTGAGATAGGGAAGATGTTATACCACATAATGTAAATTAAAGGTGATCAAAAAATAGACCTTGGGGAAAGCAACTGTTGATTTAACATGGAATGGAAACATTTCAAAGTGAATACTGGGTACTTAAATTGTTCCAATGTTGGAAAAGAAAATTAAGATCTACCATATATTTAAATTCACAATAACTATGTGGACTCTGAGTGTATCAATGCTGGTTCATATTCCTCCTCTTTTCAGTAAAAATTACTGATTACAACTTGAAGTGCTGAGATTGAGACACCGAACTGCTAAATTGGTCATTGATGGTTTTTAAGTATTCAGCAGAGAAAACTGGCACAAAGTGCAGTCTTTTTCCTTTTATGTTTTAGCTGGTGGAAGATTCATAAGAGCTTTAAATGATCCATATCCCGCTCAGCTAAGAGGAGACTGGATGTTGTGTCATTTCCTCATTATGAATAGGCCCTTACACTCGGCTTTTGGCAGCTTCCCACAACATAATAGCTCTTCACCACACAGAGGGGAGAAATGGGAGAGATCAGTATTATATGGCAACTGGACCACAGCTTAGTTCAACGTTTTAGTGTATGGCAACACTGCAAAAAAGCACCGTCTCCACATCACTTTCTCTCATCCACTCACTCAAGCTCGCCTCGCTCTCATCTTTTGGGAAGATGAACATCCATGGTCCTTTCCCCATGTCCGCACTCCTGCTGTCACACTAAGATAAGGGTACATATCCCCATGTCATCTTAACTGTGATGGAGTATTTCACCGCTGTAAATTATATCTTCTAGACAACTGACAGGTAAAAACAGACTTTGTACAGTGGTTACTGTTTCTATACGGGGAGCGGATACAATGACAACAGGATCTGTACAGTACAGCTCACTATATAAAGCAATTCAATACACTATCACCACAACCTACAGTCACTGAAATTTGTAAATCTTTGGTAAAGATTGGTAAATCTCGTACACAGTCTTAAAAAAATGTAACAATCTAAACAAAAGTTGTATTCTGCGCATACAGAGATTACAGATGCGTCCCACTGGCCTAGGGGTTAAAATGCAGGACCATGTAAGAGCAA
Organism: Toxotes jaculatrix; assembly: GCF_017976425.1. Classification (NCBI taxonomy): domain Eukaryota; kingdom Metazoa; phylum Chordata; class Actinopteri; family Toxotidae; genus Toxotes; species Toxotes jaculatrix. The sequence goes on along the minus strand of NC_054404.1, from coordinate 7,802,929 downwards.
TGTCCCTGTTCAAATCCAGTTGTGGACATTTGTACTATAGGATCTCTCTGCCATCATTTCCTGTCAACTCTCTACTGCCATGTGGTTAATAAAGGGAGGAAATCCTCAAGAAATACGCTGATGTACAAAAGAGATATGGGAGAAAAACTGGTTGTGATTCTCAGCTCAAAAAAATGTTAATGATGAATGTTATAAACACAAAATGGATTGATTCAACACAGTCTGTTTTTAATAATCTCAATAGTTCAAGTGAACTTCTCAAACAGACTTTTCTCCTAAAGCAAGAGCTCAAAAGTCAGAGCCTCTTGACTCTCACAGCAAAGCCACTTATTGTTGACTTAAGCACTTTATGAATTTTTGAGATGGCTCCACCAACTTGTGAATAATTCACTGTGATGGTGACAGTGTTGCAGTCCAAATATGAGGCACAGGCATTTGTGTCTCTGTAGGTGTTTTAAACCATGCTACACTAAATCCTGTTTTTCTTATGAGGTACATTATCTTAAATTTATGTGGCTGAACAGGAGCCTTCACAACCAATTTCAGAATCAGAATCAGACAAAGTTGATGGATCCCTGCAGGAAAATTGCTTTGTTACAACAAACTATAAAAGAGTAATAGTACTAAATATACAGGAGAAGAACAGAAAAACTTACAAAAACAAATGTGAAAAAAAAATGGGCACATGCAAAGTAGATTAACAGTAATTTAACAGCAAATTAATTGTAATGCGCAAAGGTGAACTGAATGAAAAGTGTAATGTGGGTCAACAGCAAATTAACAGTAGTTTAACAGCAGGGCACTGACGGACGTTTGCAGAAAGAGGGCGTATTGTAAAACTGAAGGAAGGAACTCAAGACTTCAGAGCTCCAGTGCTGCGCACCACTGTGTCTGAGAAACAGTTCTGAAGAAGCACATGCTGAAGATGTGCGGTAAGGTAGTACATGATCCAGGACAATCTCAATTTCAGGTGCAATATGTACAGCATTGTGAAGTAATCCACTTCTGCTTACACTCTCCGTGCTGCCCATACTGTGTACAATGGTTCAATATTGATTGTGATTTTGTTTATAGTCTTTATTTTCTATGGTAAATCTATCTTGAGTCTTTGATTTTTTTTTTTTTTTTGTATATTCTGGGTGCCTGTATCTGTCTCTTTGCTGCTGTGGCGGATGCAATTTCCCCACTGTGGGACTAATAAAGGTGTATATTATCTTATCTTATCTTAGGACACCAGAGGAGCATCAACCTGCATGGCAGTCATCTCCTTCCCTAGAGGGGCAGACTGAAAGCTGCTGAAGAAATCAAAGAACATGAATCTGGCCACACCCCCTGGGCTGTCCAGGTGGGTATATGACCTTGTTTTGGGGAAAACAGCAGTTTTAACAGGAACAGAGGTGTTTACTCAGAAGTTGATGTACTCTGTCAAATAGTCTGTCACTCCATCTATGTCCTCACCATTTGGCAAGACAAAAACATCCCAGTCGGTGCACTGAAAGCAGTCTTGCAGGGCCTTTTTTTTCTACTTTCCACATTTAATGTCTGTAATAACACATTTTCACTGTGTGTATAAAAGAAGCCATTGCACACATTTATAATGTTATTTGACCTGCAACATGGACAGACTGAACTTCACAGAGAAACTCGATGCTGCTTTGTTCTGTGAGAAATGTTAATAAACCATTGTATACAACAGCAATATACAGTGAAAGCTTTGTAGCTTGCAAAAAGCATGGGCAGTGTGTTATGGTTTTCCGTCACTCTTTTTGTATGAAGCTTTGTGTTACGGCTGTTGCTTTGTGTTCTTTGCTGCAGAAGCTGCAATCAATCAAAAACTATAGAGTATATTGAACATCAAAATGGTTTGTGGATTGACAATGAGACCCAGTTTGTTCTGTAGTGCTTTCATGTCTCCTCGCCTGGGTCCCTGCGTTAAACATACTTTTGAGAGCTGGTTCTTATTATTTCTGACATCGGAGCTGACAAAAGAAGATAGCTGCTGTGCCCTGTGAAATTTATGCTCGGGGATATTTTTCGACTGCTTGTACCCGTGGGACGTGACCAAAAAAAAAACAAAGGCCCGCAGTCTAAATCTCTGCAGCCTGGGAGAAGAGCATGACCTAATGCAACCGAATCTACTCCTTATACATTCAGTAAACAAAATAAAGAACAAAACAAAAATATACTATACACTGGGGAAGGGGGGGGGGGGGGGGCGCGACAATGCACAGTTCTCAGAAAGTGCTGAGTCACCGACTGCTTCCAACTCTGAAACTGATGCCATCAGACAATGATATCAACAACAACACCAACATGTGATACAACTGTTGAGCAATTGGTACTGACTTAACCCTTTTCCCTGAAGTGCTGATCTTTTGGTGTGCTTCCCAGAGCAGATATGAACAGGGAGCCTCAGCCTGTAACATAAAAGATTATGGTTTTACCTCTAAGATAATCTTTATGTCTCTCGGCAAACAAGAAGACAAATTCTTATTCTGTAATTGCACCTATATTAAGCCATTTAAATTAATTCCCACCACTGTGGGGCCCTATCCTTGTCACCCTCCACTCCCTCTTTCCTTTTCCAGAATTTGACTCTCTATCACTTGTTATGTCATTACCTTAGCTCAACCATTGTTCCTTCCATGGCTAATACGATCAGTCTAATGTGCATAACAGTCCTTTGTGCAACAATGTGTGTTTGTTTTTGTTTTGTTTCTATGAGACTGTTTAGCTCTCTTACAACCTACATGCGGCAGTGCCTGTTAGGACAAGGTACTCCATTGGCAGTACTGTGCTGAGGCGACTAAGGAGCCTAGTTTTCATATGGCAAACACATTTGGGTTTGTGATGATTAAATTGGATGGGGCTATCGAGAAATATTGGTTAGCATTGTGAGAGGATAATCATGACTCATTCACCACTGGGACAGGGACAGGCTGTGTGTTTGCTTGTCTGCTGGAATTAGGAAACATCTCACACTCTCTCCTGGTAATGCAGTGTTTCCCCTAAATGCACCTAACAGTGGTGTTACACCACAGCTGAAATATGACCACTGCTGCAGAAAAGAGAGGAGAGGAGAAGGCTCTGTTTTTAGAAACTAATGTTATATTATTTTGTGCAGCGGTACTACAGGAAGTAGTAGCGTTCGGCTGCTGATGAGTCAAAAATTTTGATTCTATTTAGTTTAACAAGAAGATTCCATGATTCCTTGTTTTTAAAATCCAAGACTTTTGACAGGTAGTGTATCTCACTCTGTTTTCTCCTTCTCATCCAATCCCTCTGTGTTTAACGCTAACTTCGCCTCCTCATCTCACCCTACATGTTCCTTATCACAACCAAGCCTTGTCTTTCTCAGTCCATCTGCGTCTTGAGCAATAGCTCGAAATTGCCAGATAAATAATGAATTACCTTAAGTTCAGTCTGGGATGCTCTCTTCCTTGTGCTACAGTTTTACAGAATTTGAGAAACATTTTGGATGATTAAATAAAACGTTTAATACATTTTACGAATCTTTTATAAGGTCTTGTTGCTTCCACAAGCATTTTTTTTTTTTTTAATGTCCGCAACTCAAAAACAGTGATCAAATCATCTGGCAGCTCTTCAGGGGACTAACAATGAAACCAATTCACCAAAAGAAAATTCAAAGCCAGTGGTTGCATAAAAAGTTATCAAACAGCAAGCTTATGCCTTTTCTATGAAAATCAGAGCCAAGTGGAAATTGCAATGTAGAACCAGTCTGAATCCCCAACTTTCCTGCCCAGCCCCTCATTCTTTCATTTCCCTGACAGGGCTAACATGTGGTTTATGTGATAACAGAGTAAAGAGGTAGTTGAGGGCTCAGAAGTATAACCCTTGAGTGCCTGAGCGATTTATAGTTTTCCCCTGACATCTCACAGATACAAGTATTTAAATTCCTTTGGCATCCCCCGAGTTTATTTCATAAGTTGACTCTGTCTGCAGACGTTAATGTTTCAGTGAACAACTATAACACTGAAAGATGTGGTTTTGCACAGAGTGGAACCACAGCTATAGTGGATAGAAAGCACCGTGGTCTAACAAAAAAAAACACAATGTGTGCGAAACACAAGACAGTCTTTGCATTATGTATATCCCACGGACATGTTGGGTGACATTTATTCACTGAAGTTTAAATTGAAACTTTTGTCATTTCACTATAGAGGAACCATCTCAGCTTTTTCTCAGCTTCTCAGACAGCACCAGTGCTATCTTCCACAGCAATGACACTGCATTCACTATTACCATTGTTTACAGGAGGCTAGGAGTGGTGATCCACTACATTGCTGGAACTCAGACTGTATCTTCTACAGTATGTTGGCCAGAGTATTGCAAACACTAACCAGCTCTACTAAGGCTCGTGTTGGCACACAGGATCACAGCCACCTGTTCCCCCAGCTTGAACAAAGCCTGGACATGTGTTCATATGTAAGCCTGATAACAGATAGGTGTTCACCTTCTTTGCAGAGTAATTCATCAAGATCCACCACTACCATTAACTGAGACCTGACTCATAGTAAGGAACAGCCTTCTTCTTAAGTGTTAAGTCCGCTTGATGGGTTATGCTTATTACGTTGCTGATTCATTCTGCTGAGAAATATATTGATGTAACATCAAGACACAGGACCTGTGTAATGTAGCTTCTGGCACTGGTACTGGAGTGTAAGGGACTTACAGGCCAACCAATGGTAAAACTGCATAGAACTGTATAGATGCTTTAGATAAAGCATCTATACATGACATGTAGATGTGCTCTGTAATTTCAGCCTTGCAAAGGTTAGAAACAGAAAATCTAAATAGAGGTTTATTCAAATGACTTGTCAGTGATGTTTTTAATTCAGACAACCACAGTTTTCCAGGTTTCAACAAGCTTTTGTAATTATCTGAAATTTACTTGCACCTGTTGCAAAGAGAATTTTTTTTTTAATGAGATTAACAGCCAGCACGTTATCCATCACAGTTCACACACACTATAATTATGAATCCCTGTCTTTAGTTGTCAATCACTAAATTCTATTTTAAACATGAAAATATTCATAAATCTAGGTCTGAAAAATGATGTGAAAACAGAATGTGTGGTTTTGTTTCTCATTAACAAAAATGCCAGGCTTTTGGTAGCAAAAGGTGGCTACACCTTTACTGTCATATTGCACACACTACCTTGGCCCACTAAATAATGAGCCTATGCTTTCAAGAACCACATCAAGAGCTATGGCCACAAATGAACACAAATCTGTTTTTGATTGAAAATGCATCATTCAGAACAATTCGCCATCACATAAAGGTGATGGTTCTTTCTTTTGAAGAACTGACTTTTCCCAAGTGATCGGCTCTCTCCTTAACATCAGCACTGTCCTGTTGAAAAACAAATTAGCTCATTATCCTTGGAAGGTTGGGCACATAGGAGCAGCTTGCGTGACGAGCCAAGCCTTTGGATGTGCCAAGCTGAAAATGTCAACATGCTACCTTGAGAGTGCACATTAAACTCAGGCGGTAATGGCTGTCACAAGACAGATCAATTATCAAGTCCATTAAGGCACCACACTCCTTCCCAATGAAAAACAAAAAACAAAATAACAAAACCAAACACCCAACAAGCAGCAGGATTTTAAAGTCTGGAATGAGCATCTGTAATTCCAAGGTGACACACTGTGTGCTGTGCTGCCAAAAACACACATTTCTGAGTTTATGAAATATCTACTGGAGGTGATCTGTGGCAAAGCATAATTTTGTAAATAAGTCTGTATGCGTGTGTGTGTGTACATCCAAGGAGTCTAGCATTATGGGTAATTTTATTTGCATGAAAACACGGGTAACATACAGTATATTAGCACCTTCAACAACTCCCAAGTGTAATAAACAATTAGCGCGCACTTGTGCCATGACACCTCTTTCACTCCATACAGTTTATCCTGCACTCATACATAGATAGCATCATCATTCACAGTGAAAAAATATCACTCAAAGTAATTTACAGCTACAATGTGAAAATTATGGAAAACCAGCAGCGGGTAGCGTGAGACTCCGCTCCACCTCTTCCTGCTCTGCTACGCTCCTCCAGCTAATGCAAGTGTTGGGAGCTTTCTAATAATAGCTTGAAGCCTCAGTCAGAGAGGAGTAACAAATCTGAATTCACGTCTTGACTGACACCTGTAAGCTCCCACCCCTGACTTTAGCCTTCTCTGATTGGTTTCAAGGGTGGAACTCACTCAGATACTTTAAACAGACTTTAGACATTGGATGTGCCAAGCTGAAAAGACTCCAGCACCTCTAATATTAAGATATTTTTCGCACATATTTCAATTTAAAAAAAATTGGGGGAAAAGTTCCATACCATAGCTTTAACCTCTACTGGTATTTTTTTTTTTTTTTCCAAAGATCTACCCTTACTAGTCGGGTATGTGTCTGCAGAAGTTCTTATTGTCTCAATTTCTAAATAGTAAACCACTAATCGTTTCATGAATTAGGATCCAATTTCCTCATCGTCAGTCCCTCTCCTTGTTCTTTGTTGTGTTCTGCGCTCCAGTTTTTATTAGTTTCCTCTTTTGGGAGATGAGTAGTGAGCAGAGAAATAACAAAATGCAGAAGAGAGGTCCCTCATGCATGAAATGAAAGATCTTTGCCCTCCTGTGGGGGCTGACACTGATGTATCCTCTACAGGTAAAAGCCTGCATACACTCCAGTAACTTAATTTCATTTTACCACTCTGGGTTAGATGGGCTTCCAAAACAAAGATCCTCTATATTTGTCCTCTTCGACATTATATGCGTGTGTATAGTCAAGTCTATAGCCTGTGGATGGCCCCGTCCAACCACTTGACAGCCGTTTCCCCGGTAACAGGCCCATTCATTCATGATGTATTCATGATGTATTATGGCCTGCACAAGCGAATTATGGGAACTGTTGTTCAGTGTCGCACTTCCACAAGAAACATCCCTTTATTTAATGACTAACTACCACAAGTATTACTGCTTGACACCACAGCCATAGACACACTACTACAACATCCTTACACATGGATGCACATTTCTGTGACAGGATGATGTTTTTGCAGCAAACTGTTATTGTAATTTATATCCCTGGAGTACATGATAGTACACTGAGATAATTAGTGTTATGTGATTATGTCAACTACAAAAATATCTACACTGTTGAACGGACTACACTTATATACTATATAGAGTTTTGTTGAGATCTGATAATTGCAAAAGCTACAGCATACATCACATCAATACCCAATAGGTGAAAATGTTTTTTTCTGTGCACTCTGCACACCAGAGAAAACATGGTTTAACACCTGTTCACAGTCCATACCTCAGTGTTATAAATGCACTCCGTTTATCATCATGATTGCTATTATTATCGTGAACAGAGAAAAATCTATAGCTCATATGTTATCTCTCTTCTGGAGCTTTATAAAATGGGACTATTCATGCTTGGACAACAGATCAGCAGGTCTGACATTCTAAAACCTACAATGCCTTTACTGTAGAACTCCATTTATTGTGTGGTCAATCATTACTGATGGGACAGTTGACAGTACAATGTGGTAAGTATCAACATTGATTCAATTAATAAAGTGAATGTGAACAATAACAATTTTACCAGTGTTTCCCCTGGATATAACGTAATAATGCCACATTGCATTTCTTATTATTTATTATATCAGTGTGCTTGCACTCCATTTGTCTAAGTCTCAATCTTGTTATGTTGCTGCTACAACAAAACAATCTCCAAGGGTATCAATAAAGTGTCATCTAATCCGAGATAAACCTTAATGTACTACGTGTATCTCCAGGTATGGCTCGAGGGGACACAATGCCACACATTTTTCAGCGTGCCAATTCAACGGGCAGCATGGAAGGCACATAGGCCAGGCCATCTGCTTGTAGATACTGAGGTAAATGTGAGCAGACAGAGAATCTAGTGGAAATATGATTTAGTTTATGTAGTCCCTAAGTAAGCTGTCATCCCCCATAATGCATGAAGGGAGCTGGCAAAAGCAGGTCTATTACCATGTTGATAACATCAATTTGAAGTGTCAGTATGGGGTGAGCTAATACTCGGTCCTGCAAGGCTGCTCTCTCGTCTCCTCAGCCACAGGGTTTCTGCTTTGATTAAAATCACAAACCAGCCATTCTTCCATACACTGTTCATTTCACTACCTCCTACAGCAATTAGATTTATTTAATACCCCCCCAGTGAAAACACTGGGGGGAGATAAACAGTGTTGTGGCAAGAAGGTCACAAGTGGTGTTTCTGGTGGCTTGGTTCAAGTGACTGCTTTAAGGTCAGCAACCGACAGCAGCTATGATGGATGCTTGAAAAGCGTGACTGGATATTTACATTCATCCATCAGTCTAAATTAAGTCTCTGTGATATGTTAGCATGGTGTTCTGTCTGTAAAACCCACATATGATGAGAGCGCCTAAAAAACTCTTTATAAGTCTGAAACTTTTGGCCGTACACTGAAGCAGAAATGCTGAAAGTGCCCAAGAGGTTTCCACAATATTGTCCATTAAGATGAGTGAGGAGAATGTAATGTAATGTGGTTAATGAGAGCAGTTTAACAGCTAAATATATTACAAAGTAATCTCCTTGCAGCAGACTGAGGGAGACACCAGTAGTAGCAAAACCAGGGAAGAGTGCCTTTTGTTTTTAACTGGATTTTATATTTTAATTTTGGGTGACCTTTGAGAGAAACTACTCCAGATTCTTCAAAGTTCCAGTGCCACTGAAAGTATTCCATGGCATTTGATCATTTATTTTTCTGTGCACCTTATATAAGTATCTAAGGCAAAAGGTATTCATAGGCTGTAGTATTTGGTGCAATGACATGCTTGGTCTCAAGGCAAATCTTGTGTTTCAGTGATCAAAATTCAGAATTCAAATTGTACATCCTGTATAAATTGGCCTTTATTTCAAGACTTGTAAAATGTCAAGCGTTGTAGAGACAATTTTATTTAAAAGATGAGATTGGAGATTTTAAGCCTTTGAAAAGTCACTGATTTTGCATTTGCTCACCACCTCAGAAATCCTAATTCAGTTTGGCAGACAAAGTAACATTGTTCACTTTTGGGAGACCACTGACGACGAGGAGACTACGTGAATCCACATTAGCATTAAACCGTCCTTTTAACTCTTCTTGCTTTTTGGAAAACCAGCAGGGTTGACAGTGATAAGGACCATGCTACACAAAACTGAACACCGGGCAATGAATAAACAGGAGAAAATAGGGCATAAGCCCTAGACTGGTTAGTTTAGATTAACTGTCCAGCATTAGCATTAAGGGGAACTCAGAAAAACACTGACAAAAATATAAATCTGTTGCTGATTAAAACTGAAACTGAAGACAGCTGATTTCCATAATTTCCATAATTGGGAAGCAATTGGGACAATGCTATACTGCTAAATTTTAATAACTAATAATTTATGTAGCAGTTATGTTTGGAATTATCAACTTGCTGCTCCCATTCAGTACAATTTTGTTCTTTATTTGGTCTGAGACACAGGTGGTTTCCTGCTGGATCACTCTCTTCTGTATTGTGCTCCAGTGATCACCGATCTGAGTGACCCAGCAGACCTGAGCTGCCATCTGTTTGAGGACTCCTGCTGTCTCGTCTCAGTCTCTCAGATCTTAAAATGTTCTACATGTGATGTTTCTAAACCCCAGTCCTTTTGGCTGTTTGCCTGCATCCCCACCTTTCTTCTCTCTGGTGTGTGTCCTTGTCCCTCATTTATTCCTGTTATGATCTAATCTCTCTACCGACGCATGTATTTGCAGTGCTTTAACAGTTTCTACCCCCAACGCAGAGTAGCAGGTAAACCATCACTAATTAGCTCAGCAAACATGCTTGTCCTGGAAAACCAGTAAAACCTTTCATAGCTAAATGCTATCCACTGTTACATCTGTCCATCCCTCATATAGGGGCTGTATCGCCTGCCTGCACACAACAGTATTCAAGGTCTAACTCCAAATTAATCAAGGTCTCTAGCCAGCCTCATGATTCTCTGCCTGCATATAATTAAATGTATGCTGACAGTACCAGAGAGACTCTTTAAATCTACATAGGTAGAAGTACTGAGTAGCTGTGAATAATTCACTGTCCTTACAGGAATTCTCTATTTTACATTTCTCAAGGCTACTTCATTTGCCCCAATATAAGGCATACCTATGAGACGACCACCCCATTTGCAGCACCTTCTGTTGAATAAGGACAGTTTAATGATATGAAGCACTAAATAGAACAAGGTAGGCTGATATCACATCTTTAACATGTACTGTCACATGTGAATAAACACTTAAAATAAAACAAATACATTACAGGCTAATGTGATTTTAAAACTTAGTTATTTAAGTAAACCAGTAGCCATGAGTGTATCAGAAGATATGGGATATATTTCTCCTGGTTCTGTCTGATCCCCCCCACAAGATGATCTCTAGTTTTACTTTGTAACTCTCTATTCTTTCTTGTATTCCCTGTCTTTTATGCAGTTTCTCACTTTGCCTCTCTTACTCCACCCAGTAGCTCTACTGCTCACAACATCTCTTACTTATGCTCCCTCTGACTATACTTAACTCTCCATTCTTTGGTCTCATGTCCAAGTCCATTTTGCTCCTTTGTGTACTCTCTCCCTTTTGCTCTCTCTCTCTCTCTCTCTCAAATGAGTGCAACAAGCAGGTGAGCACTCTATTTCCCACTGGCTTTGTGGCCATTTAGCCCTGAGGACAAAGTGAGAGCAGAGTGAAACACGTAGCCCAAGATCAGCTACACTTGTCCATTCTCATGGAAGCTGACAGCTCATAAGATTATTCGATATGTTTTCAAGCTCTTGCTACACACAATCAGAAAAATGAAAACTACATCATTAAAAGAACAGGTCAAAATTTTGAGATATAGATTTTATTTTATTTTATTTTTTTTGCTTTATTGCCAAGAATTAGATGAGACGATTGATACCATTCTAATGTCTGTTAAATGACAAGCAAGCTTAGCTTAGAGACTGGAGGCAGATATTCACATCCATCTCTCTGTAAGAAGGCAAATTAGGCAAATAAGCAAATTTCCCAAAATGCCAAACTATTCAATGTCCTACACTTTCAATAAATTCAGCAATAAGATTTGATCCATAAATGTGTCATCCTTGCTGGTAATATCCCCTCATACAGCATTTAAAAGGTACAGTACTGCATATGTACATGTGCTTTCTTAGAGAATACATTTTTAGCTTTAGTTCATCTGGCTACTGCACTGGCTACTACAGAATTCAGATGCTAACAAGGTGTGAAAGATCATCTGGACCATGCCCACAAAAAAAAATCCCATTCTTCCGTCCCATCAGAGAGCTAATAAGTGGATGCCCTCCTGCCCGTTCTCCTTCGCCTACTTGTCTGTTCACTTTATTAAATTTGCAAGGCCTCTAGCACTGTCTTTATATGGGCCCTATGTTGCTAATTGGCCAATCCCACACTCCAGCTCTACTAAGAACCTCCTGCAGGTAGTGTGCAGACCTTGACAAGGCTCCTGCCTCTCCTTCTTAACCCTTTGATGGGGAAAGTAAATGTCTTTTTTTTCTATGCAGCAGCCCCAAACCCCTAATGGTGTACTGTGCAGCATATGTAGCAGGTAATGCATTTCATCTGATCACTGAACTCTCAACAAACTTAAGTACAATCCCCAGTGACATATTTCATTCTTTTTTGGCACAATTTTTTTAAATGTAATATATTGAGTCTGTTATATGAACAGAACACTCACATTTCTCTCAAGCTTTGAACTTGTCCACTGCTCCATTTGAAAGTGGATAAAACAATGCATTAGGTCTTGATGCAATGGTGGAGGTGGCAGATTGTGTTAGAAAGGGGCTGATGACACACCAAGCAAGATCAGGGCTCTATCGGCAGCATTAATGGATAACAAATGATTGACTAGACCATGCCTGTCTCCAAATCTCACCCAAACTGCCCACTTCCATCCAGAGCCCTTCTTGCTGAGTACCTGATGGTGTACTTCTCAACCACGACTGATGAGTGAAACTTAAAGCTGCCTTTGAGGGAGGGACAGCTTTCTTATATCACCACTACAGGCCATCAGTTTTAAAGGATAAAGAGTGAAAGCCAGCTCCAAAGTCTGACACCTGATGGTATTACATGACAAGGACATTTAGCAGCAAAAATGCAGCTAATTACAGCTAAATTAAATTATTAAACATTCCGGGACCTATTTAAAACTTCACTGTAATTTTATCTGTGTTTAACCCATATATTCTATAGGAAATAAAAAGACAAATTAAATGCTCTTCTGGATAACAGTAGTGAATAAAAAGCAAAACACAAACAAGCAACTCAGACACCATCCACTTCTCCTCTGACTGAACACTTAACAATAAAGTTATTTTTACCTGAATCTCTTAGGTTTTTACAAACTTTTTAGAAGATCAGATTTTTTTTTGTTTTTTTTTTTATTAAAGGAGCAAACATTTATATAAAACACTATATTATATATTTGTGTTACTATTGAAACGGAGGTATACACATAGTGCGCTGCTCTGACCCAGCACCATTCACAATACCTCTAAATCTATCAAAGTGTAGACAAAAGCTGTTCTTTCACCATGTGTCTGCTGCTTGTGTTTTTCAAGTGTTCAAGTCATGTGGCATCTATTTAGTGTTGCAACGTGGCGGCCTTCTGAGATTTACGTTTGTGATTATTCCAAGTCTTCTCTGATCTGTTGCCTTAGGTTTCATTTTTACATTTTACTTGTTAACTCATATTTCGCCTATCTGTTCCAAACAGTGATTGCTCTAGGCTTTCTTCTGCCAGCACAGTACAAAAGGAATGTCTAAACATATATGTTAAAAAAAATAATTGATTTATTCTGTTAGGAAATATTCCATGCACGCCTGGTTTTCATTTAATGGCACACATCAGCTGCGCTTATCAGGCCCATATCTGTTTCATTCACCGCTACTTCGGTTCATTCACTATCAGTGAAGAGATCAGGCGTTTAATGTGTGTAGAACTTGGCTATCTTATCCTGCTGAGTCCTGTGGGCCTATTTGTTAGCTGTCAGTGACTATCTACCTTCATCCCTGCCCCATTGTGTTTGCTGGCTCATGCTGCCAGGAACTGGATCTGTCAAATGGCTGTCCCTGTGGGGTAATAGCAGAGCTCTGCATTTTGTTAAATCGATCTTGGGAGACGCATAAAGAAAGAACGAGAGAAAGAGAGCAAGGATGAGAGAGAGAGCAATAATAACACACCAGGAAGCTAGTTAGAGGGCGATGCTGAGGAGCAAAGCGGACAGGTTTGGGCTGACAGACCAGTGAGATAACAAAATAAGATGACAGATAGTGTAAATGAGACTGAAGTAGCGAGGGAGATCTTGCACAACAGATGGCTGGTAGGTGAAAGGAAAAGATGAAATGATGTGATGAAGGATGTGGAGAGAAAAAAAAGAAATGGAATAAGCTGAATGTAAAAGAAAGTCGAGGAACAAGTGAATATTGCTTTTCTGAGCCGGGCTGTGGTTGTGAGGACAGCAGCAGCAGGCGTCGTTAATATGTAGCATGTGTAATTCACCTTGACCGACCCCTGACACCTTTTGAACCCACATAACAATGGGAGGATGCTGCGCTTGTGTGTATATCTGTGTGTAAGGGGGGGAAAAGTGCAACTAAACCAGGGTGAAACAATCACAGCCCCAAAGAGGAAGGAATGGACAAAAAATGTCTGGAAAACAAGAGAGAATCTGGAGTGGTGGAGGAAAGGGGGGGGGGGTGCTTCTGCAGCAGGGCAGCAGTCTGTACCGACGGCCATACATCCTCATTAGAAACCCTGCTGCTGCCCCAAACCTACAGTATATCAGCAGAACCACACACAAAAACGTTGGGAGGAGTTACATGCACATTGGCAGCCAGTCTGCTGGCAGCAGAAGTGCAAGCAAGGGGGCAAAACACAAGAATAAATCTAAAAATAACACAGTGTCCGCCAGGATATGCTGAAACTAAAATAGTACACAGAAGTCACCTCTTCACGTTCTTGTCCGGTCCTGCCCAGAGAAAAATCTCGTGCCAGAGAAACAGGGGAAAGTCCTGTAGCCAGGGACACACTCCCCTAACAGTAACGAACTCATGTAATCATCTTAAGACATGAAGAAGCAAATGCGTTATCATATAAACAGTACATCCTCATGTGTTCTCCCTAGTCTGAAAATTGGTAACGTCCAGATTTTTATTCATAAATTACGATTTGCCAAGAAATGACAAGCTTATTTGCATAGAAAAGGGATTTTCCATCATAAACATCGTCCTCTCTCTCCTTACCTCACTCACAGACACACGCATGCACACACGTAGACACACACTGAGGGGAGGGCAGAAGTGCTTTTTTGTCTGACAGCAGGTTTGTGGTTACTCAAGTGATGGAAGACAGACCAGTGTACCTGACAAGGACAGACAGCGACATCTCTCTCCTTCCTTCTAGCCCCAGGGGCATTGATAAGAGAAGACATTTTAATTTGCTAGGTCAAAACAAATGCTTCAAGACTCTGCTGGCAGGCCCAGGAAAACCTAATGGGCTCTTGAGTACTGCACTGGCAGAAGAAACACAGACACCAATTCATAGTACATCAATCTGCGGTAGTTTCTTATACTCATCATTTTCTAATGGGTCCTGGGCCAAAAAACTTTAATGAACTAAAACAGTGAATGTACCATATAATTTGTGTATCAGTATGATTTAGTGTGTACCATTTAAAGGAGCCTGATGCATTGCACTTAATATAGATTAAAGATTAAAAGAATAGTTTGACATTTTGGGAAATGCTCGTATTTGATTTCTTGCTCAGAGAAGATGAGCAGATCTATCTCACTCTCATATTTGTCCATTAACTATAAAGCTACAGCCCAGAGATGGTTAGCTTGGCTAGCATGAAGAATAAACATGATTTTACACTTTTAACAGTTTGACCTTTGGACAAGGCAGGCTAGCTGTTTCCCCCTTTTCCCTGTCTTTCTCCTAAGCTATCTCCTTGCTCTAACTTCATACTTAATGGACATATAGTGAGAGTGGTATCGATCTTCACATCAAACTCTTGGCAAAAATAAGCACATTTCCAAAAAAATGCCTAACTATTCCTTTATATGCATATCCATAAAGTTTGTTCAATTACTCAATAATAATTTGTCATTTTTAATGACTGTGAACGAGTGCATGAGCTTTATTTCTCAGTAGCACAATTAGCCATAGTTCAATATTGACAACTTGTGACAATCCATACACATTTGTGCCCCACACACTCATGTATCTGTTCATCCCCTCATCCGTATCCCTCACCATCTTCCCATCCAAACTACAGAAAATTGTTAATTTAAGTTCACGGTTAAATCTTAAGGCTATAGTGTGTGGGGGTGTTATATTGGACCAATTTATACTGTAAGGTAATCCTTATCCCTGCATGTAGAAGAGCAGAACATGTAATGTAAATGCAAATCAACGTCATGGGCCAAAAGATCAGCAAAGTTTTTCCAGACTTAGGTCTATTCTGGCAATGTCCTTGAAAGTCACCAAAGCAGCCATTGTATCATTACACACCATTTTGAAGTGATGCCTGTAACAGCCACAGTAATTTTACAGTTCTGTATGATTAGGGTAACAAGATGTAAACTATATTCACTTGTATTAGAAAAAGAAAAGTAGGGTGATTATACTCATATAATACACCTCCATGTGCTATCATCCCCAAACTGCTCAGACCTACAGTAACAGCACCATCCAGTTAAACATGATGTACAGGAAAGATTAAAACTCCAAATACAGTGTTGACTAAAATCCCTCTTTGATGTTATCCTTTTTAAAATACAATGCTGAATCTCGCTTAGCCCAGCTGAATAATATCTGTCCCCTGGTGTATCTGAATAATCTCTTACAAAACAACTACAAAGCCATTTTCGTACTGTCCGCCTGCATGAAATGAGCAGTGTTTCTTATGTAAGCAATTCAGTGAGCGGAAATGTTCGCCACAAATGCCCCTGCAATGATCTCCCAAATGCTACTGTTCAGTTCTAACACGTGTTTGAGTCTCAAGACAGCGAGAAGTACGAATCTGTTCTTGTCAAACATTTGGTCGTGTCTGTGTAACCATCCTGTGTGACTAGTAATTTATTAATATTGTAAAGAGTACAGTCTAGACCTGCTCTATATAAAAAGTGCCCTGAGGTATCTTCTGTTAAGATTTGGCGATATATAAATAAAATTTACTTGATTAGACTAGTAACACCGATTACACCCCTGGTCACTATCACCAAAGCATTAAATTTTTCAAAACTGTACCATCTTCCAGTATCTGTATTATTTTTTAAAGCTGAAGTGCATTTGATTTATACTTATCTATAGATATAATGCACAATAATTATACTATTGTTTTAACAGTGTACTTAAATAAACCAGTTTAGATAGATTACATTGACAATATGGGCCCCAGAGTACAAACTCAATGCAACAAAAGGGAGTGGACCTGTGAATTCCAGTTAAGGCTAATTGCAAGTTTATAAAGTAACTGGTGAATACCGCAGCTTCCTCAGTTTTGGCCTGGGTTGTGCCTAATGCAACATGGCTCCATATGGCACGAGTAAGTGCTTCTCACAACGATTATCTGAGGAAATTTTGTGTTTTGGTAACTAACCAGACAGTGAGAAGGACACTGCATGAATTCACCTTAGACAGAGAGCGTCCAAAAGGAAAACCACCACTCACAAAATTGAAACTTTAAACTTTGCCATGGAACATGAAAACTCATGGATATTGGCACCACTGTTTTTGGTCAAAATATACCAAAATAAATTTGTTTGGATCAGATGGGGTCCAGGATGTTTCGTGTCGACCCGGCCAGGACTACAACAGTGACTTAGATGTGCTGATTTTGGGCTGCATGAAGCAAAAGGTGTGGGGGAGTTGACATTTATAGATGGTTCTATGAATCAAAGTTTGTAGACCCAAACAATGAATGACAAAATGACTCCCAGTCTTAAGAGGCTTGGTAGGAAAGGAATTTTCCAACATGCCAACAATCCGAAACACACTGCAAAAATCCCACAAGAGTTTTTAAAGAAGAAGAAAAGTGAAAACTGTGACCTGGCCAGGTATGTCCTCTGCCTTGAAACCAGGACAATACCTTTAGGGTATTTTTTTTTAAAGGACAGAGCAACAAAACCCCTCCAGCAAAGAGTAGCTGAAAAGAATCATCTGTGATTTCCACAGATTTGATCCTCCTTCATGCCCCAGGAGGATCAAATATTTGTCAGGAAGGAAGGGTGCCCTTTGTTGCAGCTGTTTCCTTAAATTTGATCTTTCCTTATAGTTGAATCAGTCATTCATTTCTGTTTCAAATTAATTGACCTCATTCTTCTTGGCCTTTGGCTAAAAATAAATAAAATTGTATTAATGGATAGGATTTAAAATCACTCAGCATTTAAGTGATCATTCGTTTTGTGTCCTGCATATAGAAACCAGTGAAGCCATTGGGTTTGCACACTCTGACGAAACGGTTAACCATGTGCTTTGTAATATGAAATACACCAACACGTAACTGTGATGCCACATTGTGTTCCTGATGACAAGTTCAGTTTTTTCAGAACTCATGCCAGAGTAACCGTGCTGTAAATAGCCCTTCAGTTGATCAGAGAAGTGCTCAAACTTCCCAGAGTTCACAACAGCAGTCGATTTTCGCATCATGCTCTTGGCAGGGTTCACTCTTACTATGCCAAGTAAAAATATTTGCTCAGTGCAGTGTTTGGGGGGTGGGGGTATTACCCTTGAGTTGCTTGAACATATTTTCCAGCGTGAACACACTCCAAAACTGTACCGCATAGTGCATAAGACGACAGAAAATGCAGCATGCAAAGTAAGTTGGCCCCAAAAAAAACATCTCTTGAATTCTCATGTGGACATAAACGCGTTGGGAAAGGCAATATTCAACAAGGAAGCAAATCCGTAAACACCAAATAGAATCAATGAGCTGCTGGTATGAAATCTGCCTTCTGTTAACAAGAAATACAGAACACCACAGGGCAAACATAGGGTTTGTTTGCAGGAATTCTGACTCACAAAGCTACTCTGAGGACTTTCACATTGAAAAACTATTTTTCAATACTACACTTGAAGAAAGATCATCTCCATAAAGAAAAGTGTTGGTTTTTGTTTGAACTTCGCAATTATTTTGGCTTAAATGACACTTATGGGGACATCTGTATGAAACACAGTATAAGTATCATAAACACACATAAATGAAAGCCAGAAACATCACAGTCATTTTATGAAGAACATAAGACTAGAGGAGTAAGGGTAAATAAGGGCACTATTATGTTCGTCAAGTACCAGATGACCATCAAGCAAGCTGCAGATATGCAGAGGGACTTCTCGTCTTATTTCAAGGTGATGTAAATATTTCAATAGAGTAAAGTAGGGCAGCAAGATGTGCTGGTGTTGATTCAGAGGTATTACAGAGTCAATTTGGAGCATTCTTTGATGCCTGCCCTGGTTGGTGAGATTCGTCAGTAATGAGCAGGTTCAAGGTTTTTCCGTCTCTCATCAGTGAGCTTTGGAAACCTCACTTGGCTCAGGCTGACAAGTCATGAAGGTGCAGAGAAAGGTAAGCTCTCAGCGTGTCATCTTCAGGGGACGGGGGGGGGGGAGTTGCCAAGAGTTAAAACTGTAAAAAACAGAACTGATAACACCCAAACACAAAGCCCCATCAAAGGTTCAGTGTAGATACAATTTAGAAATTCATAAAGAGAAGGTACACAAGAGGTTGCTCTTTCTTTTAATCTCTGTGCCTCTCCTCATTTTCAGCACCTTTCTGTGCCTGCCTCATGCAGATGACAGATGTCAGCAGTCTGGACTGTCAGGTGCAATTTAAAAAAAAAAAATGCATCTGATCCCTTTAAATTGTTTTGCAAATTGATCGTCATTAAACCCTCAGCTAACAGCCACTGATCTCTGTCCAGCAGACATAACTCATGGGTAACAATGGAGCTAGGAACATCCTAATCATCTTCAAATCCAATAACTGAACCATTTCAAGTGGTTTTAATTGACAAGGCGCTATTGACAGAACTGTTGACTGTCAACCCCCAGTATCCTAATGTGTTTTTTTTTTTCTGTAATATTTCCAGCTTGACACAAAATCCACTGCTTTACGCCTGTGTGTGTGTGTGCGTGTGTGTGTGTGTGTGTGTGTGTGTGTGTGTGTGAGTGAGTGTGTGTGAGTGAGTTAGCGGTTTGGCTGAAAGGCCACATATCTAACTGAGCAGTACCATGTTTACTTCTGTTTGCTTGTTTGAGTATGTCAGCATGCACAGTATGCTTACCCACATGTTTTGTGTTCCTTTACGCTCTGTGTGCAAATATTTATATTTGACTGCACCAGATTTTGCAAATTCTACATTTGATCCCTCAGTCATGTTCATCCTTTCTGTATAAACTGTGATTTGGCTAAAAGATAAGCATTTATATTTTTGAGTAAACTGCATGATCCCATATGATGTACAGATTAGGTTTATTTTGACAGTAAATAACTTTTTCAGCAAAGATTTGTGCCAACTGTTTGTAGAGTTTTAGCTTAAAAAAAAATCCTTCTGTAGTGATGGAACTGAGTAATGTGAAAACAAGCTCCACCTGTTCTAGCCATCCATCCATCCCCACAGAGGGAGGCGGACAGACAAGCAATAGAGAAAAAATGTTCACTTTCACCCTGATGGATTGGCAGACCCACGCCACTGTAATTCAGATGGTGGTTACAGGATTGGACTGATGGCTGGATGAATGGATTGATGAAATGAACTCATGTTCTCCTAAAGTAACAGCAAAGGAGTCTGCTGCCCAGGAGAGGCTCTGGACACAAGCTCATTAGGAAGAGTGTATAGTATTTTCTTTGTAAGTGAAGAAGCCTTTCTTTCATCACAGTGCATGCCTTAATGTAAACTTGGGTTTCTGTTCTAAAGATAAAAAAAACGAATCCAACTGATGATCAAACTGAATGAACGTTCGTGAACAAATATTAACAAGGAAATAATTCATATAGTTTGTGATATCTGAAATCATGCATGACAAGGTCAATTAAATTGCCTATTATGGTTTCAGGTGAAGAAAGACAACTAAGTTATTAAGTCAAGTAGTGTGCCGAAGCCGTTTATTAAGATGACAAGAGAAGAGTAGAACTGCAGAGCTTTCCCCAAGATTGGTGATGAGTATGATGGAGGAATTAAATGAACACACCCCCACCTCAGCCATGTTCTGATGGCATCTCATCTTTTGTGATCAATTTAGTTACTAGATTACGTGAGCCTCAGTCATTTCACTGTGTCTAGCCTCTGCTTTTTTGTATTCAGCTATCTATATACATTTAGGTGTTAGCTCTCATCATGTAATGATATTAAAGACATGCATTCTTGCCATTATACACAATGAAGGATATGCCCATCAACATTTATACATAATTATGCACAATAAACTAAAAAAGGAATGTGTGGGAGAACTCATATTGAATGACTATCCATTTTTGTTAGTAAGATTTTTTTTTAATTATTACGATGGCATTCACATATTGGCACACAATGACTTCCACATATAAGACTTCCTGGCCTAAGTCAATGGCCAACATAGAGGTAAAATCAAACACATGCATTTTCCATACACACACGACAAAAGCACACACTTACCCAAACACATGAACACACAAATGGCTCCTTGTCCAGGAGTTGGGGAGAAGACTGAGCCAGATATTGGCATTGACCACAGGCCTCGTTAACAATGCCAAAACAAAATGCTGCACTAATCCCAATTAGGCTTCTGTAATGAGGGAAGCCTGCACACAACGAGGAAGTGCCAGGCCGCATCCCCAAAACTCAATTACACAGCCATCCAGGCAAGAAAAGCAGTGACAGAGCCCAGTAATGTGTGTATATGTAAATTTAAGTGTGTGTGTGTGTGCGTGTGCATGCATGCAAGTGCACAGATATGGCTCTAACTATAAAGAAACAACAGCGGACACAGAGTGAGGAAGAAAAGGGATTGTATGGGTACAGAGGAGGCTCTAACTTCAAAAGAACACACACAGAGCGGGACTTAATTCAAAGTCAGTGTTGTTCTTTAAGGGAACTAGAGGTTCACACATGAAGTGCCTTTGCAGCTGCAGGCAGAAGCCACTGAAATAACCAACAAGTGAGAACAAACTTTGTTACTGAGCTGACACATGAGGTTATCTCACACACAGGTCAGGTAAACAGACACAAAAACTTCTAAGACAAAGTGTACAGAAGTAACAACAGTGACAAAAGTTAAACAAAAAATATATAGGTATTTTTCCTCTTAATGTGAACAAGAAGTGTGTGATCAACAAGACAAAAGTTATATATAGTCAGCAGGATCTTTTGCTGGAGCTCTAAACTCCACAAGTGCTTTTCTTACTTACTCGGCTGTGTGCACTTGGAAATTAGATCTTTAAAAGTTCAGAACCTGCTCTAATTGAAGTGCTACATTCTAATAATAATGTCGGAGGTATCAAAGTTGAGTTAATTAAAGCATTAGAGAAAAATATTACAGAAGCTGAAATGAGCAGGAGAATGTCCACCGTTTGGCAAGGTGGACTCAATGGGCCATTTCTGCATTTCTGCATGCAGCAAGACTCAAGGTGTGAAAGCCATTCACACTTTCATTAGGCAGTTTTACTCTGGGACCAAGTAATTGTGAATATTCTCTCAGCTGTAAGAAAGCCCTAGTCGAGTAGAATGAGCCGAGGTTATTTCATTTCAATACAATTACAGTCTGATCAGATCACACAATTACACAGCCCCGCACACAGATTCAGATGACCTACGGGCAGAAGCCATATTCACAATGTGATACTGATTTAGTAAAAGATTAAAATTGATTTCTTTACTTTTGCACAAAGTTTGTGACTCTCCAAAGTTTTACACATCCTGCATGTCTCACTTTCTTACCGTCTGCTGGTGAGTCTTGGTGGATGGGTGAAAATGTATAATTATGACACACTTATGATGCTTTAATATTTTTGATCTGATAATAAATAAAATGTTCCATTAAAATGATGTCTCTTAAATTGAATAGGAGGCAATCATTTGTGTCCCATTACCTGTCATTTTCACTTGAAGATGACAGGTAAAATGGCATATGGCACAGTGATTGCATGCTAACTCACCAGATTAATAGACCTTGACTAGTGTGTGCGTGTGCGTGTGTGTGTGTGTGTGTGTGTGTGTGAGAGAGAGAGAGAGAGAACAGGGGAAGGAGGTAGGGTGTCTCCTGTAAAGGTCACCCAGTCCCCAATTAGACACATCAGCAGGCTATTAGCAACAAGGGAACTGCCGCTGCCTTTCTCCAATCAATGAAAAGGATGCCATGTAAAAGGACACTTACCACTTCTACCAGCCTATACCATTTAACGCCCCCACACACCCCTCACAAATGAGTCTGAACTTCTCAGCAGTCAGGAAAATAACATTCACAATACAGAAATAATTTATCGCCAACTGTTTATCAGAGTATTGCAGTTTAGCAGATGAACAAGAAATGAATTAAATGATATCTGGAGAGTAAATTGGAGAATGGTTTGCAATACTATTACAAACGCTAAAAGGTGGTGTTTGGAACAAGATTCATACTTAGAACTCAACTCTGTGTGTGTGTGTGTGTGTGTGTGTGTGTGTGTGTGTGTGTGTATGTGCATGAATTTGTGAATGTCTATTTTCCTTTCAATGCTCTTATCATTTAATGTTTCAGGCAAACTTAGCCCAGAATTTTCAAGCCTACTGCCACCATTGAAACACCTCAAGAATGCCTCACCCCCAAATCCCTTCACACATGCATGCACAGCCATAATTGAATTTCTCCTTTTTTTTCAGAGTAATCGGCAAGACGCCCTCACCTCTGGCTATTTTTATGTTCATGTCGCTGCCATTCAAAGTTTGAATGACAATGGTATTCTGATGAGGTGCCTTTATGACTACCCCTCACCGAATACAGACATAGACACAGACACACACACCCATGCACACATACACATGTTGAATCACACTTGCATTTCTTTCTGAGAGGACAAATCTTTTATCTGTCACCCATTCCTCTCATCTCTTGATGACTTCATTTTAATAATGCCCTCGAGGAAAGACAGTAGCAAGAACATTAAGGAATATCCAATGTGTTAATGCATGTCGCCTTCAGGAGTCATTGCAGGTCTCTCTCTCTCTCTTGTCAACACATAGGTAAGTCCAGACCTGGGCAAACTACGGCCCGCGGGCACACCCGGCCCTTTGTGCATCCCTGTCCAGCCCGCGTCAGGCCAATCTTAAATTAGAATATAAATGAAAACATATTCATGTCGTGCATGCAATACAACTGAGTTGTTTTTATTCTGAAAAGCCAAAAGCGTGATGTTTTATGTATGGATCCACGCGTCACACGGGTTGTACTTTGCCCAGGTCTGGGTAAGACAAATGGTTCAAGTAGCCTGGTGATCTGTAATAGTAAACTGATAAGCAAAATAATCTATATTTAGATCAGTCCTGAAAGAAAAAAATCTGTGGCATGGGATGGACAAAACAGAAATGTGGAATAAAAAAATGAGAGTGTTTTCCCTGCACATCTGAACAGAACTCAACAGGGATGGCATGGTTTTGTAACCTGGTTGTAACTCAAGAATTTCTGACATTTCACTAGTAATTTCAACATTACACAATAAAAGAAAACCTCCAACAGACTGTCAAATATCAGACACTGTATTATCCCAAGATACCCCTTCACCAGCAGGATTACAGAAATTGAAAACAGCAAAAAGTGTATTTGCATTTGCATCCATTTTTGTGTGGCTAAAAAGGATTAGTGGTGAGGGTTTACAAACTATATTCCAAGAACTAATAGTATGATTAGAAAATATTTTTTCTTGTTCACTGAACAGGTCAAGTGGGGACTGAACTAATGTAGAGAGCGTAGTAATAAAACCCCTGCGCCTTTTATCTTGTCCATTTTCTAATCCTTTTCATTTCCGTCACTCCAGCTTTGTTTCAGATTTGCCTCACTTTCTCATGGTCCTCCACTGTGAGACTCCATCCTACTCTATCTGACTCTCACTGTGGGTCTCTGCATCTCTTTCTTTTGGGGCCTAATTTCATCAGCATGGGAATGTGGGATATAAAGGCTCCTATTCATCTCCACCTCGTAAAAATGTGCGACAGGGAGCTGGAAGCTGATAGCCAATCAGACAATTAATCTCCATTTTTTCCCATTTTCATCTCCATTCTCTCTTTTGTTACTCTCTTCTTCTCTCTCTCTCTCTCTCTCTCTCTCTCTCTCTCGCTCTCTCTCTCTCTCTCTCTCTCTCTCTGTTAACTCCCTCCACCTTCTACACCCAGTTATCCAGGCCAATGAGAAAACAGGAGCATGGTGGTTATCTGTAATTCCAATTACAAAAACACAATAATTAGAGGAGTATCAAAGGTCTACCAATTACAATAGACATCAACTCCTTCCATTGACTCTGTTTTAATTAGTCCCCAGTGCTTGAAAAGAAGTGATGTACAAGTCAATAGTGATTATTATTATGGCTTTTATTTTTCTATTTTTGAGAGAAATATCTGTCTTTCCTGTTTTTTTTCCTCCTAAACTGCACAAACATGCTGACAGACTTAAATCATTGATACAAATCCTCTGCAACTGTGCTTACAGACGTAAAGTAAATCCATTGGTTCTGCTGCTGGGGTTGCCAGGAATAGACCCCTTCATTAATCCACAGCTAAACAGCCCATTAAAATATTATTAATGTGTCTCCTATTAACAGAAAAACATAATTATTCTTACACACGTGGAGACTTTTTGCAAATAGGAGATTTTAGAAATAGTAGGTGGAAAACCTGATGAGTAAATTTATAATCCCTAGGGTTGTTCTCAATGGAAAGCATGTATTTTTGTTACTTTCACTGCACAATGGTATTAGCCTTGGAGCTTATTTTACATTGTATACCAAAATGAATAGCAAGTGACGTACACTCAGCCCAATCAAGCTTTTTTTTGGAACTGTACTAATTCTGGGTGGGGCCTTTGTTTGCTCTCAAAGCAGCCTCAGTTCTATGTGCCATGGTTTCCACAAGATGTTAGAAACCTTCCTCTGAGATTCTGCTGCACGTTAACATGATTATATCACATCATTTCTGCAGACTTCAGTCAGCTGCACATTCATGCTGCAAAATCTCCCTCCTGCAAAAATGCTGAGCAGGCCCAATTGATTCTGATTTTCTATCAAAACGGCAAGTGGAAAAGACCTAAGTGACTTTGAAAGAGGGTTCATTGTTGGGGTAGCAATGGCAGGGGCTTCAGTCACAAAGACTTGACTGGCTGGAGTTTCAACAGAAACAGAGACTAAAGTGACATCTGCATTCAGATCCATGGGAAAGACATCAGTAAATAAGGTTAGAAATTCTGGTCGACAACACACCAATAATGACTGTGAAACCTGTGCATTAGTGCAATATGTAAGGAGAAAACAGAAGAGCAGCTCTTCCCTCTGTGGCTGAGAATGTCAATACAGGACGTGATCGGACTGTGTCAGCAAGAACAGTCCGTTGACAATTACATAGAGAGGGTTATTATAGTAAGGTTGCAGTGCATAAACCCCTCATTACAAAGATAAATGCACAAAATATGGTGAGTCATCCCTCACCATATTCTCGACAAGAGAGTGAGCGCATGTGTGGCGTACACTAAAAGAACAGTACAAGCCTGAATGACCTATACAGTGAGGGGATTCGGTGGCTCTGTTATGCTGGCATGGTTTGGGTCCACGTGTCCCTCTTAGAGGGAGCGGTCACTGCAAATCAATGCAAAGTTGTTCTTTCACCCTCATCCTATAATGAAACATTTCTATCCTGGATGGTGTATGGCCCTATGGATGGGGCCAGTGCCCCCGTCCATAGGGTATGAGGGGTCACCAACTGGTTTGATGAGTATCAAAATGATGTTAATCATATGGTATGACCTTTGCAGTCACCACATCTCAAATCATATGGTATGACCTTTGCAGTCACCACATCTCAGCCCAACTGAACACCTGTGGGAGATTTGTGTTTGAGGTGTAAGACAGAGCTTCCCCCCGCCCTCCCAAAAAAATCTCCTGGTCTTGTTGCGTGTTTAATATTTTAGCTCAAAACAGTAAGACAGTTGATATGATATCTGATATAGACATCAGTACTCATTACTACAAGTTTAATATTCTAAGGGAGAAAGCAGTTATTAGAACTGCTGAATCGTGCATCAGCAATCACTCCACTTGCAGCTGCCAGAATTAAACATTTAAGTGGCTGTTCTCTGCTGCAAGCTATGAGTCATCAGCGCGAGTTTGACGAACACTTTCCGAACTGACAGTTGACATTCAGCCTGCCTCAGCAGAAGAAACTGAACACCAGAAGGCTGGACACCGAAATAAGTCTTTGTTTCCCCTTGAATATGGAGTCACTCTCAATTATGCATTTTGCTGGTTGCTTGTCATCCACCTGCTCCAGCTAACTAGACCACTGGCAAGTAATCAGAATTATCTTGGCTCGTGCTGTTATTTGTGTCAAGGCTGAGAGGTGAAAACTAAGCCGAGGATTTGAGTGCAAAAAAAAATGGAGGGTGTGTGAACTGCCGATCCTCTGGAAAAAAAAAAAAAAAAAAAAACAACAACGGCATGCTTAGCTGAGCCAAGCAGGCTTAGCGCTTTCAATGGGTGATCGCATTTCTACTCTTTCCAGCATTAGAAAGTGCTTACTCACCACGGAGGAGACTGGACCGTGCTGTGATGCAAACACAGGGATTGTCAAATTCAAACTTAACAGCCTCAGAGAAAAACTCTGAGTTTGTATCAGCTGAAACCATTCAAAATCAATTACCCATTGGATAATGGAAATAGAAGTGTTGCTTCAAAAGTGACCAGCAAAAGGACACTAACTATTCTTGCTGTACCATAAGGGCAAAGGCCAGACTTAAATGGGAGGAGGATCGAAACAAACTACATCCATTACATATTCAGCAGACTACTATGTATCTTCTTATCAACCCCAGCAGGGCAGGCAAGAAGAAGGGCAAATCTCCCGAAACCCATTATGGTGGGTACACTACAGTAGGGCAATCAATGTCACTTAACACTTTCTAGTGAACCCAGCCCACTTTAGCAAGAGTGAATGATGGCTGAGCACTCAGCAATCTTAATTAGTAAAATATTAAAGCCCTCTCATAGGCACTTTAGGTGTGATTGATGGTATGGACCTGTCCCACCTATTGTGATGTCACAACAGTGACCTGCCCCCCGTCGACCCACTGAGAGGAGAAATGAAGGGAGTAGGAGTATCAGACTGCCCGTGGTCACGCTTGAGAGATGACGAAACATTAGTGAGTGTCTGTACCACTAAGACCAACAAGGAGGCATCAGTCCATGATGCGGTATCGTGCTGATCCCACTTTCAGAGGTGAATAGGAGAACAAGTGACATCAGAGTCCGAACTAATGCGATTGTCTTGTTGCTTCAATGGAGTTTCAGCTATTTTATCTCTGTGTTAATATTAGATCTTTTTGACCCCATTACACTCTCTTGCATGGATACAGACATCTTTGTTTTTTTTCCCCCTCTGTTCAATCTCTTTTTCTATTTCTGTCTCTCGTCTTGTTTTATCTCGCCCTCCCTTTTGTCTCTCTGGATCGAGTCGATGGGTTGACCTTGAGCTGATTGGACAAGATTGATCGCCACTCAGATGGAAGAAAAGGAAGAGGCATAAAGACGAAAGCAAGATCCAGAGACCCAAGAATTAAAATAGGAGGGCACTTGACTTCCTGTATGCCCTCTTTCTGTGACTCTGGTGATGATGGCCCCCTTTTAGCACCACTGGACAGTAGTAATTATCCCCTCTCAATTTCTACTGAAGTACACTGTGAGTTCTTGAAATTGATGTAATCAATTCTACGGAACTCCTTGCAGCTTACAGGCGTCTTTACACTGCATTACATTAATTTATATTTTTCAATCCCCCTTCCCCTACCTACCATGTACTAACAATGTTCTTGTTTGTTTATATACAAAGATGAACACATCTCCTGCAGATGTGGCAAGTGCTACGCACCAGGATTTGAGTTTGTGTGTTTTTTTTTAATTGCATACAGAAAAACTCACTGCATAGGCAAAGTTCACGCTCAACATTAAAATGAGGCATAACACAGAGTGATGTTCCCACCAGGCAGTCAAGACGCTGATGCACAAATAACACACATGGCTGGACAATTATGTGTGGCTGTAAAATACACAAGAAAAACTAACAACCTTTAGCTACTGAGTAACTGATGTTGGCTAAAGTGTATATATGTTATTAGTTGCAGTTGCAGGTCTCTGATTGTTGCAGAGCACGTGACCCACTGCAGTCACATATCTTTGCTCCTTGATTTTACCAGCTAATTTCACCTGTACCGTCTCCACCAAGATCAAGTACCCTGGGGTGAATAACAAAAGCAAGCTCTTACTATCTAGAAGTACCGATGCACACTTTCATCGTTGGTCAAGTGTACAGCAGGAATTTACTAAAGTAGGTGTTAATTGTGGAAAGTAATAAAGATCATATCATATCAGGAACTGAACCTTGTACTGTACAATGACAGTGAGAGTTAAAGTAAAGTGTATGACCATTTCAGACAAACATCACAGAAGAAATGATCAACAGTGAATCCCTTTCTGCTGGACTGCCTGATTGATTTTGTGTGTGTGTGTGTGTGTCCACATTGCCTCAGGCTTGTGCGGGTTTGCATGTGTCTCTCAAAGACAAAAACCGCAGCCCTGCCCTCCAAAGGATGCACCAACTGTTGATGGGTATTCTCTTTCCAGCCTCTTTCACTAATTCTCTACTGGAAGAAGCACAACAGTTGTGATGAGAGCTGAGTGCAGCAGTTGAGACAGAAAAAAAAACACCTGAGGCTTGTCTGTAATGTTTTATGAAAAATACACAACTTCTGTGCTTTCACATCAGAGCTGTGCTCCTCCACACCGTTGAAGCTTTGAGGCAACTGAGCCATTAGGGCTGTACTGTAGTACGAGACTGTGTTTACTGGGCAAACAGACAAAACATCACACATTTCTGTTGACAAAGGCAAGAAAAACATTGTGCAACAGGACTAAGCAACACAAGAGATGAATCCTGAATACAAACCGTATTCAGAGGTGATATACACTCAGTGAAAAGACAAACAGAAAACCCCGTACAATAATGCAATCACAAAGCCATCCAAAAAACACATCATCAGATCTAGATTAACATGCTTGTTACAATGATGGTAAAGATTAAATAATGCCTAGTAAACTTACTGAAGTTACTTTACTGGGTGGTTTATGTAAATATGTATAATTGAGCTTATATCAAAAATATGTGCGTTTTATTATTATTATGCTGTGGATGAAACCTGTGAAGGTTATTTTTGGAACAACAGTTCAAAACCTCACAGTGAAACAGTTAATCCATTGCAAACTGTTGAAACCACTCACAGTGGGATTGGTATATAGATATTTTGAGCACAATACCTGAGAAAGTCAGTCTTCACAATCAGAAAAATCCTTGGATATTGCTTTTTCTACACATTAGTAATACACACTTATTGTTATGGCATTAAAGAGAACATTTTGATAAATGCAGAACAGGTATTGTAGAAAAGCTATAGGAGTCATATCAATAACATTGTTTTGCAAAGCTAAACAGATTGTAATGAAAATAAGAATGTTTCTCAGGGCAAACAACAGCTACATCAACAACAAATAGAAAGGATTTGTTTATAGCCCTTTCAGTCGTTGGAAAAAGGTGAGGTGGGCTATAAAACTTTCATTTTCTTATTATAACAGAAGACCTTGGGCACTTCACCACTTTGAACATAGAGATGAATGTGTTCTTTATTTTGTCTGACAGATTCTTTCTCTGTGCACTGTGTAGTGTTTTGAGATAAAAATCGAAAAGGACTAGCAGATTGCTGCCTCTTTTACCAGTGACCGTTACTGGAGTATGGAGAAAAAAGGAGAAATTGTCATTAATTTTATGAATTTTTGTTTCTGCACTACTCTGGATAACCAAGTCATAATATAATGTGAAAAAGACAAAAGGAAGGTTTCTACATATAATTGAACAATTGACAACTGACAATTGAAAGCACAATGAAATTAAAAAAATGCATGTTTTTCTTTCTCTCTTTTTTTTTTACTCTTTTTTGTTTTGCTGCCTTATTTTAAGAGATATGTACTGTTATTGATATCTGAAGGGTTAAGGATGGAGCTAAAATGTATTCTAGCTTTATGGCAGTACAATGTATTGTATATTAATCATTAGTCCCCCTATATTTTTGGTCCTAATTTACGTATGTCATTGTAAATTGTCATTATTGCTGGAATGTCATTACTGTGCTGTCAAACCAATAAGCATATTTTAAAAAATGCAAATTTCCTAATGTAATGTAGATTTCCACTTTGATTTAAGTCAGGTGGCGATTAAATAGCATATAATTCAGAAAAATGCTGTGGAAAGGACCTACAAAATGACCAGTTTTGTGAATATGTTCATACGTAAATACAAGCTTTAACATCCAAGTCCTCAGAGTCAGAGGAAAATATAAAATGGCAGTATTTCTCATAGCACTAATTTATACAATGCTTGACTGCATGAAACGCATTCAGAGGATAAAGGCACAAACAATACGACCAACCAAAAGACACTCAGGACGGAACATTCATCATGTGTCTTTCCGTCCGCCCCCCAGTTTCATGGTCTTCCTGTGTGATTGATAGTCAGCATAACTGTGACTAACGTGTTGTCCGACTTAATTAGCAAAGATGAACAGCGGTGTGTTGAGGCAGTGTCAGACTCGTTTGTGAAAAAAACCTGTGTGGAGGACTGCCCACCAGAAGCAGTGAAGAGTAAAACCGCCAGCACCTTGCCAGCACAGGTTGTGTTCACGGCACAGTGTGAAAGACAAGGACAAATTTAAGCTGTTCAGTGCATCTAAACAGTGGCAAGAATTTCTTTATGTGTACATTTAGACTCAGGATCACTACCTATGCCTAAGTTGCATCTTCAGCCACCTCACCTAACAGTCACCTTGATGTCTGACAATCCTCTGTCTGGTTTCTTAATGTCCCCTTGCCTGAAGTTTTCCTCTAATCATTCTATTAAACATTCAGACAATGACCCCACAGGGGGGGTTTGACCAAAGAGTACCACCTGCTACTCTAATTTCTCATTTCTCCAATGCCTTAAAAATTACACAGCACTACATAACTCTTATAACTGTTTCAGAGTTGAAAAATTGATGCCTTTTCCCCAAACTATATAACGAGACTAGTCCAAAAGACTTCAAACTTAAATACTAATAATTCATGACTGAAGCACAGTTGTGTTGCTGACTCATACAGTCAGAAATATCAACTGTTTTCACACCAAAGTGGAGTCACTTTTCAAACAGACCTTGTGCACCTGTTATTAAGCAGCCCACTCCAGTTAAGGATAGAAGCAACAACGAAATTTAAAAAGAGAGAACTGCTAGTAGGTGTATCAGTCAATCAGTTCACCTTATTTCTAAGGTGAACTTCTGAGTTGTTTTTTTCCAGCAGGAAGAGCTGCTTGTCCTTCTACTTTGTTTTGCTTTGTGTGAAATTTGACTTTAGTGTGAAAATGAAGGGAATCAAGAATGGTTTTTCTGATCTAATAGACAGAAACACGTTAACACATGGGCCTATTTGGGAACAAATATGTCAATGGAAAAAACTGCATCCATATCTATTACAGACGACATCCCGTAATTTGGAATTGTTTAAACTCTCATCTGACTTAAATTGGATGGGAGGGATGACTTAAATTATGGGGTGCACTGTGAATATTTTACTCCCCACCATCCCCTGTGAAGTTAATCCTGTACGAATGGGGATTTACTGTTGTAAAAGGATTACACAGGAGCCTGGATTCCTGATACAAAAAACTGACTCAAAAAGATCCCTGTGACTGATCCAAAAAGAGCTAAATCAACCTTTCTCAGAATAGGCACATCAGGGCCTAACCCTGGACCCTTGCAAGCATGCTCCTTCAGATCTGGGTGAACCCTGTTGCTTGGCTGCACACAGCACTTACTAAACAATGTGTTACCAAATTTCTGTGGGCTCAAGACTCAAGACGGAGCTTAGGTAGAGGTCAAGTCCTATGCTCACGAGCAAACAGCAGGGGATGAGGAGATTTGGGCACCGTGGAACTTGGCAATAGAAAATTACACAGCATTAGCTCTGGAACAAAGCTCCTTTATAAGATGTGGTCACTTGCGAGTTGTCAAAAGTGAGGTGCTGGGCTGCTGTGAAAATATAATTTTCCAACTAGCTGCTAAACAGCTGGAGTTTCTCACAGTGAATGCTTAATAGAACTGCACATTACCTAGGTGAATAAACTTCACTTTGCAGCAGGGCAGACAGCTCCCGTTGGCCATCAAGAAACAAATCATATCTGGACAATGCAGCCCCTCAGTGTACACAACACTGTCACGCCTCAAGCCACAGATCAACTGATCTGACTGATTTTGAAATTGTTGCATCAGTCCTGTGGCCACAAGTTTGGAATATGCAAGTGAAAAAAAGAGGCTCAGTTGTCAGCTGCTCACAGTCTGCTGTTTGATCTAATTTAACTGGGGGTTTGTGTGATGAAGTTGTAATGGATCTTTTGTCATTACAGCAATAAGAATATGTGGCCTTAAGGTGGTTGGTGCTTGTCACGGCATCAAATCAAAAACCTGCTGCTGGACAACATTAGTAAGACAGGCAGTCCAGTTGACAAGGGAGGCAATCTGAGTTTCATTGTCACGGTAGTCTTTGCCAGTGATGTAAACAGCAGCACAGAAAAGCTCCAGCGGTTTTAGCCACACTTTAACATAGCTTGAAAGAGTTAGAGAAAAACTATTCAATAACTCAGCAGGGGTAGGCAGAGCACCACTCAGGCTTCTCTCAGTCAGGGGACGGAAGACAGTTCTGGAAGAAATCAGGAGGTTGAGAGGACATCTCCCTGACAGATTACCAGAGTAGTCCGCAAGATCCTCACTGACAAGGCACTAAGAATAGTAAGAGAACTGACCTGTGCATTTGAAAACTCTGGATATTGTTCTGCTGTTGTGACTGACATATCTCTTCAATGCCAGTACCCTTCAATAGCCAAACAGGGGTGGTGGTACTCATTTCAGAAAAAGGTGAGGCTTGAGGGTGTGTCGAGGTTTCACACAATTCAGCCTCTTTGGAGAAAGTCAATGACAAGGTGCTGAAGAGGAGGCAACAGCTGAATGTCACATCTCACATCCAGAGCAACACAAACACTGGGAAGAAGAAAAGCAACAAAGACTATCCAAAGTGATAGGCAGATTATTTCAGTGTGTTTAATGTTTTGAGAACATAAAACATTTTGAGTGAAATGGCAAAAAGAACAATTCTACAAATGCTTGAGAAGAAGATGGAAAATTAATAAACTTTTAAGTTTATCATTAATGAATTTAACCCCTGAACAATCAATGTTTTAACTGAAAGTGAAATGTTTGTTATTGTGAGAATGTGGCAAAAGAAAATTAGTAGATATAGGAATAATGATGCAGTTTTTTCCAGTTATTTTCCACCAGCATTTCAGCCTCAATAACAAAAATCACCCTCTGCAAAAACTTGATTGTTTCAGACTGATGGTTTTTCAAATGATAGATTTTCCCACCAGTATTTGCATACAGCAGTTGTTCATGCTTTTCATTACACAAAAGTAGAAAGGCCTCTGAGGACACAGAAAACACAATTTAACTAATCTAAATGAGTCTGGATTACAAAGGTGAGAACAAAGTGAGCTCTGTGCGATGAGAATAAAGTGATGCAGAAAATCTCCAATAAACATTGCTGACAACTTGAAACCAGCTCATACTGAGAAATTTGATCCAAATTGAACTGATGGAGCAAACCTGCAGACCCATGATAAAGACATTTTAATTTAGTCGGGCATGCAATGCTGTATATTTGAGACAGGTGGGGAGGAAGGGAGGCTGAGTGGGCTTTTAGAAGAGTACTCTCTTTTCTTGTTTTATTGCCATGATCTACATGTCAGACACATACTGCACATCAGAGAGAAACCCACAGTATTTGAAAGAATGAGCTGTGTTGTGAGGCTCAGCTTTCCCAGATATCAAAGTACTCATATATGGAGGATGAGGGAAGTCGATGTTGATGGTTTACGTTAAAGTTATGTGGGGTGGTGATCAGAATAAAAAAAAAAGTCACTGATGCCTTTGAGGAAACACTGAAAACAGAAGCTGTAAAGGACATCATGGACCTCAAAAAAGACAGTTAGATTGATTAAAATATATATACATGTAATATATATTGCACATCCATACAATGAGGCAATCTATAGACCTACGTATTAGCTTAGATGGTGACAAAGTGCTTTGGAGTGCATTAGCATTAGTTGCGGTGGATGTGCAAGGCTTATTCTAAAGTTCCCAGTCCTCAGTAGCCTTGAGGAATTGGGTGTGGGGGAGTAGGCTACAGCTGTCAAGTCCTGTTTGTGCTTGACTTGATGGCTTTATATCTCTTCCCAGAAGGCATCATCATCCTTATTATTACCGTCCTTATAATAATTATTATTTTCTTATTATTATATTTATTCAACCATTTTCTACACAGCTTAATCCATCAGGTCTGCGGGGGAGCTGGAGCTTATCCCAGCTGACTACGGGCGAGAGGCGGGGTACACCCTGGACTGGTCGCCAGTCAAACGCATGGCCAGCACACAAAGACAGACACCCACACACGCACACACTCACACCTAGGGGCAATGCAGAGTAGCCAATTAACCCAACGTGCATGTTTTTGGAATTGTGGGAGGAAGCCAGAGAAAACCCACGCAGGCACAGGGAGAACATAAAAATTCCGCACAGAAGAGCCCAGATCGGGGTTCGAACCTGGAAACAAACCCTCTTGCTGTGAAGCGACAGTGCTATATGTCTTATATGACAGTGCTTTATCATTATTATTATGAGTAGTGCTAGTAGATTCATAGCAGAATTCTGTGTGCTCTTTTTTTTCTTTTTACCACATGCAGAAAACCGCTTTGTTTGTTTTTTTGTTTGTTTTTATCAAGTGTAAACAAGGCCAGTCATCTGTCTGTTTATCTGAGTTACCATCCGTGGCCCTTGGGAGTAGTGCTCCATGTGTGAGGCATAACACTGACATCTGGCAACTTAACTTTGCTCACAACATGTATTGTTAATGTGGTGATTTAGTTTGAGATAGAAAAAAAAAGAGCCCTTTGATGTCAGCACTGACAAAGGCACTGACATAGTGATGACAACACAAACAGCAATTACTGAAAAAACCCCGCCAATTTACACATATGATAGACAGTGCATAAACAGAGAAAAAGAATCAAAAGAAAACACAAATATACTTCCCCAACCAACCAATCTATGAATTTTATTCAAAGCTCAGAGATGGTGGGCCACAAGACAGGCAACCTGCCCGTGCCAAACTCTTGGCAGTCTGGTCCAGCAATGAGGCCATCCTCATAAACAAACTGTGTACCACCATTAACAAGATATCAAGCCAAGTAGAAAGGATAACAAGCTGCATGGCAGAAGATTGGTCACACATGCATCTCATGTGGGCCAGAGTGAAAAGACCCTGAGTTTCCAGGGTCAACAGCCATTTCTGAATTCTGCATTACCTTCCAAAGCAAAAAGTTCTAATATGACTCATTTAGGTATTTTGTAAACACCACAAGAATAACGAGGAGCCACAAGTGAAAATGGTCCCTTCTGTTTGTACACACACACACATACACACACACACACATGTGCACACACTCAAACATCTGTACATCTCCGCGCCTAGCCATCAGTTGTGTCCAGCTAGCCTTGTGGTGACAGGGCCAGATCATGCTGTGCTAATGGACCCTCTTGCTTTTTGAATGAGATCATGGCTCTCCGCAAATGAGGCGTGTAGAGAGGGGCAGTGGTAGGCTGCTTCAAAAACTGTCACCCTGGACTACACAGCTGCTTGGGCAAACAAGAAAACACACAAACACAAACTTATATATATACACACACATAGCTAGCTGCCAGACGCTCATTAAACCGTCAACACCTCCTGGAGTCAACTCATCCCATGGGTAAGATGGCAGCAAGCTAGCAACACCCCTTTCTCCATGCCTCATTTACCCCAAAAAGGACAGGTGTCACCAGTAAAATAGGCACCATGAATATTTACATGCAAACTACTGCTGCAGCTGGCAATGCAGTCTGCATGTTCAGTAGTCTAGATATATTTACCTATTTATTTCTTAATGCCAGTGTATGAAAAGATCCCAAATATTGTAGAATTTTAAAAAGGATTTATATAAGTAATAATTAAACAAAATGCCCTCTGCAGAACATAAAAAGACAGGAACAGAATAAAATCTAAGAAGAAAAAATCTACGCAAATGACAAGACATAATGGGTAAAAAGATAAAGATTTGTATTTCATGAAAAATACACTATTCTCCAACTTAATAGCAATGTACACCAGACCAGATAATCCACTTCTCCAATATCAATGACTATTTTTCTTTATTCATTTTTCTTTCTCACTCTATTTGTTTTGTTCATAATAGCGGGAGGCCATTTGGAGATAAAGCAGGAATCCATTACGTGCTTTCACTCTCTCCTCTGACCTGTGAAAACAGTTTGGCTTTTTCTCATGAGGGGTGGGGGCTCTGAGTGAAAAATTAATCATTAAAGTATGTGACAACCTCTGCCACGGGTGGCTGTCAGAGCAAGGAACTGCAGTTAGACTTGGCCCAAACCGATACTAGGGCAAAATAACTGGACAAAGCTATGACTATTACGACCGAAGCACCACAGTAAGGCCAACCAGAGGCTTCAGGCTCAGCAATCATACACTGTTCTCCACAAAGCTGAACAGAAAACTCTCTGCCAAATATGTTGCTGTCTCCACGATGCACCCATGCAAGAGGCAAAACCTGATGTCATCTCATGGATGGAAATGAAATGAGGATGTACAAACTAGGAATCAAATTCATGCAGCACTGAGGTGTGTAATAGAAATTACATTGAAAAGATAAGCTTGGTTATGCCTTTGCAATTTAGTAAAACTGTGCTGGAAAAGAAATATTTTTAATTTAACATTAGGCTGTTCATGGCCAATTCAATTCCTATTAACCTTGCACAAAAAAATGTATTTATTTGAATATACAAAGAATTACTTGAATGCAAAATATTTTAATTACATTAAGTTTTACTCAGTGAAGTAAGAACAATACAAAGTGTGAAATAAGGCAATGACAGAGCATGAAAGAGAGTAAGAAACAGAGAGGGGGAGAGGTCAATTACACGCATGGCATGTAGAATCAAACCAGCTCTATCTAAATGCTCTTCTTCTGCTTCATTCTCCTAACATCTGCTTAGAATGAGTGAACATATTGGTAGGTCACTGACTAATACAACTGACTTCGTTAACACACACCGATATGTCCATGTAACCATTGTGTCAATAACCATGGATGAGCGGGGACCTTTCACACTCCAGTTAGATAGTAGTATAGGTTGACAGAGTAAGAGGTAATGTCAAAGTGTTTTCTTTTTTTGCATTAGGTCTTCAGTTAACGTCTGTATAGCTTAATTTAGTAAAGCAAAGAGCACCTACACGTAAGTGGACATACCAAATCCAAACCAAAATGTCAGCCAAGAACAGAGATCTGAGGCTGCAGTGGGCTCAGGTTTACTGAAACTGGACAGCTGAAGAATGTGGCCTGGTCTGATGAACCTGGATTTCTGCTGAGGCGCGCAGATGGTAGGGCCAGAACTTGGCATCAACAGCATGAATCCATGGACCCAACCTGGCTTGTGTCAACAGTCCAGGCTGCTGCTGCTACTGGTGGTGGTGTATTGATGTGGGGAAGGTTCTCTTAGCACACTTCGGGCCCCTTAATACCAATCAATCACCATTTGAATTAGAGCTATGCAATTAACTGTTTCTGAATCGCGATCTTGACATCAAACCAAGTGCTCCCTGTTCTCCGTAAGAACAAATGACACACACACACACACACACACACACACACAGTCTGGAGGAAAAGCATGGACCGGTGTTTGTGTGTGCATGCCAATGAGCGGAGGTGTGTATGATTCTCTTTGTGTTTGTGTACATATTTATATTCATGTGTGTATGCACATGTGTATGTATAAGAGAGATTGAGCACAACATGGATGCTTGAAGCCCCTGGAGCTCAGTCACAGAGACAGAATACTGATAGAGAAATCCACAGTCTTCACACTCCACTAGTTCCTATCTCTCTATCTGCCCCCCCAACCTTCCTCCACCTCACAGCTCTGCACTCTATCCCTTATCTATCCCTTCCTATTTCAGTCTTTCTCTATCATTTTTTTTTTTTATTTGATTCATGCACACTCCAAATGCTGGTCTCCCACAATCCATGTTCTCCTCCCTGGTCAATATTCCCCTCAGTAAATACCACTTTATCTAATCCCTCTCCGATTCTTCTACCCTCCATATTACCACGTCTCACTGCCCCATCTCCGTCACTCACCTCATTTCCTTCTTACCCACTATCTCTAAATGCTTGTTAGCTTAAGCTAGACTCCGGAGTCCTTCTAGCTTTGTCATCTCAATTAAGAGTCCACAGCTCATTCAATGAGCCCTTAATCCACAGTGAGGAGTAACATGAACACTTTTCCCCCTGAATATGTTCTTCTTAATATGGGCTCAAACTCTGTCCCCACTGGAGGGAACTTCTGTTGTGTGAAAAACATCAACTACTTGACAAACTTCTGCAAAGAGTCTGTGTATTAGTATATAGTCCATGTATTAGATCAGATATCCAATGGACTTTTTTTTTGCTTACTCATTTGATTCCTACTGAACCACATGACATGTAGTCCAAAACCAAAAACAGATAGGCAGCTGCCTGCTTTACCACAGGGGGGTTAAGGCATCCAGCCAACATTCACTCATGCTGGTGTGTTTCAAACCTCTATAAAGGTACAGAGGCATCTGTTTTCCAATCCCCTCCTGCTCCCAAGGCTGTGCATCTCATTATAAACTGAGAAACAACCAACACTGCTTTTTAGGCATTCAAAAAATGTAATTATGTGCGCATATGGGAAGAGCCTTGAGCCCCCCCGGTGTCGTAGCTTAGTGTGGGATTATGACAAAGTGGGCCAATGTGATTCTATTCAGCATTCAAAG